>NW_028288621.1:1800000-2139575 GCF_059628265.1 Tinamus guttatus
CCTGCGGGATAGGGTGGCAAATGTTTGTCACTGCCCCTTCCCAGGCCCCACGGTGCCTGGCGATGGGGAGGACCCCCACCACGGCACCGGTACTGGCAGCCCGGCTGCGCTGGGCTCTGCTCCTTCAGGGAGACCCATGGCAGTGCGGCACAGACACGAGGTGCAGCCGTGGCGCTGTGCTCTGCCTTACCAGCCTGCCCGAGGCACGGCCGAACTCGCCGAAGAGATGCCCCACCACGTCCCACGACGAGCAGCCCAGGCCGCTGGAGCGCAACAGCTCCCCGATGAAATGCAGGACGGCCATCCTCACCTGCAGGCAGGGCAGGCTGCCGTCACGAGCCGGCCCCAAGCCCCAGGGGAGCTGCCTGCGCTGCGCTGCAGCCCCTCTGCCCAGGCCGGGACAAGGAGGCAACAGCAGCAGCCCTTGCTCTGCTGCTGCCGCCGGCCCCCTGCCCCAGAGCCTGCCTCCGCCTATGGCAAAGGCCTGGCCAGGCTCTGCCTTGGAACAGCCCTGCTCTGCCCTGCAATGGCCCTGTCCAGACCAGCTCACCTGGCACGTGGGGTCGTGGCACACGGACTCCGCGAATTTGACAAACAGGGCCAAGTTCTCCCGCATGGCAGGCACTGCAAGAGACACGGAGAGGCGGTGCTGAAGCCAAGCCCCCGTTTCCGCAGGGATTTCACACAGCTCCCTGGCTTCCCACGCACAAGCAGGGCAGAAAAGGGGTGCCAGCCTGTGCCTCAAAGGAAGCAGCACATTCCCGGGGGGATGCTGATCTTTTTGTTGCCTGGACTACTGACCATCAGAGCGGACCAGAGCTTGCAGCACTCCCACAGCTGCTACACGATCGGCCTTGCTCCCGTTCCTCAGTTTGAAATAAAGGAAGACGATTGTCTCCTCGGGGCAGATTTGGGCTGTGGGGAAGAAAGAAATCCTGCTGGTGAGGAGAGCCCAGCGTCTTCCCATGTGCGCAGCTTTGCGAGAGCTGCGGCGACGCAGCAGTGCGGCCCCGGCTCTCCTCTCCTTACCCTGCAGCACCATGCAGCGGCACAGCTCTGCCCTGTGCTCAGGCTGGGGTGGATCGATCTCGTCACAGAGCTGTGGGAACAAAGTGTTTTTCAGAGCAGGTTGCACTGGCAGAGAGGGGGACAGAAAGGAAACCTGTCGCGGGCATCTCTGGGCACGGAGCCATGTGCCAAGCGCAGCGCCCTGGGCACACGCAGGGCTGGGCAGCAGCCGAGGCTGCCCAGGAGCCCCAGGCCAGGGAGGCGCCGCCAGGCCTTACCTGCTCGTGCACAGCAGCACTGACGGCCTGCAGGTGGGCCCGTGGCCCGCGGCTCTGAATGCCAGCCACAGCTGCCAGGAAACGGCCCAGGCTCTGCAAGGGAGCGCGGCAGAGAGAGGGCAGCAGTTACCGCGAGCCCCCAGGAAGGCAGAAACAGGCGTCGCTGGGAAAACCACGGCCTGAACGCACTCACAGAGCTCTTCACACACCCGCGCCCTGGGAGGCACCGCAGGGTCCCCTGCAGAGCCACGTGCCCCAGCCACTCAACGCGCCCTCCCAGCCCTTCTGCCCTGCTGCTTTCTGCCAGCAGGAGCCGGGGAAGCCGCAGGGCCCTGTTCCCTCTTCCCATCTCCAAGGGACTCAGCTCCTGCTGGCGCCCTGCAACCCCCCGACACCTCATTGCTCCCCCGCAGGCCCCGGTCGCGCCGTGTCCCGCACAGTGCCTCACCATGGTCACACCAAGGGGCTCTCGGACCTCTCGATATTGGTGCAGCAGCCAGAGCAGCTGCTCCCAGACGCGCTGGCAGTACTGCTCCGCGTGCAGCAGGACGGCCATCATGGCACCCACTGCCCTGAGCACGGCCTGCTTGGCCTGCCGAGGGAAAGCAAGACGCCGCCACATGCAGGGATGAGGCTCTCTCCAGCACCCGCCTCCCCATGAGACACCCAGCCTGCACTTCCCGCACAGGGCTCTCCCTTTCCTCTCAGTCCCGGCAAGAAGGCCTCGCTCGCCGGCACAGGGAGCGTTTCCTCCCACCACCCCAGCTGCCCTGCTAGAAGGCCCCAGCATTCGCCTCTTGCCTGCCCCAAGCGCTTGGCCCAGGGCTGCTGCACGGATGTCCCCTCCTGCCTGTCAGCACCGCTCACGTCGGCGCTCCCTGAAGGCTCCCGGCTCGGGATGCTTTCCAACCAGCCTGCTCCCTCCAAGCCCTCACCCGGCCCCGTGCACAGCCCCGCTGGCCCCTGCGGACGTCCCCGTGGCTGCCCATGGCTGCGAGGGCAGCAAGGCTCACCTCTTCCTCCTTGCACCGCTGCCAGTGTCTGCCCACGTAGCAGAAGAGCGGATAAACCGGGGCGCAGAGCTGGGTGGCCTCCAGGCGAGGGAAGACCTGTTTGTCCCACTCATGCAGGTACCCGGCTATCCCGCTGCACCACTGCTCCAGAACTGCAGCACAGGAAGGGAAACAGGATCGCCTCAAAACCTCTGACCAGCACCACACATTGCAGTGGCCCCCAGGCCTCCTTCCACCCACTATGGCCTTGCAAGGGTGGCACGGAGATCTGGCTTCAGAGACACCCTGCGCCATGGCACGAGACGGCCAGGTGGAAACCCTGCCTTGTTTCTCCCTTCTTCCACCCCCGCACACCTTCTCCTCCCCAAGGCTTAGCTCCCCTCCAACACTGCCCGCTGCAGCCCCAGCCTCTTCCTGCCCCCAGCGTTTGCCCCTCAGCGCAAGCTTCACGGTTTTGGCCCTTTTTTCCTGGGCTCTGCCTTTAAGCCCACAAACAGCAAAGCAGGCTGTGCTTGATGAAAGGGAAGGGAAGGGAACAGGGGAGCCCAGGCTGGGCAGAGCGTGGCCAAAGGCAGCTGAACCGGGAGGCACGCGTGGCAGCAGAGGCCGGGCAGGGAGCCAGGAGCTCCTCCAGCCAGCGGCACCCAGTGCCGTCGGCTCCGGCCGCAGAGCTGCTGGTGGCAGCGCTGCAGCACCAACACTCACCGTCGCAGACGAGACGCAGCGTGCGGCTGCTCCCCGCCGCGCTCAGCACGTGCTGCAGGGCCGACAGCGTGCTCCCCGCAAAGGGCACGCACTGCAGGGCTGCAGAGAGAGCAGCGTGTGGGCAGCCCGGCCACCCAGAGCCGCGGCGGCCAACGGGCTCCATCTCCCGTCACCGCTGCCAGGACAGCACTGGGCCAGGGGGAGAGCCCGCTGCAGGGAGGCTCCTGCCAGCCCACTTTTGTGCCAACCACCTTCCTCGAGGGGCACGGGGAGTGGGGAAGCCCTAAACTGGGGAGGACAGCGTGGGGCACAGCCTGGTGTGTTGGCTCTTTGCTGGTTTCCCTCTGGTGCAGCCCTGGGTCTTTGGGGCAGGGCTAGGAGTCCGTTCTCCTGCTTGGCACCCGCTGGCACCCAGCTGGGGGGCCCTACCATAGCGGGCAGCCACGTTGCGCAGCGTGATGAGGACGAACTCCTCCGACATCTCCTGCAGGGTTTGCAGGTGGCCCTGCAGCGCCGACACCACATCTCGCAGATGGCTGCGGGCCAGCGCCACCAGGACGTCGCTAGCGGCCGTCCTCACAGCAAGCGGCGCATCCTGGAAGAAGCATTTTGCATGTGGCAGGAGCGGGACTGACCCTTTGCCAGGGCTCGGCCTCCAGGCAGGACATACAGGCGCTAGCAGGGCTCTGCTATGGCTTGCGCACACACAGCCCCACAGCTCCTCTTTGCACATTCCCTGGCCCCACACCGCAATGCGTTGCGAAGCTCCTACACGGGACGGCCGGGACAGGGGCCAGCACCTGAGGTCACCCTCAGAGAGAACGAGCTCACCTGCGCCGCTCGCAGGTCCTTCAATGCCACCGCTATGGCTCTGTCCACAACAGAGCTCTGCAGGTGGCTCTCCTCGCCCCATAAGACGCCCTCCAGCTTGCGGTAGGTCTCCTCCGCTCTGCCATCCTGGGGGCACAGGGACACAGCAGCCATGGGACGTGCTGCCCCACACACAGCAGCTCGGCCACGCCGATGCCAGGGAGCAGCTGCTGGCACTGCTCAGCACAGCCGTCGGCAGCGGGCGAGAAGCCCTGCTCTGTGACCTCCTCGTGCGAACCCAAATCCTAATGTGGACACCCAAGCCCAGAGATGCGGCCACCTCCTGCCATCAAGGAGGGCGCAAGGGATTCTCCACACAGCATCCACGTTTTGGAACGAGGTGCAGCCCAAGGGGAGAGGCAGCATTGCAGGAGATCAGTCTGCGGCACCCAGGGAAGTCAGGGTGCTGCAGGGAGCCCTCGAACCCCACAGAGCCCATCAAGACACCCCTGCTCACCTCGGCGTCTTGCAGGCGGTCCAACAGCGAGGTCACGATGGCGGCAAAGGTAGTAATGGCCACAGGAACAGAGCCGGCCACACTCCCGCCATCCTCACCGCGTGCAGGTCTCGACCGGGCACCCGCACAAGTGAAGCAACCTGGAAGGAAAGCAGCGCCGGCTTTGTGTCACTCCAGCAGCCGCAGGGACAGAGCCCAGCTCAGGGCAAGAGCCTGCACAGCTGCAGCACGGGACGACAGGAGAGGCTGCTGGTGCCAGCCCTGCTCAGGCTGGGGAAGAGGAGGCTGCAGCAGCTCGGGGCCGGCCCCAGGGGCTCAGGCACGCTCTGCCCAAGCCTGGAACGTGGGCGCTGGCAGGTTCCGTCGCCCCCGTGAGACACTGAGCGCGGGGACGCCCCCACCTCGGAGTGCTCGCAGCACCCCCATCGCGGCACGACTCCCTCTGCGGATGCACTGCTCCAGCAGCACCTCCTCCCACGGGAATCACAAGCCACTGACGCAGCAGCAGGGCCGGGAGGGACAGGTCACCCGCGGGGGCCACTGTGACCTGTGGGGACCGCTGTGACGCCTCACAGAGGGCTGCTGGCAACGTGGGCATGGGCAGGGATGGAGTGGCAGACACTGGGGCCTCCTGTTCCCTAAACGTGGCACTGCCCCAGGCTGCAGCACTCACAGTTGCTCCTTGGCCCCCAGCCCTTCTGAGTGGTGACTGTCCCTTGCCATTGCACAGGGGCAATCGCTCTAGCAGAAAGAACCCAGGAGCTGCTCAGGCCTCTGCTCACACAAGTACCAGGTCATTCGGCTGCCTGGGAAGCCTCACTAGCACCCAGAACCTGATGACATCAGGTCACAAGCTGCCAAGACTGTGGCTGCCAATTGCATGCAAAGCCTGGCAGGCAGAAGGAAAAGCGGGGCTGCACAACATGCAGCATCTCACCTCAGGGACTCAGAGAGAAAGAGACTTGCTGTGGGACCTGTCACAGCAAGAAGGAAGGGGAAAAAGACTGCAGTGTCTTTGACAAGGGGGAATTTGTGTTTGCAGCATTGCTTTTCCCTCGGTTTGCCAGGCTTTGCATGCAACTGCCAGACATGTTCTGCCAATTGACGGGGCGGGGGGCAATGGAAAGAACCAGGCATCAGTGGAAAGTATGGTCTAATTTCACTCTTAATATTAAGGCAATACAGAAATGAATTGATACATTTAACAAAACATTAACCTTACTACACACTTAGTTTTAGCAACAGACAAAATAAGCAAGGTAATGACCTACCCATTACTGTATGAGAAAGAGAATAGTGTGATATGAGGAGGCCGCTGCCTGGGGGTCAACCAGGTAGATGCCCAGGAAGAGCAAGAAGTGCAAGAGCTGCAGCTCCCACGTGACTGCGAATGGCAGGAGGAGGAACTCATTCAGGGAGCTGTTGTTGGACATTTGCTGTCCCCAGCATAGGGGACTGACCAAGGAAGAAAAAGACAGAGACAAGTCAGGATCACACTTTTAAAAGGAAAAAAAAAGAATTTAATAAAATATTTCCTGTGTTATTTAAAATTGCACATTGCTTATCTCTTTATTTGTAGAGTCTTTGCATGGTTCCCTTGACCAAAAGAGTCAGGGTGGTAGGGACCTCCAAGGATCAGCTAGTCCACAGATGCACACACACACCCACGCCATGTAGGCGTAGTCCCCTAGAGCAGGTTGCACACAATTGTGCGCACACCCATTTGCACACAGTTAACAAGCTTTTTTCCTTACGCAAATGAACTTCCTGTGTTTCATTTTGTGCCTACTGCCCCGTGTGCTGTGGTTGGACACCCACATCCTCTTGACACCTGCCCTTGGCTAAGGAGGCCCAATTCTCCCAGCCTTTACTTGTAAGAGAGATGCTCCAAGACCCTCCACTGGTCTCCCTGCAGCAGTGCAATGTCTCTCTTGTACTGGAGAGGTCTCAGAACTGGGCACACTGCTTCAGAAGTTGCCTCCCCCAGGCTGTGTAGGGCCACACTGATGAGCTGTCACATCACTGATGGCCCATGCTTACCTTGTTGTCCTGCAGGACTCCCAGCCCCTTCTCTGCAGAGCTTCTCTCCACCAGCAGGTCAACTCCCAGGCTGCCCTGGTACGTGCGCTTCTTCATGCCTCGGGCCAGGACCCAGGACCTTGAGCTTGCGCTCAAGGAGGTGCCCGTCCATGGCTGCACAACAATAAATGCCTGCCAGAAGAGGAAAGTTATGGGAGATGCCAGGATGGAGCCCCCAGCAGTTCCTGTGTACAGCGCCCCCTTCCAGACAGGAGCCCTGGATGTGTTCAAATGAGCCCTTCTGGCTATCCCTGACATCCCTGGCTACACTCAAAGGATTAATAGAATCATAGAATCATAGAATCATAGAATGCTTAGGGTTGGAAGGGACCTCTAGAGATCATCTAGTCCAACCCCCCTGCATACGCAGGGTCACCTAAAGCATGTGGCACAGGACTGCATCCAAGCGGGTTTTGAAGATCTCCAGAGAAGGAGGCTCCACAACCTCTCTGGGCAGCCTGTTCCAGTGCTCTGTCACCCTCACTGTTAAGAAATTTTTCCTTAAGTTCCCTTGGAATTTTTGGTGCTTCAGTTTCTGGCCATTTCCTCTAGTCCTATCAGTGGCCACCACTGAAAAGAGACCAGCACTGTCCTCTGCACTCCCTCCCTTGAGGTATTCATATACACTGATTAGATCCCCTCTCAGCCTTCTCTTCTCCAGGCTGAACAGGCCCAGCTCCCTCAGCCTCTCCTCATAGGGCAGATGTTCCAGGCCCCTGACCATCATTGTGGCCCTGCGCTGGACACTCTCAGCAGCTCCACATCCCTCTTATACTGTGGAGCCCAGAACTGGACACAATACTCCAGATGCGGCCTCACTAGGGCTGAGTAGAGGGGCAGGATCACCTCCCTCGACCTGCTGGAGACACTCTTCTTAATGCACCCCAGGATCCCACTGGCCTTCTTGGCCACAAGAGCACACTGCTGCCTCATGGTCAACTTATCATCCACCATGACACCCAGGTCTTTCTCTGCAGAGCTGCTCTCCAGAAGGTCAGTCCCCAGCCTGTACTGGTGTCTGGGGTTATTCCTCCCCAGGTGCAGAACCCTGCACTTGGCCTTGTTGAATTGCATGAGGTTTTTCACCGCCCAGTTGTCCAGTCTGTCCAGGTTCCTCTGGATGGCAGCGCAGCCCTCTGGGGTATCGGCTACTCCTCCCAGTTTCGTGTCATCAGCGAACTTGCTGAGGGAGCACTCTGTGCCTTCATCCAGGTCATTGAGGAATAAATTGAACAGGACTGGACCAAGGACTGACCCTTGGGGGACCCCGCTAGCTACAGGCCTCCAACTAGACTCTGCACCGCTGATCACCACCCTCTGAGCTCTGCCATGCAGCCAGTTCCTAATCCACCTCACTGTCCACTCATCTAACCCACATTTCTGGAGCTTGCCCAGGAGGATGTTGTGAGGGATGGTGTCAAAAGCCTTAGTAAAGTCGAGATAGACGACATCCACTGATCTCCCCTCGTCTATCCAGACGGTCATTTCATCATAGAAGGCTATCAGGTTAGTCAGGCAAGATTTCCCCTTGGTGAATCCATGCTGACTACTCTTGAGCACCTTCTTGTCCTCCATGTGCCTGGAGACAACGGCCAGTATGAGCTGTTCCATCACTTTTCCGGGGACAGAGGTGAGGCTGACTGGCCTGTAGTTGCCTGGGCTCTCCTTCTTGCCTTTTTTGAAGACTGGCGTGACATTGGCCTTCTTCCAGTCCTCCGGCAGCTCCCCCGTTCTCCAGGATCTTTCAAAGATGATGGAGAGCGGCTTAGCTATGGCATCTGCCAGCTCACGCAGCACTCTGGGGTGCATCCCATCAGGGCCCATGGATTTGTGGGTATCGAGGTTCCTTAGGTGTTCTCTGACCCAATCTTGCTCTACCCAGGGCAGGTCGTCCTCTCCACCAGCTTTTTCTCTTGTCCCTAGGGCCTGGGGCTCTAATGGGCTGCCCTTGGTAAACACCAAAGCAAAGAAGGCATTGAGCAACTCTGCTTTTTCTGTGTTATTTGTAACCAGGGTGCCCATCCCGTCCGCCAGTGGACCCACGATTTCCCTGATTTTCCTTTTGCTGTTAATGTATTTGAAGAATTTTTTTTTTGTTACTTTTAACGTCCCTTGCCAGATTGCCTTCCAGCCCTGCCTTAGCTTTCCTTGTCGCATCTCTGCATTCCCTGACTACGTTCCTGTATTTCTCCCAGGGGACCTGTCTTTTTTTCCACATTCTGCATACACATTCTGTATATATAGGCAGCGGGCAGGAGTGCAGCTGTCCGTGGTGGCCCTGAGGCATCTGCCAGGGGCTGGGGCTGCCTGCTGGGAAGAGCCCAAATCCTGGGAGTGTTTGTCAGGGCAGGCAAGGGGTTCAGGAGGAGATGCTCCCTGTGCTGGTGAGCGAGCCCTTGTAGCAGGGGTGAAGGGGAAGGGGAGGACTCCACATGGGAAGGGCAGGCTGGTGTGTGGGAGAGGCAAGCGCTGGAGAGATGCTGAGCCCTCAACGTGGCGTGTCCCTGTTCCTCGTCAGGGCAAGCAGGCTGTGCTCTGGGCCATGGGGGCCATGATGGGTGTCCTCGTGCGCCTGGAGGAGCACCGCGAGCGCGCATGGCAGAGGCTTCCCTGGCTGCTGCATCAGTACCGGGAAGTGCGGGACCTTGCTGGGGTGACCGTGGTGAGGCACTGTGAGGGGCACAGCACTGCTGGGGCCATGGGGATGGTGCAAGGCGTTGAGAAGCTGCAGGGTGCCAGAAGGAGCAGGAACCTCTGGGGTTTGAACACCTTTGAGCGGGAAGAGGAGGCTGGGGTTTCGCAGGGGCTCGCTAAAAGAAACTGCCTGGCAGGAGGCTGGGGTAGAGAGGATGGATCCTGGGACGAGTGGCTCCAGAGGGGAGGCTGTGCCACCTCCCGCGTCAGGGCATGTAGGGAGCTCTGTCCTCACAGGCAGGGCCGTTTCCAGCCCCTGTGATGGGAGAGGTGTGAGGGGGGCGGTGTGCCAGGAAAGGCCATCCCAGCAGGGCTGCACGGAGTAGAGAGACCTCGTGGTCGAGCCAGCAGCCCCGTGCAGGCTGGGGTCTCCCTGGAAGTGGGCTCAGGCCGGGGCAGCTCCCAGCGGGGCCGATTTCCTTTCCCCGTGGCTGGCGGTGACAGCTGCCCTCTCCCTCCCGTGCTCCCTTGCAGAGTCTGCGCTATTTCCTGGGGGCCGTGGCAGACGTTCAGAGCCACGTGCCTTGTGCCAGGCTTCTGGCCATCAACGCTGCTGTGCACGAGCAGGTAAGGCCCAATGCTGCATCACTGGCCTGTGTGTGTACGGGGCTCTGGGCTTTTGGTCATGGGTCTGTGGCCAGAGCTGCTCGTGAGAGGATCACTGGGAGCACAGCTTGTTTCTGTCCCACTCCACGCTGCTCTGGCTTTCCCTAAAACGCACCTTGTCCCCACAGCTCTGTGATGAGATGGAGCCGCCCAGCCCAGAGCACCGAGCAGAGCTGTGCCGCTGCGTCGTGCTGCAGGGTAGGGAAGGAGAGCTGGCCCTGTGCCACTATGTCCCAGCTGCTGTCCTGCCAACGTGCAGGTGTGCGATGCTGGCCCCTAACACCAAGCATGATGTCTTCCCTGCAGCCCAAATCTGCCCAGCGGAGGTGATTGTGTTCCTCTACTACAAGCTGAGGAACGGGAGCAGGGCTGATCGCGCGGCAGCCGTGCAAATGCTGCAGGCTCTAGTCTGTTCTAACAGTAAGTAACACGTGCTGGAGAAAGGGAGTGCCCCTGGGATGCTGCTGCTTCCTCTGAATTGTCAATGTGGCCCTACTTTTCTGCCCTACTTGTGCACAAAAGGCCGGGCAGCTGTGACAAGTCCCTGTGGAAATGGGGGCTCAGCCTCAGCACCCGCCTTCCCTTGTTTCCTGCAGTCCCCAACGCGAGGGAGAACGTGTCGGTGCTGGTGAAGCTGGCACAGTCCGTGTGCCATGACCCCGCAGCGCAGGTGAGCTGGTTTGGACAGGGACGGTAGCGCTGCAGCGGCCGAGCAGCCCTTTCCCCAGGGCAGAGGCTGTCGAGGCCAAAGCAGTAGCCAAAGGCAGGGCCTGGGGCCGGAGCCCAGTGGCAGCTGCGGAGCAAGGGCTGCTGCTGCTCCCTCGTTGTCTCGACCTGGCCAGAGGGGCTGCAGCGCTGGGAGGGCCGTCAAACCCGTGCGTTTGGTGCGGGTTGTGACTGCCGCCCCTGCCGCAGGTGAGAACAGCAGTGCTGCGTTTCATTGAGGAGCTGCTGCACTCCAGCGCCCCGGGCTGCTCGGCATGGGACGTGGTGGGGCACATCTTCCTCGAGTTCAGCCGCTCCTCAGACAAACTGGTAAGGGCAGAGGGTGGCACTGCTCTGCTGCAGCGCTGCCATGGGCGTCCCTAGCCTTCGGCATCCTGCCTGGTGAGCAGGAGCAGCCGCAGTGGGAGCAGCCTCCCATCACCATGCACCCAGAGGGCTGGGAATGGGCATCAACGGGTGTTTCCCACCTCTGTCCCGCAGACATCAGGAAACCTTTCTGAGCTGGAGGCCCAGGAAGAAAAGACCATTTGGCGTCTGTGCATGCACATCCTGGGCACCCTGGATGTCTCCACCGGAGCAGTGGCCAAAGTGAGTTGTCTGCTGCTGCACACTGCTGCTGCTTCTCTTTCCCTTGGGTTTTTACACCACCCATCCAAGCCCCTAAAGCAGCCAGGAAGAGCTAGGGCTACCCTTGCTTGTTCAGTGCACACTGTGGCTGAAAGGAGCATGGCTGGGCACGTCTTGGCTGCCTTCTGTAAATGAGACATAGGGACTGGTGGGGCCACAGGGCACCCCATTGCAGCAGGGAGGAGAGCTGTCCCCGGGGGTGAGTTGTGGTGGCCGCTCTCGGCAAGCAGGCAGCCAAAGCGAGGGGAAAGGGGAACAAAGCTGGGTGGGTGATAGGGAGAGCAGGTGGAGGAGGCAGCCGGGGTGAGGCTGAGGGAAGGAGCGAGGCCCAGGGGCTGGGCTGGTGCCGCAGAAGCATCAATAACAGGCGGACTGGGAGGAAGAGGTGGAAATAGCGGAGTGCCCAGTGGCCCGGTTCTTGCCTGCAGCTCCTGTGGCCCAAACTGCTGCGGTACGTGGTGCCGGCCCAGTACACGGGCTTGCTGGTCCCACTCTGCCGCTGCCTGTGTGCGCTGGCCCAGAGGCGGGAGCGAGCAGAGTGCCACGAAGAGGAGGCAGCACACGAGCTCCTGGAGGCTGAAGAGCAAGGTGGGCAGCGAAGGCGCAGGCGGCGCAGCTGGGGTCCCCTTCAGCTGTGCGTGGGGTCGTGGGACATGGTGCGGGCAGGGCCTGGTGGGGCTGGGCATCTTATGTAGCTTTTCTTTGTGCCCACAGCTGCTCTGCCAGCGCCTCAGGCCCTCCTGGTTCGCCTGTTGGTGAGTAACAGGGCCCCAGGAAAGCTCTTTTGTGGCTGCAGAGAGGGGAGAGGCAGGAGAGATGGTGCCGTGGCCAGTGCAGGGCACCCTGGGAGGAGGCAGGAGGATGTCAGAGGGTGCCAGGGCTGCCCCTGCCCATTGGGAGCTGCTGCTCCTCGCGGGGGTGGCAGCACTCAGGCGAGGCTGTCGGCTGCCTCCTGGCATCCAGGGCAATGCCAGCCTCCCTGCCCGCCTGCCTGCGGGGTGGCCACGGCTCCTGCGGCTTGCACAAGCCCGTCTCTCCTCTGCTCTAGGTGGTGGCAGCGGTGACTCCCCACGCAGGCGGTGGCCGTGGCGCTGCGGCCCTGCAGCTGCTGCAGGCCCTTCCCAGCAGGATCCACGGGCGTGTGGGGGCGAGCTGGGCTGCAGAGATCCCCCTGCTGCTGCAGCACCTGGCAGGTAAAGTGCCCGCGGGAGGGAGAGGCTGCGCACGGAGAGGGCAGCGCCGAGTCTGGAGGAGGGTATGAAGTTGTGTTTGCCAGCACTTACCAGCCCGATGGCCTGAGGCTCCGGGACATGAGACACGGCAAGGGCTTCTGATTTCTCTGGCTTTGCAGAAACAACTGCGAGGAACCTGAACATGGCGGAGTGGGAGAGCCTTCTGCTGAAGGTACAGCATCCCTGTGGGGATACACGTGGATGGGGCAAGCAGGGCCAGGAAAAGTGCTGGGAGGAACCTTGGGGCTCCCTGTTGAGGCACTGAGTGGCACAAGCAGGTCCCGAGGCCCCAGTGCCTGCCCTTGCCATGGGCGCTTGGAAGAGCTGCTCTTGGCATGTGCAGAACAGCTGGGCATAAAGGCAGCTGGAGGCGGGGGCAGAAGCCCCCTACACGAGGCCCTGTGCTGTGGCACTGCCTGCTCCTGGCATGTGCAGCACCCACGGGGCTGGAGCGGATCCTGAGGGGAAGAGCGAGAGGCAGTTACAGGAGGGGCTGGTGGGCAGAGGGGCAGTCGTGAGGGGCTGCTCTCCCCTGGCCGTCTCCAGGGTCACTGGGGTGGGCAAAAGGTCCTGGCCTGGGACGGGGGGGCATTTGCTTCATCTCCCACTTCACCCTAGTTCCTGCAAACATCCCTGGACCTCATTGCGAGTGACGACTGGATTATTGACCTGATCCGGGAAATGAGCCACCAGCTGCACTGCTCTCCGCGCCTGTCCTGGGAAAAGGTTTGTTCCCTGCACAGCGCTGCTCCCATTCATGTACCCCAAGGGCTGCGGCGACAAAACCCCGGGGCGTAGGCAGGACTGGGTTGGTGGCGCTGCTCTGCCCTGGGCTGGTTTTGCTGCTGCCTTCTCTCTTCTCCCAGGAAGGCACTTGTGCCCCCTCCATGCTAAGTTGACCCCGGAGCCATTCTGGCCAGTGGCTATTGTTGGTGCTGCAGGTGCCTCAGCGGGTCCTGGCACCGTGGGGCTGCCATGGCCTGGCCCTGTCCTGCCGGGCAGAGCTGACCCTGCATCTGGGGCCTGGTCTTTTCTCTTGCAGAGGTTCCTGTACAAGGCTCTTGGCACGGCCCTGGCAGCTTGTGGGAGTCCCTGCTTTGTACAAGGGCGGACCCTGGGCCATCTGCAAGCAGCCAACTTCCTGGAGCTGTGGGAGGCACAGGTGAGGGTTCCTTGTGTTGTGCTGCGTGTCCTGGGGCTCAGTGGCTCTGTGTTCCCTGCTCTGTTCCTGCTGCATTCCTGTTTGCTGCCATTGCCTTAGGAAAGGTCCTGCCTGGCTAGTGGAGCTGGCCAGGGCTGGGCATTGGGGTGACATTGACTCCCCATTTTTGGTGCGTTGCAGGGAGTGGTTTCAGTTGTGTCCCACTGTGCTGAGAGGCACTTCCAGCTGGCCTTATCATCCATCAAGCAGTTCCTGGGAACTCTGCAGCCCCAGAAGGTAAAGGGCCCTGGGCGTTGCTGCAGGGAGTTCCCAGAAGGTGTGCGGGGAGCTGCAGCACCGGCTGGGCTCGGGCAGCTCCAACCTTGGGAGCACGGAGGGTCCTGGGCGCAGCAGGGCTGCGGGCCAACATCTCGGTGCTTCACCGGGCTTTTCCCACGAACCCCTGGCAGAGCGACACAGTGACGAGCCGGGCTACCCGCGCGGCGCTCATGGTGGCTTATGGCCGGATGGCGCTGCGAGCCCCCAAGGAGCAGCTGCTGGCCCACGTGGGGATAGACATTGTGGGCAACGTCCTGTGGCTCTATAAGGAGGGTGGCCAGGTGAGAGCTTGGGGCGCGTGGCAGAGCCAGAGTGCTGCCACCAGCTCCAGCCTCTCCTTGTGCTTCCCATGCACCCCTCTCCTGCTGCAGCAGTGCCAGTGCTGCCTGCCCTGCTCCCCTGGGCCAGGATCCATGGGGTCTTCTCGGCAGACAGCCAAGGCAGCCGCTTCCCTACCCTTGGGAGGCTTCTTGTCGGGAGGGAAGAGGAGGTTTCCTGGTGGAGCGCAGGTGTCAAGCCAGGCTCCACAGGGCTCCCAGGGGTTGCAGTGTCCTCTGCGCACTGTGCTTGGAGACAGATTGCCTCCGTCTCCCTTGTTCTTTCTGCCCTGGGCCCTTCGAGGAGCTCAGGTAGATTTTTTTTCCCTGACATCAGGACACGCAGCTGAGACTCTCCCTGGTGCAGAGCATCACGGAGACCAGCCTTACCCTGCAGGCTGCAGGCAGCAGCCCCAGGTTTGAGCTCTGCCGCAAGTGGGAGCTGCTGCAGACCCTGGTGGTGAGTGCCCAGAACCTGGGCCACGGTGCAGGGGAGCCAAGGGCTGGGCCATGGAACAGGTTTGCGCAGGGGCGCGATGCTCTTGCAGGGTGGTATGCAAGCTCCTGACGGCCACGAGCTGCATCCCCAGCTGGCAGGGCACGTGGGGGCTGGCGCTGGGGGTCGCAGCTGGGGAGCAGAGTGCGTCCCGGCGCTGCAGAGCTGCTACCTTTTCCTGTAGAGTCTCTGTGGGAGTCGTGAGGGGGCGGCAGGGCTGATGTCTGTGGGCTCGGGCAGCTCAGCCTGTGGCTTGGCCTGGTAGGAGCTCCCTCCCGCTCTCCTGCCCACTGCCCACCCTGTGCCTGTCTGTCTGTGCCTTGCAGGAGGTGATTCAGGAGGAGCCGCGGGAGTCCCCGGTGCAGCCCCGGGCCCTCGTGGCCATGGAGCAGTTGAGGTAGGGTCTGTTCCTGGCACTGTGGATGCCAGTGTGTGTCCCAGCACAGCTGGCTGGTCTGGTTGGGGCTGTGGGCACTGGGTTTGGGGTTGTGGATTGGGCCAAAGGAAGATGTCCTCTGGCTCACTCTGGGGAGCGCTAGTAAGCCCCCTCTCTGTGTTCTCTGCCCTTTTCTCCTTTCAGCAAGCTGAAACCCTGTCTGAGCAGCGGGGAAAAGTGCAGCCTCCTGGCTCAGTGCTGCCAGGCCATCCTGTGCCTTCCCTGCCTGGAGCAGCTGCATGTGACAGGGAAGACGATGGCGACTGCTTCATGCACAGCGGTAGGTACTGGCCTGCTGGGTCACCCCTGAGTGGGGAGCCAGCACCAGGCACCCCACACTGGCAATGGGAATCACCACTGGCAGCTGTGGCATCTTTGTGGGGTACATGGCCTCTCCTCTGCTTTCTGGTGACAGGCGCCATCCCTGCGAGCCCTGGCACAGCTCACGGCAGCCCTCCTGCAGGCAGAGCCGGTCCCCATCTGCTTGGGGGACATGGTGCAGGTGAGTGTCCTGGGGCAGCGGGGAAGGCGTTGCTGCTGCCAGAACACAGCAGAGCCAGGGGAATCACGCCTGCGGGCCTGGTGCGTGGAGGGGAGCTCTTCTCTAACTCCGTGCCATCCGTGCACATCAGTGGGAAGTGAAATGGTCCTAGCTTCAGGACCCCTCACCCTAGGTTTGCATCCACGCTTTTCCCGTCTGCAGCAACGTTCTTGCAGGCAGCTTGCAGTGTCCTGCAGCCCCCTAGATGAGCAGAGCTTCTCCCACTTGTGCAGCTGTGAGCAAGGGCTGATGCACAAATGAAGGCTGCCCGTGGTGAGAGCCTGGACTGGGGAGGTGGCCCCAGCGAGGGCTCCTCACGTGGGGCTGCGGTGCCCAGGGAAAGCAGGGCCTCAAAAGCAGCAGGGCCCCTGGGAGGGGTGCAGGGCAAAATTCAGGCCGTGGTGAAGCAGACGCTGTTGTGGCAGGTCCTGCGGCGCTGGCTCACCTCGGCCCACCTGTGTGAGCGGGACGGAGCGCTGCAAGTGTGTGTCCAGGTGCTGAGCACCTGCAAAGAGAGACACGAGCAGAGGGTGAGCGGGGACCCTGTGCCGGGAGCTCTGCGTGGGCGGGCGGCGGGTTCTGGGTGTCCCAGGGCTGCAGGGTGGCCCCTTGTTCCCGCCCGGCTCCGCCAGTGCTCGGGGCGCTGCAGTCGGGAGAGGGCCAGCGGCCGTGGCGATGCCGGTGACCTTCGTGCCTGTGTCTTGCTCCCACAGCGAGGCGGTGCCTGCCAAGAGTTTGGCTCCTTGGTGGGACTGCTGGGGCCTCTGACATGCGAGGAGTCAGCCGCATCCCGTCGGCGGGCAGCGACCTGCCTCTGCCTCCTTCTCCAGAGAGTTGGTGAGAGGAATAGGCAGGGCTGCCCCTGCTGCTCCCTGCGGGAAGGAGCCCAGCACCAGGCCCTGTCCCCCTGAGCCGTAGCACCTTGTCCAGCTTGCAAAGCCACTGTGTTGCCTTGAGGGACACTGGCTTTGCGTGGCCTTTGCTGGCCTCCCTCATGTCTTCGCTCAGCGCCCAGGGATCTGGAGGTTGGCTCCTCGTGAACATCACTCCCCTTTCTGATAGCTCCCCATCAACGTCACTCCCCTTTCTGATAGTTCCAGACGAAAACATGGACGTCGCGCTGTGGACCCAGGTCGCATCTCTGTCCAAGAGTCTCCGCGCTGTCACCTCTGGGTCTCTGCTGGCAACCTCCACCAACATTGCCAAGGTACCTGGCCCTCGAAAAGCGCATGGGAGGCCATTATATGTTTGTGTGCACGTGTGTGTGGGAGTCCTGCTCTCTGGACACATGTTTTGCAGCTGAGCAACGCCTGTGACACGCTCTTTTGTGTTTCTGATTTCTCCCCAGCTTGTCTGCAAACATTTCCCATGAGGCCAGGCCAGAGGCTTCATGAGCAGTATTGTGGAGAGCCTGCTGTGCGCCAGGCCTGTGTGCATGTGGGCTGCGGGTCGATGGACACTGACCTTCCTGTGGGATTGTGTCGACAAGATATTCCAGGAGGAGGTAAGAGAGGCATTTTTTAGGTTTGCCTTTGGCTGTTCTCTGTGGTAGCGTGTTGGCCCTGAAGCACAATGGGGAAAGGACACACCGAGCCTTTCTCTCTCTCCCACCTCCTTTCAGGTGCCCGAGCTGGTGTCCATCCTGTGCACGTGCCTGCGGAGCACCCAGCTGAGCACTCCCCGGCGCGTGGTGCTGCGGGCCATGGTCCTGCTCTGCCGCTCTCACCAAGAGCCGGTGCTGGGCAGCCTCCTGCAGACACCGCTGCCCATGGACAGGTCTGTGCAGCCGCCCTTCCCGATGCCGTCAGAGCCAGCCGCGGGGCTCGCCTGCGTGGGTGGCCCTCTCGGCAGCCACTGCTTCTGCCCCACGCAAGGCTGAGCGCTGCAGCTCGTGTCCCTGCCGGGACCTGGGCACCAACAGTGCTCGTGGGCACAAGGAGGGTGTATGGCTTCTCCAGGGGTACTTTGGGTAGCCGGCGATGCGGGCTCACGTCCTAGCGTGTGTTCCTTTGCAGCAACACAGCAGAAGTGTGGAGGAGCCTCAGGAGAAGCGCCATAGGCTACCCGATCCTGGTCTGCTTAACGCAGAAGTTGGGAGCAGCCGGAAAGAGCAACGGGAGCAACCGCTGCGCTGGGGAGCTGGGCAGCAGCCAGGCGGCCCTGGAGCCTCGCACGGTACGGCCAGCAGCCCCGGCGGCCATGCCGCTTTGCATGTGCTTTCCAAGCGGTGCTTGAGTGCGAGCGGGATTCCTGCCCTTTGTGAGGGCCCGTGGAGCCTTGTGGGGTGCTGGTGTGGTAGCAGTGTGGGGAGCTGGGACAGCTTGCAGCTGCCAGGCTGAAAGGCTCTCCCTGCAGTGAGAACTAGACAGAGTAGAAGCCCCTGGGCTGTCAGGGGGACGTGGTCCGTGGGCAATGGCCTTGTTTTACCGGGTGGTTCTTGACTGAATTTCTCTGTAGATCACTTGCGCCCTCCGTGAGGTGGTGTCAACACTGAGGAGTGACACCCTGGTTCCGCGCCTGCTTCCCTGGCTGCTTCCAAACCTCCTGGAGCAGCTCAGCGAGACACTGGGGGAGGACATGGACCTGCCTGTTGGAGAGCTGAGGAGTGACCCACCAGGCAGGTGAGGAGCGGCTGGGGCAGGGGCAGAATCTGCATGTGCGGCCCATGGCTTTGCAGGAGCCACCTGCCTACTGCCCTGGTGCTGGGCTGCCTCCGTGGTAGGTGCAGCTGGGCTCTGTAGGGCAGCGCACTGGGCATTGGGCCGTTTCTGTATCTCAGCTGGGTGTTGCTGCTGGGATCCATGGTGGGGCTGTGCTAAAGAGCAGCTTCTCACAAAGTGCTGTGCCTGGAGCTTTCTTTGGCTTCTCCCTGCAGCGTTTGTGGAGGCCCTGGAGCTGGTGCTGGCCAAGAGCCTGGAGCACCGGTGGCTGTGGCTGCTGCGGGAGCAGGGAGTGTGGGCGTCCTTGGCAGCGCCCCAGGCTCACACGGCCGGCGTGTGTCTCCTGGCGAGGTGAGAGCCCCTGGTGGGGACCGTGCTAGAGGAAGGGCTGCTGGGAGCTGGGGCCTGCCCCGAGCTCTGCTCCAGCGCGAGCAGCGTCTGCACCGGGGTGGGCGCAGCTGGGAGCAGTGCCGCGGGGCCGTGCTGTGTGAGCACGTGCTACAAGGCTGTTGTGCTCTGTGTGCAGTGTGCTGCTGTGCGCGGAGCAGGTCCCGCAGCGCCTGGTGCAGCGGCTCTTCTGCTGGCTGCGTTCCCGCTCGGTGAACCTGCGGCTCACAGCCACCGCGTTCTGTGCCGAGGTGAGGCAGCCGCGGGGCGAGGGGGCTCGCAGGGCTTCCTGCGTCTCACCCAGGTGAGGGGTGCTCCATGCTAGCGCTCACGTGTCTCGATTGTAGCTCATGAAGGACCGACTGGTGAGGGAGAGGAAGATTGTGACACCCCTCCTGGAGGCGCTGGCAGAGAGATCGCACAACCCCGTCAGCAACGTGCGACAAATGGCCATGAGGGGCCTGGGCAACGTGGCCACAGGAGCACCCACCAAGGTGAGGCAGCCTCTGGTGGGCTTTGAGCGCAAGCCGAGCTGGGGAGGAGCACGGAGGTGCTCGAGGAGCCGAGGCAGGTGCAGGGCTACACTGAGGCAATGCCCTGGCATCGGGGCTCTCCCCTGGGCTTGTTCTGGAAAGCGCTGCCACTGGTGCCGCAGTTGGGAGCAGCACTGAGAGGCAAGAGCTCATGTGCATGTTGCTCTGCAGCTGCGGATGCACTGGGCCACGGTGGTGAGAGCGCTGCTCGGGGGCCTGGAGGACGTGGGCAGCCCCGAGGTGGCTGCAGAGAGCCTGGTGGCTCTTACAAAGGTGCTGGCACGGCTGGAGGCGAGAGCCATGGGCTCTGCCTTTGAAGAGGTGGCCAGGAACTGCCGGGCACTGTGGGGGGCGGTAAGTGGAGCCACTGTCTCTCCGTGGGCAGGCGGGAGCCCACACGGGTTGCCGTCCCCTGCGGGCTGCTGTTGGCAAGGGGCAGCTGTTGCCGGTCGCCTGCCCTGTGGGCAGCGGGTGCCGAGCAGTGTGTGCTAGCAGCCTGCCCGACGGTCTTTCTCGTCACAGGAGGAAGAGGAGCTGCGCTGCTCGGCCTTCGGCCTCTATGGCGCCCTGGCCTCCTCTGCCCTGGGGAGGAGGTCATTTTTCAGCAGGGAGGTGGAGGAGGCCTTTCCCAGCCTGGTGCTCCACCTTTGCGACCCATCCCCAGCTGTGTGCAATGTAAGAGCCCCAGGCGCCCCACAGAAAGCCCCGTGGAGCTGGCTGAGCCATAGGAGCACTTGCTCCCTTCCGGGTGGGGCTACAGGAGTCTTCACAGGCCCTGGATGATGCTGCCTCACTGGCAAGGTTCCTTCCTCAGTGTCCGGGCAGGTGCAGAGCATCCCCATGACAGGGCCTGGGGCTCTTTTGCAGGCCTGCAAGGTGACCCTGCACCTGTGTGCCCCATTTCTGGGGTCGAAGAGGCTGCCGAGGCGCCTCAACATCAGCGTTGGGCTGAGTGCAGAGGAGACGCAGGACGAGATCTGCAGACACCTGGTGAGTGAGCTGTGTGCTGGGGCTGTATCCCTGTGCTGGCTGCCCACCCCGTGACTCCCTTGTCACGGGGTCAACCCTGTTCTGTCCATGGGTGGGCAGGCAATGGGGCAAAGGGGGCTGTTGGAGAAGGGGATGTGTCAAGGCTCACTCTGTCGAGTGTCGAATGTCGAGGCTCACTCCACGAGTCGGAGTGAGCAACACTTAATATGAAGCGGGTTTAACTCGTGTCGAGTGCCGAAGCTTACTCCCCGAGCCGGAGTGAACAACACCTCTATACGAAGTGAGGTCAACCCCACTCCACTGTCGTCTGCAGCAGAGCTTTATACCGGTGCACGTGGGCATGCGCTAAGCAGCAGCACTCTCATTGGTCGGCTACAGGCTCCCAGCTGATTGGTGCTCCTCCCGGTGCTTGGTTCCTGGGCATCGGTCCAGTTCCCCACGAACACGTTCTTCTCTTCTAGGTGACTCCCATTGCTCCACTTTCTTATATTCTTACTAAGGCCCCAACATCTGCCCCTCTTTTTTCCAAAAAAGAAAATTAGCAATAAACATTGCAACATTGGCAAAACAAAGCAACATAGCTGTAAGCCTCAGCATTTCCCCCTCTTTTGAAAAAGGAAAATTAACAATAAACGTTGCAAACTTTGACAAAAAACCAAGTAACATAGTTGCAAGTCCCAGCATTTTCCCCTCTTTTTTCAAAAACAAAAATTGGCAATATCATGCATCAAAACATTACAAACAAAAAACAAGCAACATAGCTACAAACACAAGTATAATCATTCTGGTCAAGCTTTTATGATAGTGTTTCATTTTTAAATTCCCAAGACAAAAGAAAATGGTCCCAAAGGAATACACAATTTCATTTTGCTTACAACCACAGAAATTCTTCTTGGAAAGGTAATTGTGCTCTTCATTTCAGCAACAGGAGAAGGAAAAAATCTTGCCCTTTGGAGCTGGGGAGGATGGGGGTCCAAGTTAGTATGGTCAGACTGGATATGCTATCATGTTTAGTTTTCAACCACTGGGAAGTTCTTTCAGTCACGGAGTCCGCCGCTCTTTTCAGTTCCAGATCTTGAGAAAGCTGTCCCACGATCCTGTTGCCACTGCCATTCCATCATCAGTCACACCTAAGCAACTGACACGGTTATCATGACCGGCAAGGACACCTGCTCTATTAGCTTTCAGTGTATCCCAGACATTGCAGTTGAAGTCGTCATAACCAGCTAGGAGGAGACATAGCTGTCCCAGATTATAAGCTTGCCATCCTGGGAGGCACTGACTAGAAGCCTGGAATGAGTCCCCCAGTGCATTGCATAAATTTTAGCCAAGTGTCCCCAGAGTGTTCTTCTAGCACGCATTTGAATTCTCCCCACAGGGTCAATGTTGGCTGTGATCTGAGCCAAGGTGGCGTCAGCACATGCTTTCCTAGAATCCCTGATTTGGTTTTTCAGTTGCTTGGCCTCCTGGCATAACTGGTCAAGCTCACTCATTTTCCCGTGCTAAAGTTGCACTTCACTGCCACCTCTGAGAGGACCACAAATCTGCCCTTCCATCCGCTGCTCATGAACAGGCCCGGTTCGTCCGCCCGCCCCGGCCTGCTCTGCCTGCGCCCCCGCGGGCTGGGCAGGGGAAGGGGGCGGAGGGTGTGGGGAGCCGTCCGCGCTCGTCTGCTCCCGGCGACACCGCGGCTCAGGGGGCGGGAGAAGGAGGAGAGGGCGGCGGTTGGGGGGGGGGGGGGGGGGGGTCGCTGGCTCTTCGGCTCTTCCCCAGGGGACCAGTGCACGTCGATTCTAATATGTGCACATCAGAGTCTCTAATTACTGTGGATTTTGCCCCGGAAAGATCGACTCCTGCGCTTCCGCGGGTTGCCGCGGAGAGTTCGCAGAGGCAGCCATCGTTTGGGGATACTTGTTCGCCGCGTCCCTCAACGCAGTGGCTCCCGTTTCCCTGCAGCGGCATACTGTTCTTACGAAACCGTGATCGACACTCCGCTGCCTTATGCCCAAACCTTTGGCATCTTGTACAGTTCCCATCAAATCCTCTCGGGCCCATACCTTCCATCCTAAATCTGTTAGGACACTTCCTTTTCATATGTCCTAATCGACCACATAGAAAACATGTTCCATGAAATCTTTTATCCCCCTTTCTAGACATTCTCTCTCCTTTAAGTGCTGCAGCCAAAGCCACGCCATGTATTTTCGCCTTCTGCTCTTACTCCATCATTGGTGCTCGGGCACATGTCTCTATCATCTGAACAATTGAAGCTCCTGGTGGCAAAGTAGCCAATAGTTGTTTACAAGTTTGGTTTGCGTTTTGAACTGCTAATTCTTTGGCCAATATTGCTTTCATTTCTGCAGGCACATTAGGTGCCATATCCAGGGCCTCCTTTAGCCAATCGACAAAGTTGAAAAAGGACTCGTTCGACTTTTGTACTATTTTGGTGTATGGTAACTGAGGCGTTCCTATTTGCGGTAGGGCAAGAAAGGTTGCTAGCGCTGCATTTTTTGATTGTTGTAGTATCCTAGGGTGGAGCGCTGCCTGGGCCTCGGTTGCCCGGTAACGCCCATTCCCCATCAATTGGTCAAGGGTGGCGACCCTTAATGGATCATCCATGCTACAATTTAAATTTTCCAATTGTTTTTCTTCTAGTCTTTCTTGCCATTTTGCCAGCCAAAGCATATAAGCAGTAGAGGAGAGCAGAAGTTCCATTATAGCTCTGCTATCTGCAGGCACCATATGGGAATATTAAACAGAGCGGAGACTTGATTTCGCACCAACTTATTATCATGTCCGTATTGCATTATTGTCTTTTGTAAACCTTGTACCAGTTTCCAATCTAGGGGTTCCCACCTGGGGCCCTGGGCTCCCATTACTACAGGAGCTGCTAGAGGGGTTAATACAAATTCTCCTTGTAGCTGAGCATTTTCTATCAATCCCTTGTACTGTGCTCCTGCATTAAAGGTTGGATCAACAGGTGGCATTACATTCTCACACTTTCCCTCATCATTACCTCCACCTGTAGTGGCTGGGAGCCCCGGCAACAATCCTTCTTCAGCTGGGTCGCTTCCTCCACCTGCTTTCTTTTGAATCTTAGAAGTACCTTTTCGTGCCTCGTCGTCCGACCCATCTGGGATCGGGCCTTATCCACGTCCATTTTGGGCACTCTGGGGGGTGGTCGTTTCTCCCCCTCCCATTCGGGCGCTGTGGGGGATGGTCGCTCCTCCCCCTCCCATGGGGGGAGATACTCATCCACTCCCCCCCATACTTCTCGTTCGGCTATAGTTACCGGACACGCCTGTTTAGATGAAGCCCCTTTTTTCTTATTATCTATTTTCTCGCATTGACTCGGCTCAGTAATGTTAGTCCACTCAGAACTTTCTGACCCATTCTCCTCTCCTTCTTCTCCATGGAGTGCTTCCCAGAAAGCGGCAGCAACTAACCGTTCAAACATTGGCCATATAAAACGATATGTTTTCGTGAGTCGCCAAGCTTCCTCTGAGCCTAATTGCACACCATCCCATAGTTCCTTTCCTACTCGCTCCCATGACTCAAACTTATATGCCTGGGAAGCTTCTTCTATGATTTTTCTCTGCTTACAAAACAGCAGTAAATCAGTTAAATCGGTTTTTGAGATCTCAGTCTTAGTTTTTCGAGCAAGCCTTAAGAAGCATTCAACAGTAGCATGTTCCATTGCTGTTGTAGCAACTTCCATTCTAGACGCAGCAAATCCCATTCTGACTCACCAGGTCAGTCGTGGCCACAATCCGCCTTTCTTCAGTAGGATCCCTCGCGTTCTCGCACGATCACGTCGGGGTCACCAGATTTCGAGGCTCACTCTGTCGAGTGTCGAATGTCGAGGCTCACTCCATGAGTCGGAGCGAGCAACACTTTAATATGAAGCGGGTTTAACTCATGTCGAGTGCCGAAGCTTCCTCCACGAGCCAGAGTGAACAACACCTCTACACAAAGAGAGATCAACTCCACCCTGCTGTCACCTGCAGCAGAGCTTTATACCAGTACTTGTGGGCGTGCGCTAAGCAGCAGCACTCTCATTGGTCGGCTACAGGCTCCCAGCTGATTGGTGCTCCTCCCGGTGCTTGGTTCCCGGGCATCGGTCCAGTTCCCCACGAACACGTTCTTCTCTTCTAGGTGACTCCCATTACTCCAGTTTCTTATATTCTTACAGTAAGTACTAAGGCCCCAACATTTTATGATTCAGATAACCTGTTTAAAACAGTCTTTGTCCTTATGCCTTCCACAAAGGAAAACAAAAAACCCACCCTTCTTTCTATTTACAGAATATTGCACAAAACAGACGGGTGAAATCCTTGGCAAAGTTTCCACCGGCAGAAACCTTGTCATAAGAAGGATACCAATGGCATTAGCAATATCACCCAGAAAGCCTCTTGGTGGGGGAGAAAAAAAGAAAAAAGAATTCTAAAAAGAAAAAGCAACTTGCCATTAGGCAGTGGTGTAGGGCAGGCTCCAGGCATCACTGGCATCTCTGTTCTTTCGTTACACTTGTTATCTTGTTTATTACATCCAGAAACAGAGGGCTGCTGTGGCATCACCTCGTAGTGAGATGGCACATCCTGTGAAGAGCTGCAGCCTTGCAATGAAGAACAGACAGCAAAGAAGTTGGTCTCACGTTTCTAGTTACAAATACTGAGGCAAGTCTTCAAATCCTGAGGGTTGG
This sequence comes from Tinamus guttatus, assembly GCF_059628265.1. Lineage (NCBI taxonomy): Eukaryota > Metazoa > Chordata > Aves > Tinamiformes > Tinamidae > Tinamus > Tinamus guttatus. The sequence continues at coordinate 1,824,835 of NW_028288621.1, forward strand.
AATACATACCTCTTTTCTCACGAGACTCTTTAATTTCTTCACAAAGTTGTTCCAAGTCTTTATCCATTTCTTCCTTCACTACGGCATGGGCAACATCTCTCAGAGCACAAGCTTTGTCTCTAATGAGACGATCTGAAAGTTGACAGTCAGAACTGAGTGTTTGCCACTAGCTAAGTGAAATCCTTGATTTGGATCATATGGAAAAGATGAACTCTTTTCCCAAAGAGGTTTTGCAAGCTATTTCAGTGAATAGTTTTGGCAGAAGTACATAAAAGTTAATAATCAAGGCAGAGGCACTACATCTTCATTAGCACCTATTGCACATAATTTCATCTCTAAATAATTTAACACTACGGCAGTTTTTGAAGTGGCGAGAAATGCTCTCTGTGGATGTTTTAAGTGAGCTAATCACAAGGCCATTGTAAAGAGACAACTCTTCTCAATCTATGCATTTTAAATGTTGTCTAAATGAGGGATAAAGAGCTATCCTCACCTCCAGCTTCTCTATCTGGCTTGTATTCTAAGGCACTGCTACAGATTAGATCAATATCTTTCAGAAGATCTCCTGCAGTTTTATATTGGTGCAAGTCAATTTTAGAGAGAATTGTTGAAAGGTCCATTGGCCGTTTAATAACTGTGGTATAATCAGGTACCTACAAATTAAATAGATGGGTTCAGAGGTTGTATTAGACTTACACAATATCTACCCACATTATTTTAATAAATTCAAATAAATGACTTCTTAAAAACCCTGAGTATTTGTGACATTATGAGCAGATAGTGGAATTAACCACTTAGCTGCTTGAAAAAGCATGGGATCTTTCAAAGGGCTTTGAAGAGACACACTGTAAGGGAGAAGAAAAGGAGCAGGAAGCTGGGGAGTGTGTGTGGGACAGCGAAGGGAACAGACATGCAGAGCAGGATTTGCTTCCTTCAGCTTCAGAACATCACAGTAAATACATTGGATTGAGCCACCCGAGCCAGGCTCTGCTCTGGGCAGCAGAAAATCCGCTGCTGGAATTGCCCTTTGGAAGCAGCTGCTCTAGGCATCTCCCTTAGGAGGAGATACCTGGAGCAGAGCTAATTTGGTCTTTACTGGGAGCGTGAGAGGAGCCTCAAGGCTAGTTTAGATGAGGACACCTCTATTTGTTTAGACTATTCACATGTCAAGAGCCTGGAAGGGAAAGACGAGGGATACCCGGAGGAACAGGGCCCTTGCTGATACACAGCTGTATTAAAATTGCAAGTAACTCTGAAGTATATGCCCCCATCTTAACAGGCTAATTCAGTAAATTAAATGAGAAAAAGAGGGACTTGGAAATTTTGGGGGAAAGATGAAACCACATGTCATTTATGGCTGATCCTGTACTGGGGAGCCAGAGACAAAACAGTGGGTGGCATCTTGAATTTCTTTGGCAAACATCTGCTCTTCTCGTGTTCCCAGAGGAACCACTGACAGCCAACAAACACGTAGCAAGAGCTTTACGCTTCATTCAGACAGCCCCAAAGAAATCTGACTGTTTATTTCAGAGTTGTAGCATACCTACATATTAAAGTCTTTCCCCAGGCAAACTCTGGTAGTAGCTGGTCTGACTTTCTAGGAGGAAACCAGGGCTTTCAGTGACTACTCAAAAAAAGGACATTGAAGAGCCTCAGGGAGTCAGGAAAATAAATACAAAACACTTTTTGCTCCTCCAAAAAGAAATCCTTTTAGTGCAGTGCTAAAGATAAGCCTTTCGCTAGAGCACACCAACACTGGGCAGTTAAAAATACACCCAGACAGTACAGTATTACAGACCCAGAGCAGTTTACCTCATCTGCATCAACAGGGTTTGTGAGGGCCTTGAAACGTCTGTCAGTAGCAAGTCTGAGAGTAACATCCCTGTTGCCTGACATTGGCAATCGACTCCGTCTGCCGAGGCGGCCAGGCACGTCCAACCCGTGCCTGGGCCAAAGAGCACAGACACCAATATGAGGATGCTGCAAATGGCGTTTAATATACGCAGGCTGGATCTTATAAAGGTAGCAAAGGCGGAAGCATGCCTATATAGCCAATAAGCGTTGCTCTTTACCTAATATGGCATATGCCTTAGTTCCCTATTCTTCCCGTACATCGCGAGATCTTCCGAGCGCCGTACCCTACACATCCCTTAAGAAAACGCTAAGTGCACCAAGGGACTCCTCCTCCTGCTCCTCTGCCCCTTGCGTTTCTCCCTGTGGTGGTTCCCGAGGTTCAGGCGGCAGCGCCACCGGCAGCACTTCCAGGGCCTGCCGAGCTTAAGGGAACCAGAAAAGTTTATTCCATCGGCAGCACTCAAATAGGAGCACACACAGAGTTACTGATAGGAAACCCACTACCAAAACAAATACTCTATGGCTGTTAACATACAGTTAGCAAATTTTTAACTATAGAATAGGCTCACCTGCTTTCTTTCTAGATGCAGGAGGTTTAGCAGCTTGACTTAAAATTAAGTCCTCAAAAAAGTTGCTTCTCTCTTCCTTAGTAGGCAACGGGATATCGAAAACTTCTCCATAATCTTCAATAAACAACTCCTGTATCTATGGCATGAGAAGGAAAGACATTTCAGGCACAAGATCAATACTCCAGAAAGAGGATTTTTTAAATTAAGCTTAATAATGATCTGAAAAATATTAATAATAATAATAATAATAATAATGTTATCTTCCTGGTGATCAAAGGCTAGATTTCTTTAGGTCAGGATGGCAAATAAAATGTCTTCTTTGAAGAAAAGCTCTAGAATTTAAGCTCAGGGAATGGACGAGCACAGGATGCACTGACAGAGTGATGACATCCCCCACCTTTGAGGTTTCCTGCTGAAATGGAAGCGAGTCCCTTGACTCACAAAACAACCGAGACAAACGTTCTCAGCGCTGCTTTGTGTCTAAGCAAAATTACATGATTCAGAAGGGTGCCCTCGTAATAAAAGGATCCATTTGCTTGAGGGAGGACAGTATTACTTAAAGGATTCATAAAATGAAACTGAATAAAAGAATTGGGAAAAGTGTTGACAGAAATACCTCATCTTGGAGATCCATGTACGATACGTTTGCTGTTGCAAGCAACAAATCCAGAGCAAATGCTGGAATGTTTTCTAATAGCATTGTAAAGGTAGTTTCCAATGCAACGCCAGCAGTTTCCCACCATACATCGATCCACGGAATATAAATTATACTCGGTGCTGTCCTCTGAGCTTCTCGGATAAACTAGTAAAATGAAAGCTTTGGTAAGAACAATGAACCAGGAGCACAGGCTGCTCATAAATAACTACACATCAAACTGGCCTAATAAAATAGAAGTGCATAAAGGCAATGTACCAATAAACAAACAAACAAACAAACAAAAAACCTCACCATGCAAAACTTATTAATAGTAGTGTAAAATTTCTGATTTGACTCAAAAATTGAGAGAGCTACACAGACAGAGAGATCCAGATTGCTGCCTGATTGCAAGACTGCTTACATGTAAGTTAACTTCTAAAGAGCTGCACGACTCAATAGAACATCTGTGCTTACATGTCCATCTCTCATCAAAGCTCAAAATGTGATAATACAATAACGAAGTACAGTAAAAGCAGACCACCTCCATTAACAATTTCACTTACCTCACTTGAGCAGTTTACAGACAGTCAGTGAATCTCATGAGATTAAAGAGAGAAGAAGAAGAAGAAGAAAGGATACCTGTGCACATATTTCCTGTGGTGATGAGGCACTAGCAAACAGAACTGGCAGGTCCAGGGTATAAACTGGAAACTTTTCCAGGGCGTGTGTGACTGCAGGCGCCAAGTAGGAGCTTTGCCCATGGTCTGGCTCTCCAGAGAGCAAGAGCCTTAGCCTGTGACACGTTGGCTGGTGAGAAGCATTTCTAGAACAAAATGAGAAAATAGCAAGCTTAAAACACAGTGATGAATAAAGACATCAGTGTTAATTTGCTCTGTCTCTAGTTTCTCTTGAGAGAAGACACAAGCAGCCTAATCTCTTTCCAAAGACACAGCAAGCTGAAGTTCTGAACCTAAAAGGGGACAGGCATTTACCTCCTGAAGTCAAGGAAGTTTTTCTTCTTTTGACAAGTCTTTTCAGGAAAAGTCTCCTCATCTCCAAAGGCTGAAAGTGACTCCTCATCACTCCAGATGAAATCACTTTGTAAAGTAGCGTTCATATCATCTGGAAGACAAGAAGGGTTTGTTAACTTGCCTGGATAGCCTGCATGTCTCACTCTAATACAGCTTCCAAAGCAGCCCCCAAACCCACTTATCTTCTATTTCTCCCTTGGATGGGCTCACACTAAGTGCTGTTTTTGAAGACTTGATCCTACCACAGTCTAAAGAGGTTGCACAAGGCTCTACAAAGCTCGCCTAAGTCTTATATTTTGCAAAAGTTATATTTCCTCATTGGCCAAATGTCCATTTTTTTCCCCCAAGAACAAAGAATTGTGATTACCGGCAACAACTCCTGGACTTGTTAGTCCCCCACACAACCCACGAGGCTGTGTGTCTGGAATCTGTATCCCACGGTAAAAGTATGGGAATTAAATGAATGTGATAGCCACCAATGGCCCTTTGTCTCAAGACTCCTAAGCCAGGGTGTGTAGATCAACCCATCTTCTGTATAAAGATCCTCCAAGATCACTCAGGGAGGAGAAGGTAGAAGCAGAGAAGAGAGAGGGGAAGCAATTATGGATCACCTAACATCTCTGCTTGCACTTGTGGCTTTCTGCCTGTTCTACCAATAAAAATGAACCTAGCAAGTCTCCAGGTAGAAAAGCTAGCAGGATGTTGCCAGGAAATCTGATGCATGTGATCTCACACATCGCACAGTGTGATCCACAAATACTTCAATTCATATGAGGTGAAATGATGATAGCTAAAACAACAAGTCGTTTTAACCAGCTGTACATGTTATTGTCTTACCTTGCTGCTGGTCCTTCTTTAGGACAAGTTCTGCGTGGGGAAATACTCTCTGCAGGACTCGTAAAATTCTCTGAAAAGTCTTATTAAGCAGTGGTTTAAAAATGGGTGATAATGCTTGTCCGGGCAAAGCTGCAGACCTCTGTGAAGCTGGTACAATTCTTTCCATAGCCATGAAAAAATCTTTTGCTGTTATTTTAATTGAAGAGACATCTAGCTGCAGTTTCTCAGGGCTTCTGTATATCTGAGGGTAGCAGTGCCACAAAGCACAGAGGGCGGCTTCAGCACATGCGGACTTGATATCAGCACCACAGTATCCTAATAAAACAGAACATCAAACGGAGCATTATGTCAGGCTCTGGCAACACAGAAAGGTCAAGGTGCCAAAGTGCAACACGCGAAGACTTTGCATGCAGGTTAAAAACAGTGTAATAGGAAATGTGAAAAGTGTTGCTGCACTACAGAGGTTTTGTTACCACCCTGCACACTTTCAAACCAGCCAGACTTTTCTCCTGAACCTTCTAAGCAAAACTTTTCTCCTGAGGAAGTTGCCCCACAAGCCACTCACTGTTTGGAGAGACAGAAAGTAAAGCAATAAGTGGATGGAAGTGTCTCACTCTGATGGCTTTGAGGACACGGAGCTGGCTCCCTGGCTAGTTGTGCAGCGAGGTGCAAGGGCCTGGTTCCCCCCTGCCGTGCGCCACGAGCTGAAACTCCCACAGACTCAGTCACATGCAGGAACTCACTTGATTTTTGAACTTACCAGCAGCTCATCAAGGTACGTGTCACATGGATTAGGGGTCCAGTTTCGTGTGTGAATCTTGAAAATCTCTGTTCTAGCCTAGAAACAAAGTGCTTGCATTATAGCTTGTCTTGAGTCAAAAGGCAGAGGCAGAACCCCTAGTATTAATAGATTAAGGCAAGTGATACTCCCTTTTTAAAGCAGCACACACCAGGTTTTCTATCATGCCAAGGCCTTTGCTTACATTTTGAACCTGCGTATACTCAAGATTTTATACATTTTAAATAAATTATTTTTACTACTAAAAAAAAAAAAAAACTCAAGAATGCCCAAATGTTTGAAGCACAAAAAAAAATATATTGATGCCTCAGTGTAATATCCTCCCGTAGACAGCTGAATTAGAGTTTTGTAAAGGTGTGTTACCTTGGGGGCTGAATTTTGAATTTCTCTTCCGGATAAAGCAGCGGAAAAATCACCATCTCTTTTAACACAGCAACGTGCTCAGAAAGACACCCACACCAAATCGAACATAAAGATCAAGTCAACAGAATAAGTTTACACCTTAAAGAAAGCTGCACCCTACAGAAGGTTCCATCAGAAACCCTGGAAAAATCCCTCTTACACAACGAGTTAAAATCACTTACGGCACTGTCTATTTGCATGGCACTGGCATCAGCCAGACTTGCTCTCATGCTTGTTCAAGCCTCGTGAACCCCCTTTTCAGTCGTCTTTCCAAATGTTAATGGGAAGACACTTGATTGGAATTAAAAAGAAAGTCTCCTTCTAACTGAAGGGAAAGCTGGAAGGCTTTTATTTTTAAGCGTTGGAAAGCAAATGTGTGTAATAAAAGACAGGCATTTCAGAAACATCTGCCTGAAAACATATTTGCTAAATACTTAATACAACAAATGATATTAAAAGATATTAAGTAGCAAAAATGCTTTTTCTGCATTTTTAACTTCATGCTAGAGCGGGTTTCGTTCTAAATAAGCTAAAGAAGCAGGCCAAAAAAAATCCCCACGGCAGCTGGCCATTATTATCATTATTATTATTATTATTTATTTCTTTTTGTAATTATTTCTTTTTAATTTTAATTATTTTTGTTCTTCTTTCAGGGGTGTCCCGCAGCCCTCGGTGCGAGTGATGTTGAGGGCAAGAAAGCGTGCGTGTGGGTGCAGGGGAAGAACCACACACCTGGGGGGGAAATCCGGGCTCCTTTTATGTCCCTGTTCTTTCTACATTCCTGTGTCGCAGCTTAAGTGTCGTGTGTTCTTTCCCAGCCAGCTCAGGCCCAAAAATCATCCCCAGCGGCCACTGGGGATTATTATTATTATTAATATTAACATTAATATTATTTCTTATTATTATTTCCTCTTATTATTATTATTTCCTCATATTATTTCCTCTTATTATTATTACCTCTTATTGTTATTATTTCTTCTTTTTATTATTATTATTTTACTTTTTCTATCCACCCCAAATCCCTTCCGGTCCCCCTCTTCCCACCCATGTTTCCAGGGTGACAGTAAAGGCCGTTGCGCAACCGGCTCCGCTGTATCCATGGCGACCGCGGGGGACGGGCAACGGCCTCCTGGTGCCGCGCGGTTCCGCCCCGCCCCGGCATGGAGGGGAGGGGCGCACTGCGCATGCGCACACGCCCCCCCCACCGCGGGAGGACTCCCTCCCTCCCCGGCCCCGCCCCCGGCTGCCGAGAGGGCGCTTGCGCAGTGGGCAGGAGCCGCAGTCCCCGCCCCCGCGCACGCGCAGTGCCATTCTGCCGTGAGGCGCCGCCAGCGCAGCCGCGAGCCGAGAAGCGGCCGCGAAAGATGGCCAAAAAACGGCCGAAAAACGGCCAAAAGTACGAGGATAAGGAAAGCTGACGAGGCCCCGCCAGGGGACGAGGGCCCCCGCCGCGGCATTTTGGTGGAAAAGAACCATCCCGACCTAGTAAAGTTGTGGTGTGTGTGGGGGGGCCCGGACCCAGGGTCGGGCCGGTGGGAAAAGAAGTACCACGGCTAACGTGGGGGCGAGGGAGTGCGTGTGTCTGCAGAGATGAAAGCCGCGGTGTCAGGGCAGGTTTTGATACGATCCCAAGAGCGAGATTAAAACACAAACTGGGTCAAATGTGTAAAAAGCTTGTAAGTTTTATTCTCATATGCGCAATAGGCCAGGGCGAAAAGGAAGGGAAAAGGAAGGAAAAGAGAAGCAAGCGGGAGAGATGCAGCAGGATTGTAGTTGCCACCACCCCCAGTGCAGCTGAGTGTCGCTGGCTGCGCCTGAGTGCGGGCACAGGTGCCTGGGTGCAGGCGCTGTCCCGCAGCCCTCGGTGCAAGGGATGTTGAGGGCAAGAAAGCGTGTGTGTGGGTGCAGGGGATGAACCACACACCTTGGGGGGAAATACCACACAGTGGCGGAGGAGGGGAAATCCGTGCTCCTTTTATGTCTCCGTTCCTGCAGAGTCCGCCCCTTTCTGCATGCTCTGGTGGTCCTCTTCCTCCAGCTCCAGTGCCAGCGCCGCTCCGTAGACGCTGCAGAGCATCAGTTGGGCCTGGTGCTGATGGAGATAGAACACCTGGAGCTGATACCACAGTCCTCCCAGAAGCAGGATCCCAAGGTGAAAAAGTCGTAAATCATATGGAGATAAGAGATCCCGGTCTTCCCGGAGACAGGATGTGGAGGTCAAGGAGTCGTAATTTGTATGGAGATATCCCAGTCCTTGCAGAGACGGGATGTGAAGGCGTCAAGTGTCTGGAGATAAGACACGTGGAGCTGATAGATGTGAGGCCTGGGTCAAGAAGTCCTAAAGGGTAGAGCAACAATGTGGAGCCCACCACGATGCAGGGCTCAAAGCAGAGCCCCAAGCGGAGCCCGGCCTGTGGGCAGGCAGGTGGCAGCCGTGCCAGGGCGCTGCCTGAGGAGCCCTCCTTGGCAGCCAGCAAGGCCGAGGCCGCACGTTGCTCTCTGCCACCGGGCTCATCCGTGCCAGGAGGAGCCCAGCACAGCAGCAGCCTTCCTCACGGCGGCCTCCTGGCCCCTGCCACTGCTGTCACCCCCCGGCAAGTACGGAACGTTCCAGAGGGGCAGTAATCGCCACGGGAACACCGATGCTTCCCAGGGCTCCGTGGAGCAGTGGCCCCAGCGCTGGCCACGCAGCAGCAAGGCCAGGTGAGCAGCAGGTCTGCGCAGCTCCAGGGCCACTCGTGGTGCCCACAGGGTGCGGGGCAGCTGCGGGGCTCCAGAGCAGCCTGCGCGACGCCTCCCAAGGGAGGCACCAAAGCCGCCATTGTGAGGTCTTCCATTGTGAGGTCTTCCATTTGTTAGGTCACAAGAGTCCCATTGTGAGGCCATGAACTGTGATGTCGTCCATTGTGAGGTCATCCATTGTGATGTCATTAGAGGCCCATTGTGAGGTCGTCCATTGTGAGGTCATCCATTGAGAGGTCTTCCATTGTGAGGTCACCAGAGTCCCATTGTAAGGTCATCCATTGTGATGTCGTCCGTTGTGAGGTCATCCATTGTGAGGTCACGAGAAGCCCGTTGTGAGGTCGTGCATTGTGAGGTCATCCGTTGTGAGGTCACGAGAGGCCCATTGTGATGTCATTCGTTGTGAGGTGACGAGAGGCCCATTGTGAGGTTGTCCATTGTGAGGTGACAAGAGACCCATTGTGAGGTCATCCATTGTGATGTCGTCCATTGCGCGGTCATCCATTGTGAGGTATTCCATTGTGAGGTATTCCATTGTGAGGTCATCCCTTGTGAGGTTTCCATTGTGAGGTCACAAGAGTCCCATTGTGAGGTCATCCATTGTGATGTCGTGCATTGTGAGTTCATCCACTGTGAAGTCTTCCATTGTGAGGTCACAAGAGTCCCATTGTGAGGTCATCCATTGTGAGGTCTTCCTTTCTGAGGTCACAAGAGTCCCATTGTGAGGTCATCCATTGTGATGTCGTACATTGTGAGTTCATCTATTGTGTTGTCATTAGAGGCCCATTGTGAGGTCATCCATTGTGAGGTCATCCATTGTGAGGTCACGAGAGTCCCATTGTGAGGTCATCCATTGTGATGTCATTAGAGGCCCATTGTGAGGTCGTCCATTGTGATATTGTCCATTGTGAGGTCATACATTGTGATGTCATCAGAGGCCCATTGTGATGTCGTCCATTGTGAGGTCATTCATTGTGAGGTCTTCCATTGTGAGGTCACAAGAGTCCCATTGTGAGGTCATCCATTGTGATGTCGTCCATTGTGAGGTCATCCATTGTGAGGTCTTCCATTGTGAGGTCACAAGAGTCCCATTCTGAGGTCATCCACTGTGATGTCGTCCATTGTGAGGCCATCCATTGTGATGTCATTAGAGGCCCATTGGGCCGTCGTCCATTGTGAGGTCACAAGAGTTCCATTGTGAGGTCATCCATTGTGATGGCGTCCATTGTGAGGTCATCCATTGTGAGGTCACAAGAGTCCCATTGTGAGGTCATCCATTGTGATGTCATCTATTGTGAGGTCATGCATTGTGATGTCATTAGAGGCCCATTGTGATGTTTTCCATTGTGAGGTCATCCATTGTGAGGTCATCCATTGTGAGGTCTTTCATTGTGAGGTCACAAGAGTCCCATTGTGAGGTCATCCATTGTGATGTCGTCTATTGTGAGGTGATCTATTGTGATGTCATCAGAGGCCCATTGTGATGTTGTCCATTGTGAGGTCATGCATTGTGATGTCATCAGAGGCCCATTGTGAGGTCGTCCATTGTGAGGTCATCTATTGTTAGGTCTTCCATTGTGAGGTCACAAGAGTCCCATTGCAAGGTCATCCATTATGATGTCGTCCATTGTGAGGTCATCCATTGTGATGTCATTAGAGGCCCATTGTGAGGTCGTGCATTGTGAGGTCTTCCATTGTGAGGTCACGAGAGTCCCATTGTGAGGTCATCCATTTTGATGTCATTAGAGGCCCATTGTGAGGTCATCCATTGTGAGGTCATCCATTGTGAGGTCTTCCATTGTGAGGTCACGAGAGTCCCATTGTGAGGTCATCCATTGTGATGTCATCAGAGGCCCATTGTGAGGTCATCCATTGTGATGTCATTAGAGGCCCATTGTGAGGTCACAAGAGTCCCATTGTGAGGTCATTCATTGTGAGGTCATCCATTGTGAGGTCTTCCATTGTGAGATCACAAGAGTCCCATTGCGAGGTCATCCATTGTGATGTCGTCCATTGTGAGGTCATCCATTGTGAGCTCTTCCATTGTGAGGTCACAAGAGTCCCATTGTGACGTCATGCATTGTGATGTCGTCAATTGTGAGGTCATCCATTGTGATGTCATTAGAGGCCCATTGTGAGGTCGTCCATTGTGAGGTCATCCATTGTGATGTCATTAGAGGCCCATGGTGAGGTCATCCATTGTGAGGTCATCCGTTGTGAGGTCTTCCATTGTGAGGTCACAAGAGTCCCGTTGTGAGGTCATCCATTGTGATGTCGTCCATTGTGTGGTCATCCATTTTGATGTGCATTTTAGAGGCCCATTGTTAGGTCGTCCATTTTGACTTCATCCGTTGTGAGGTCCTCCATTGTGGGTTCACAAGAGTCCCATTGTGAGGTCGTTCATTGTGAGTTCGTCCATTGTGAGGTCATCCATTGTGAGGTCACGAGAAGCCCATTGTGAGGTCGTCCATTGTGAGGTCATTCGTTGTGAGGTCACGAGGGGCCCATTATGAGGTCATACGTTGGGAGGTCACGAGAGTGCCATTGTGAGGTCATCCATTGTGAGGTCTTCCATTGTGAGCTCTTCCATTGTTAGGTCACAAGAGTCCCATTGTGAGGTCATCCATTGTGATGTCGTCCATTGTGAGGTCATCCATTGTGATGTCATTAGAGGCCCATTGTGATGTCGTCCATTGTGAGGTCATCCATTGTGAGCTCATCCTTTGTGATGTCATTAGAGTCCAATTGTGAGGTCGTCCATTGTGAGGTCATCCATTGTGAGGTCACAAGAGTCCCATTGTGAGGTCATGCATTGTGATGTCGTCCATTGTGATGTCATTAGAGGCCCATTGTGAGGTCATCCATTGTGATATCCTCCATTGTGAGATTATCCATTCTGAGGGTACGAGAGCCCTATTGTGAGGTCATCCAATGTGAGGTTGTCCATTGTGAGGTCACGAGAGGTCCATTGTGAGGTCATCCTTTATGAGGTCATGAGAGGCCCATTGTGAGTTCGTCCATTCTGAGGTCATCCATTGCGAGGTCATCCATTCTGAGGTCACAAGAGTCCCATTGTGAGGACATGCATTTTGAGGTCGTGAGAGGCCCATTGTGAGGTCGTCCATTGTGAGGTCCCAAGAGGGCCATTCTAAGGTCATCCAATGTGAGGTCCTTAGAGGTCATCCATTGTGGGGTCGTCCATTGTGAGGTCATCCATTGTGATGTCATTACAGGCCCATTTTGAGGTCACAAGTGTCCCATTGTGAGGTCATGCATTGTGATGTCGTCCATTGTGAGGTCATCCATTGTGATGTCATTAGAGGCCCATTGTGAGGTCGTCCATTGTGAGGTCTTCCATTGTGAGGTCACAAGAGTCCCATTGCGAGGTCATCCATTGTGATGTTGTCCATTGTGAGGTCATCCATTGTGATGTCATTAGAGGCCCATTGTGAGGTCGTCCATTGTGAGGTCTTCCATTGTGAGGTCACAAGAGTCCCATTGTGAGGTCTTCCATTGTGATGTTGACCATTGTGAGGTCATCTATTGTGATGTGATTAGAGGCCCATTGTGATGTCGTCCATTGTGAGGTCATGCATTGTGAGGTCTACCATTGTGAGGTCACAAGAGTCCCATTGCGAGGTCATCCATTGTGATGTCATCCATTGTGAGGTCGTCTATTGTGAGGTCATCCATTGTGAGGTCACAAGAGTCCCATTGTGAGGTCATCCATTCTAATGTCATCCATTGTGAGGTCGTCTATTGTGAGGTCATCCATTGTGAGGTCACAAGAGTCCCATTGTGAGGTCTTCCATTGTGATGTTGACCATTGTGAGGTCATGCATTGTGAGGTCTTCCATTGTGAGGTCACAAGAGTCCCATTGTGAGGTCATCCATTGTGAGGTCATCCATTGTGACGTCGTCCATTGTGAGGTCATCCATTGTGATGTCATTAGAGGTCCATTGTGATGTCGTCCATTGTTAGGTCATCCTTTGTGAGGTCATCCATTGTGAGGGTACGAGAGCCCTATTGTGAGGTTGTCCAATGTGAGGTTGTCCATTGTGAGGTCACGAGAGGCCCATCGTGAGGTCATCCATTGTGATGTCGTCCATTGTGAGGTCATCCATTGTGATGTCATTAGAGGCTCATTGTGAGATCGTCCATTGTGATGTCGTCCATTGTGAGGTCATTTATTGTGATGTCGTCCATTGTGAGGTCATTTATTGTGATGTCACAAGAGTCCCATTGTGAGGTCGGCATTGTGAGGTCATCCATTGTGAGGTCTTCCATTGTGAGGTCACAAGAGTCCCATTGTGAGGTCATGCATTGTGATGTCGTCCATTGTGATGTCATTAGAGGCCCATTGTGAGGTCGTCCATTGTAAGGTCATCCATTGTGGGGTCGTCCATTGTGAGGTCATCCATTCTGATGTCATTACAGGCCCATTGTGAGGTCACAAGTGTCCCATTGTGAGGTCATGCATTGTGATGTCGTCCATTGTGAGGTCATCCATTGTGATGTCATTAGAGGCCCATTGTGAGGTCGTCCATTGTAAGGTCATCCATTGTGAGGTCTTCCATTGTGATGTCACAAGAGTCCCATTGCGAGGTCATCCATTGTGATGTTGTCCATTGTGAGATCATCCATTGTGATGTCATTAGAGGCCCATTGTGAGGTCGTCCATTGTGAGGTCTTCCATTGTGAGGTCACAAGAGTCCCATTGTGAGGTCTTCCATTGTGATGTTGACCATTGTGAGGTCATCTATTGTGATGTGATTAGAGGCCCATTGTGATGTCGTCCATTGTGAGGTCATGCATTGTGAGGTCTACCCTTGTGAGGTCACAAGAGTCCCATTGCGAGGTCATCCATTGTGATGTCATCCATTGTGAGGTCGTCTATTGTGAGGTCATCCATTGTGAGGTCACAAGAGTCCCATTGTGAGGTCATCCATTGTAATGTCATCCATTGTGAGGTCGCGAGAGCCCTATTGTGAGGTCGTCCAATGTGAGATTGTCCATTGTGAGGTCACGAGAGGCTCATTGTGAGGTCATCCATTGTGATGTCGTCCATTGTGAGGTCATCCATTGTGATGTCATTAGAGGCCCATTGTGAGGTCGTCCATTGTGAGGTCATCCATTGTGATGTCATTAGAGGCCCATTGTGAGATCGTCCATTGTGATGTCATCCATTGTGAGGTCTTCCATTGTTAGGTTACAAGAGTCCCATTGTGAGGTCATCCATTGTCATGTCGTCCATTGTGAGGTCATCCATTGTGAGGTCACAAGAGTCCCATTGTGATGTCTTCCATTGTGATGTTGACCATTGTGAGGTCATTTATGGTGATGTGATTAGAGGCCCATTGTGATGTCGTCCATTGTGAGGTCATGCATTGTGAGGTCTTCCATTGTGAGGTCACAAGAGTCCCATTGTGAGGTCATCCATTGTGAGGTCATCCATTGTGATGTCGTCCATTGTGAGGTCATCCATTGTGATGTCATTAGAGGTCCATTGTGATGTCGTCCATTGTTAGGTCATCCATTTTGAGGTTATTAGAGGCCCATTGTGAGGTCGTCCATTGTGATGTCATCAGAGGTCCATTGTGATGTCGTCAACTGTTATGTCATGCATTGTGAGGTCATGAAAGGCCTATTTTGAGGTCATCCATTGTGAGGTCATCCATTCTGTGGTCTTCCATTGTGAGGTCACGAGAGGCCCATTGTGAGGTGGTCTATTGTGAGGTCATCCATTGTGAGGTCCATTGTGAGGTCACGAGAGTCCCATTGTGAGGTCGTCCATTGTGTGGTGGTCCATTGTGAGGTCGTCTATTGTGATGTTGTTCATTGTGAGGTCATTAGAGGCCTCACATTAGAGGCAGCAATCTGGATCTCTGTGTGTGTAGCTCTATCAATTTTTGAGTGAAATCAGAAATTTTGCTTTACTATTAATAAGCTTTGCATGGTGAGGCCTTGTGTTTTTTTTTTTTTTTTTTGGGCTTTTTTTTTAATGCACTTCTATTCTATTAGGCCAGTTTGATGTGTAGTTATTTATGAGCAGCCTGTGCTGCTGGTTCATTGCTCTTACCAAAGCTTTCATTTTACTAGTTTATACGAGAAGCTCAGAGCACAGCACCAAGTATAATTTATATTCCACAGATCAATGTGTGATGGGAAACGGCGGGCGTTACGTTGGAAACTACCTTTACAACATTATTAGAAAACATTCCATTTGCTCTGGATTTGATGCTTGCAACAGCAAACGTATCGTACATGGATCTCCAAGATGTATTTCTATCAACACTTTTCCCAATTCTTCTATTCAGTTTCATTTTATGAATCCTTTACTGTCCTCCCTCAAGCAAACGGATCCTTTTATTACGAGGGCACCCTTCTGAATCATGTAATTTTGCTTAGACACAAAGCAGCGCTGAGAACGTTTGTCTCGGTTGTTTTGTGAGTCAAGGGACTCGCTTCCATTTCAGCAGGAAACCTCAAAGGTGGGGGATGTCGTCACTCTGTCAGTGCATCCTGTGCTCGTCCATTCCCTGAGCTTAAATTCTAGAGCTTTTCCTCAAAGAAGATACTTTATTTGCCATCCTGACCTAAAGAAATCTAGCCTTTGATCACCAGGAAGATAACATTATTATTATTATTATTATTATTATTATTATTCAGATCATTATTAAGCTTAATTTAAAAAATCCTCTTTTTGGAGTATTGATCTTGTGCCTGAAATGTCTTTCCTTCTCATGCCATAGATACAGGAGTTGTTTATTGAAGATTATGGAGAAATTTTCGATATCCCGTTGCCTACTAAGGAAGAGAGAAGCAACTTTTTTGACGACTTAATTTTAAGTCAAGCTGCTAAACCTCCTGCATCTAGAAAGAAAGCAGGTGAGCCTATTCTATGGATAAAAATTTGCTAACTGTATGTTAACAGCCTTACAGTATTTGTTTTGGTAGTGGGTTTCCTATCAGTAACTATGTGTGTGCCCCTATTTGAGTGCTGCGGATGGAATGAACTTTTCTGGTTCCCTTAAGCTCGGCAGGCCCTGGAAGTGCTGCCGGTGGCGCCGCCGCCTGAACCTCGGGAACCACCACAGGGAGAAACGCAAGGGGCAGAGGAGCAGGAGGAGGAGGCCCTTGGTGCACTTAGCGTTTTCTTAAGGGATGTTACTCTCAGACTTGCTACTGACAGACGTTTCAAGGCCTTCACAAACCCTGTTGATGCAGATGAGGTAAACTGCTCTGGGTCTGTAATACTGTACTGTCTGGGTCTATTTTTAACTGCCCAGTGTTGGTGTGCTCTAGCGAAAGGCTTATCTTTACCACTGCACTAAAAAGCTTTCTTTTTGGAGGAGCAAAAAGTGTTTTGTATTTTATTTTGCTGACTCCCTGAGGCTCTTCAATGTCCTTTTTTTGAGTAGTCACTGAAAGCCCTGGTTTCCTCCTAGAAAGTCAGACCAGCTACTACCAGAGTTTGCCTGGGGAAAGACTTTGATATGTAGGTATGCTACAACTCTGAAATAAACAGTCAGATTTCTTTGGAGCTGTTGGAATAAAGCCTAAAGCTCTTGCCACGTGTTTGTTGGCTGTCAGTGGTTCCTCTGGGAACAGGAGAAGAGCAGATGTTTGCAAAAAAATTCAAGATTCCGCCTGCCATTTTTTCTCTGGCTCCCCAGCACAGGATCAGCCATAAATGACATGTGGTTTCATCTTTCCCCCAAAACTTCCAAGTCCCTCTTTTTCTCATTTAATTTACTGACTGTGCCCCCATCTTAACAGACTTGGACTTCAGAGTTAGATGCAATTTTAATACAGCTGTGTATCAGCAAGGGCCCTTTTCCTCTGGGCATCCCTCGTCTTTCCCTTGCAGCCTCTTGACATGTGAATAGTCTAAACAAATAGAGGTGTCCTCACCTGAACTACCCTTGAGGCTCCTCTCACGCTCCCAGTAAGGACATAATTAGCTCTGCTCCAGGTATCTCCTCCTAAGGGAGATGCCTAGAGCAGCTGCTTCCAAAGGGCAATTCCAGCAGCGGATTTCCTGCTGCCCAGAGCAGAGCCTGGCTCGGGTGGCTCAATCCAATGTATTTACTGTGATGTTCTGAAGCTGAAGGAAGCAAATCCTGCTCTGCATGTCTGTTCCCTTCGCTGTCCCACACACACTCCCCAGCTTCCTGCTGCCTTTCTTCTCCCTTCCAGTGTGCCTCTTCAAAGCCCTTTGAAAGAGCCCTTCCTTTTTCAAGCAGCTAAGTGGTTAATTCCACTATCTGCTCATAATGTCACAAATATTCAGGGTTTTTAAGAAGTCATTTATTTGAATTTTTTAAAATAATGTGGGTAGATATTGTGTAAGTCTAATAAAACCTCTGAACCCATCTATTTAATTTGTAGGTACCTGATTATATCACAGTTATTAAACAGCCAATGGACCTTTCAACAATTCTCTCTAAAATTGACTTGCACCAATATATAACTGCAAGAGATTTTCTGAAAGATCTTGATCTAAACTGTAGCAATGCCTTAGAATACAAACCAGATAGAGAAGCTGGAGGTGAGGATAGCTGTTCTGTGTACGTTGCACCTTGCGCCAGCAGGAGTTTGTGTATCAAGCTGTCAAATCATTATGAAATATAAAATGAAATGAATGGTAAGAAAAACTGCCAGAGAATGAGTATTTGTGCTAACAGACTAATGACAAATCCGTTTTCTTTCCCAATTAGTTCTCCTTAGGGAAATGTGATTTAACTGAGTGTTCAGGAGGTGCCATGGTGTTTTGGTGCTTTTTTGTTTCTTGGTGCTTTGGTTTCTCATGTTGACGGAGGATGAAGCTATTTAGCAAACTCTTAAACTCTTTGCAGTGAGTAATTGTTTTGACTATTACTGGTGTAGCTGACTGGGTACCTCTATTGGCTAACATGTTTTAGGCCTGGAGCATGTATAGTCCATAAGGCACAGCAGTTTGTGCTGAGGTCACTTCATGCTTCTTGCACTCAGAGACAAAGCCTGAAGCTCCTTTTTTTATAGCTTGTTACGAGAGCCCGTGCCCTGGCTGGAGAGTCAGCGTTTGCATACAACCCCAGATTCAGTTAGCCGTGTACTTCTCATCTTCCAGCTGCTTCTTACAGAGGATTAATATTCTCTCAGAAATCAGAATCCCTTAACTGTATATTACACAATTTGAGAGATGTTGATCCTCATGAAAATGCAGATGTAATGGGCAGCTCGAAATGTAAGAACATTCCTTTAATTTGACTGACTAGTCTACCTTGTTTTTTCCTGTAGTTACTTTACTTGACACTTATTTCTTCATTTTGGGGCTTGTCTAGTTCCAATTTATGCATTTGTTCAACCACAGACCCAGGCAGCAGCTCTTTTCCAGAGGTTTTGATGAACAGCATGGAAGAGTCTCAATCTGTCCCTTCAGGAAGGTGGTCTTCCTCACGAGAGCAGGGATGGTCACAGGTCTTTTAGCAGGTCTTACCTGCCATTTACTCCAGCCACTATGTTTTTTAATGACTCCTCTGTGTATATATGGTTAAGGGTGGTTACGGAAGTGAATTTGTGAACGTCTTGAGAATTGCTGATTAAACTGGAAATATTAAGGTTTAGGTCTTTATTTTAAAACAGAAAACAAAACCAACCAACCAAAAAAGAAAAACACAGAAAGAAAGTCAAGGGTAAATGGCATCCTGCCAGCTGTAAGAATGAAAGTGTGTTTCACTCTCTTCTCTTGAGATCCTGTCACTTCTTAAACGTGATTTAATTTGGCTGTCTGCTGGTCTTCACCTGCAGGAGAAAATGCAAATCCAGAAAGCAGTTTGCAGGAAATAATTTAAGCTTGGAATATTTGAAAATAGTCTGAGTCCTACCCTAGCTGAAGAGATGGTTAAGTCAGCTGCTCTTAAACATTGTGAGTGTTTGCCTTGTAAAATAAAAAAAAAAAGGCAAACTGTATGGAAAACTTACCACATGAAAGAACTGTGGCAGTAAAGACCTATAAAGTAGGATTTGGCTAACTTTCTACTTCATTTTCTTCCAGTTAATGCTGGGAATGAGGATGCCCCTTATTTCAGCGGTGGGAAGGATGCTGCTGTATCGTCGGAAGGCAGGATGGTGCTGGCTACAAAAAGCTGCTAAGTGAAAGCTGAAGTGGTCCCCTCAAAGCTCCCAAGTAGCAAAAAGCCGCAGGTTTATGGTTTCACCATCTTCCATTGCTCTCTTGGTGGGTCGGTAGTGCCAGTGTACCAGGAATCTCCACCAACATAGGGGATTTTTAAGCACAATAAGGAATATCTTCCATTTGAGAATGCCCCAGCTAACATTGTGGGGACCTTTCCAGTAAGGGACCATGCATGAAATCGCGTGGTCTTTTAAGCCGACTGTAAAGGTGATGTACAAGAGGAAGCGGCCGTGCCTCCGTGCCGTTCCCAGCTCCGCGGCTGAACGAGCTCCGGCGGGAATTCTGTCGCCCGGCTCGGTGCGGCGACGGCTCTGCCGCCGTTCCCTGCGCGCAGGCTGCATTCCCGGCCGGAGAGCGGGTTAGACTCTCCTTCCCAGATAAGCGATGGATTTAACATTCAGCTGCTTCAGGAGTTAGCGAAATGTTCCACCTTCTACACTGGCTTTAACACTGGACTAAGAGTAGTGATTCTTAGCGTCCTGTCTGTGTTTGCACTTGGAGAGTCTTTACAGCCCGAGCAAAGGGTTGAGGGATTTTCTGTGTTTCCTGTGGATGTCTCTGTTGTTTCAAGCAAGTTTGTTAGGGATGGACTGAATTTCTCTCTGTTCAGGTACGAGGGGAGTCAAGCTCTGTTGGAGGAAAGGCACATTATTTCTGAATAGTGGCACACTTGTGAAGAGCTTGGTGCTTTTTTTGTGTTGCACTGTCTGTGTTAAATTATTAATCGCTGAATTATTAATTCACCTGAAATTCTCAGAGACTGGTTATAACATCAGGTGTGTTGTGAACCCGGTTTGCATTCACCAACCAGCTCTCTGCTACTGCCACTGAGTAAATAAACCCTAATTACTCCTGATGTTGCAGACGCACAAAGCATTCAGATTCCCTTGTTCGTTTTTGCTGGTAGCACGATTGAATGTGCAATCCTGAGGGCTGTTATCAGATAAAAGGAAGATAAAATTAACTTTGGAAAGAGATTTCCAGGCTTAAAGGGGCCTGCAGGGAGATACCAAATCAGGCAAGAGTGTAGGAAGAAGGCTGAGCAAATTTGAAGTTTGCATGCAGTTAGCACTGAAAGTTGCTTTGGGATTGGAAGTTATTCCTTCAGAAATTCTCTTTGTTCAGAAGAGAAATTCCTTTCATTGTTGATTTTGAAAAGCATGGAGAAAAAAGCAGAAGCAGAAATTGGTGAAGCAGCTGAATTGTAGTTCCCTTAATGGTTTGCAGTTGAGATTAGAAGAAGATCTTTCAAATATGGACTAAGTGTAAATGAACGTCTTAGCAGTCCTGGTGTCTGCATGCAGCCTCAGAGCAAGAATGTGTGTGTGGGAACTCTCAATGTCAGCAATACGTAATCTCTTAAAATACATAGAACTTGGAATGGAATGGGGATGGTCTAGTCTACTGTAGTAAAAGAGCAAATACAATGGGAAAGGTTGTATCATTTAATCCCTTGATTGATTTGTTTGAAAGAAATCAAGTTCTTACGTTGAAAGAAGAGCACAAGGGAGAGCTGATGGAAAAGATAAAAATCGGAAGGCTGAGAAATGAAGGCTGGGCTATTTCTTGAATGTAACAGTAAGTTGCTGGGTAAGGAATTGGTGTGCAGTCATCCTCTGTCTATATTTTGACACTCTTTCTGGAAAACCTCCTCCAGGCTTGCCATTCCCTGGAAGCCTGATTTCAGTAGCAAAACCCATTTAAGGAATTATTCACCCATGAAGCCACATGGCAAACCGAAGTGAAAGCTTTATTTAAAAAAAAAAAAAAAAAAAAAGCAGGATGGCCAAACGCTCCCACACAACCCCCTTCTAAGCAGAGCTGCTGCAGAGTAACACCGTCGTCTCACGTGGCTCAAGTGTTTTGAATGTGCTCGTGTTGTCATCCCGGGTGCAAACCAAGTACAGGGCGCCTGTTGCAGCTTTGCGAACTTGTGCCCTCCAAACATACACATCCATACTTGTGCCATCCAAACCACCACAACGTATTAAATAGGGTGTGTGACCTGAAATCTGAGTATGTCCTAGCGGCTAGGCAGGAAAAGTGAGTTTTAGAGCAGGGAAGGGTGTAGAGCTGCGCAAGAGAAGGTTTGTGCAGAAATGAACAGAAGAAGTGCAGGTTTTCTCCTGAGAATAATTAACATTTCTCCTGCTCTCCATTTTTTCCTCTTCCTAGACCTCTAATGAAAGTCTGCACTTGCTGTAGGGAGAAGGGGCACTCGAGACTCTTCCCACAGCTGGCAGCAGGGTAATAAGGGCATGTAATCCTTTATAATCCTTTCTACTGGTTTATAAGATCCATTTCTCTTCTGGGAATCCAATGTGTGTTGTGGGTCAAATGGGAATTTAACTGTGAGCGAAAAACATAACTTGAATTTTCAGGAACAAAGATGAGTGGTCGGGGCAGAGGATGGTGATGGGAGGGGAGCGAAGCCGCTGAGCGCTGTCGCGGGCCCTAGGGCTGCCTTTGAGGAGCTGTAGTTTCAGCCTGTTGTTTGGAACCCTGGGAACCGGGGAATGGCACTGCGTTTTGTGCAGCTCGGAACCGTTGTTGTCGTGATGTCACAAGGCGCTGCCAGTCCGCAGCGCCGCGCACCTGCGTGTCCCGCGGGTTCCCAGCGCGACCGGGCGCTTGTCTTCATGCTCCCGCCCGCTGCGCTGAGGAGCGCGACGCCGAGGGCGCGATGGGAGCTTCCCTGCAGCGCTGTATCGTGTGCTGCTGCTTGCCGTTCACGCTGCGTCCCCTGCGCCGGGGCCGTGTCTCGCGGCGCAGGAGGGTGCGACCGGAGCTTTATGCCAGCTCTGCATCCAGAGGTGCTGCTCGCCCTGCGTCCTGCGCGCCCGCGGCGGGGGAGCGGGGCTCGGGTACCCCTGTGCAGGCAGCGGCTCCCCGGGCTCGGCGGCGTCCCCGCAGCGGGCAGCCCCACAGCACCGTTATGGGGGTGAGCTGCTGCGGGGCACCACGGGGGCTCTTCAGCCCAAATCTGTCACGCTGCCCCAGACTAGTTTCAACTTCAGGCCTAATACTGCAGTTGCCTCCAGCTCCTTAGCATTCATTCTCAAAGCTTGTAAGAAAACTCCAAAACTGCTGGCATGCTCAGCTTATTTCCCTAATTAACAGGCAGCCTGGAGCCGCAGCGCCGCGCTGCAGGGCCGGCTTGCTTACCCGCCGTGATGCTCCATCTTGTCCTGCGGCACCCGCGGGGGCTGCATGTCCTGGCTCCGGCGCCATCCAAACCCCACGTGCCAGGGCATCGTGGGTAACGCCATCCCTGAAGAAAGCTCGTGATAATATAAAGTTTTTGGAATAGTAGCGAACAAACAGCAATTGAATCATAAATACCAGCGAGTATTGATCTGCACCAGTGTTTTTTTTATTTTAACTGCTTACTGCCTATGAGCAAGTGGGATTCACAACCTTGAGTCTGTGAGCGGAAATGCCGTTGTAATTTAGCGAGTAAATCAGAGATGGAGGAATTGGGCAGTGTTTTAATGCACTCAAAACTGTGTCGGGGCGCCCGCGCGGTGCGGCGCAGAGCCCTCCTGCGCCCACTCACCTCCCTCCTCTTCTCTCTCAGAGGTCCCGGCAGAGAGGTCTCCTTGCAGACAGAGCATCTCGGGGACCAGCACGTCGGAGAAGACCAACTCCGTGGATGCGGCAAACACGTCTCCTTTCAAAGTGCCGGTGAGTCCCGCTTTTCTGCAGGGGAGCAAATTTTCCCATTGAACTGGAGGTGGAGGTTGAAATACCATAACATATAAACAGGCTCTGAGAGGGAAGGGTATTTACTTAGTATTTCCATTTTTTCAGGTGGTTTTGGTACCTGCTGCTATATATTACCGGTAATATTTCTGGTAGATCTGTAGTTTGTTTTTTTCTCCTGGATGGATCTAAGGCTGCAAATAGTGACCCATCAGCATTAACATGGGCAGCAACCTATATAAATACTTCTGAAGTTGCTGCCAGGGTTTGCATTCTATATTCAATTTTTGGCTAGGAGAATAGTTCCTCTAAGTTGGTAATGGCATGTTATTTTTGCTGAGCCTGTAATGTTCTTAATGAAGGGGGTAAAGGAAGGGGCACCCACGGCGGCTCCGTGCAGCTGCTCTGCGGAGGGGGAGAGCTGATTCCACCCCTCAAGTGCTGCTGAATCCTACTGGATTAAGGAGCTCTCCGTTTGCTCGGATCACGCCGAGGAACGCGCGCACGTGTGCCTGCAAGCCCTGGAAGGAGCTGGATGCAATATGGTTTAAAATGCGTGTTGTCTTCCAAGCCCCGCGCGGGGCTGTGGCGCAGGGTGGAGCGATGCCTGCTGGAAACAGCCGTGACTTCCCCGCGCGCGGAGGTGCCTGGCGCTGCCCGTCAGCAGCTGGAGCTGCAGCGGCGCTGCCAGGGGAACACGTGGCTCCCTGTCCTCGTGGCCTGCGGAGCGCGGGCTCGGAGGAGGAGGTGCAGGCAGCCCAGCAGCAGTTGTTTAGAAGGCAGGTTAGCTGGACATGTAATATGTTTAGGTCCTGGCTAGATTTGGGATTGAGTTTTGCTTCAAAACAGCACCTGGACAAGTATCTGAAGTCACTAATACTGAAATCTTCAGAGATTTTTCAAGTGTGGATAGTGAGAGTTTTGAAACTGCCTGTTTTTTGGTTAAGGCTTGTTGTATCCCAGTCCAAAAAGAGAGCTTGGATGCAATGGACACAAGGCATCTTCTAATCTTAATCCAAGAACTAAAAACATGGTGTGTGAAGGGGAGCATAGGGTCAAATGGTGAGTACCGAAGACTACTGCTCGCTAATAGCGGAGGGGGGTTGTTTGTTTAATTTTTGAGTCTTTTGAGTAGTAATTGGAGTTCACTGAAGTTCACCTGTAACATGAGCAGTGCCGCTTGTAGCGATTCAAAGCTGTCACGCAGGGGAACGGTCATCAACGATCCTGTCCTGCCCCTCTTTCTGTTCTGGGAATCCCAATACAGCAGATCCCTCACAGCGGTCAGTGGGAATCACTGAGTGTGGATGCAGTGACACTGCCCTGATTGATTTGTTCCCGGTGCAAGAGGTTCCCTGCTTCACTGCTGTGACTTCTCGTTTTAGGGCCTCTTCAGTAAACGTCTGAAAGGCTCCGTGAAGAGGACAAAGAGCCAGTCAAAACTGGACAGGAACATGAGTTTCCGTCTCGCTACTCTGCACAACGCCGATGACAGGTAAAAGAGTCAGAGCATCTCCCAGGTGATGTCACCCACAGAGTGCACCTACGGCGTGAGTATTGCTGAGCACAAGCCCAGAGAGGTAAGTGAGGGAAGGATTTTATTGCCAGCTGGCAGATGGGTGTGTTTGGAACTGACTGATATGTTAGGATATGCGATGCAGCACCAACACAAGGCTGAAACCTTTAACTACTCTTAACAGTTGACAAAAAAGGTCAGGTTAAGCATCTGCAGTCAAATACCTTTTTCTTCTTCAGCATCCCTGCAAGTAAACACTGGGCCTTAGATTTCATGATAGAAAACCACTGGATCGGGTGGTTTAGTGCACGCAGTTGCCCCGGGGCTGCTGGTGCAGGCAGGTTGGAGTGAGCAGCCCTGGCCAGCCTCGAGGACGCGCGGTGCCACTCCGGCATGCGAAGGGACCTGGCTAAGGCCGTAGTTGTGTAGCTGCTGCAGGGTGGAGTCCAACAGTGAACAGAGCATCTATTTCTCAGAAAATGAGAGAACTCAATAAGGAGCTTAATTCTCTCCATCTAAGAGCTCCTTCTGCTAAATTCTTGCTTGTGTCTCTTGCTGGAACTTTGGGTTGGAAATGGATTATATAAGAGGCAGGTAAAAGCTGCTTTTTCCTAACTATTTGTAAAGTCTCTTAATTGTCTTCATTAAACCTTAGAGTGCATTTTATTCCACAGTAGCTCAGCAGGAGTATCAGACAGAGTGAAAAATAGGTTGCCCTGTACTTAAGAGCTCTCTGCCCTTCTGCTGTTTAGTGCATTTTTGCTTCTCCCTTAGCTGAGCAGAATTCATTAGCTGAGCCTGTCATGCTGTGCCATTTCAATTGATGATTCTGTCTTCTCCATCTGAAAGGCAGTGCCATAAAATCGTGGAGATGGCTGTGGGTGTTGGAGGTCTTGTTGACGTGAGGAGCTGGGGAGCGGACGGCTGCTGCTCACCCGTGGTGGCTGATGCTGTTCCTTTAGTCGTGGCAATGTCATGCAGTCCGTTTGGAGTGAATTTTGTTATAAATCCCTATTTTCAGGAAGCTACAACTTGGCTGTATGAAACAGTGCAGTGAGCATAACCATATTAAATAAGGTTACCCTGTGGTAAAGTACTTTTTGCTTTTAGTGACTTCTGTCGCCAGCTTTCTTTCAAGTTCTGTGATGCAAAAATCTCTGCCATAAATAATGTAAAGGACATAAGTGTTTCCGTAACATGGCACTCCTGGTAAATGTGGACTCATGAAGCATCCTCTTCCAGTGGAAAGGATACTATTTTAGGAAGGTCAATAAGCACATTTACAATGAGTCGCTATGACTTTGCTTTGATGCATGATCTGCTCCACAACAAAGCCCTCTCCTCTCTTCAAAAATGAATCTTCCTCTACTGCATGCCAGCGTGGGCATAAATTGTCAGCTAGGCCTGAGTGGCACGTGGGTTTTCTCCAGTTGTGTGTGAAGCATAAAACTCCATCCATGGGGGCTGGCACGGCCCGGCACTGCTCTGTTCCCTTTGTCCTCCAAGTCTCCTGTGCGCAGATTTAAAAACAAGGATCCAGGAGGCAAATGAACAGGGTGGCAGGGCCCAACACTGGGATTTGGGAAGGAGCGACCCGGAAAGCCAGCAGTGCAGAGGACACTGGATAAGGACAAGTGTCCACGTGATCCTCCTCCTTTTGGCCGTGTGTCCGCAGAAGCAAGCGGAGGGCACGCAGCGTGGAAAAGGAACGTCCTCGGAGAGCAGCAGAGCAGGAAGAAGCCGAGAGGAGCTTTCTTTGGAGAGAGACCTTTGTGCGAATGAGCAGCACGGCTCAAAAGCATGAGCCCTGTGCCAGGCTTGACTGCTGGGTTGGTGAAACCTCGTGCTGCAGGATCATGAGGGTCAAGAGCACTGATGAGTCCTGCTTGGAGAAGGGAAGTGTCTAGGCACTGCTCGACCTCATAGGTACCTTCTGTTGGAAAGCCTGAGGCTTCATGGAGTTCTGCTCCCGCTGGTTGGCCACGCAGGCAGCTGCATGTAGGGGTGCTGAAAGGTTGTAGTTAAGTCTAGTGCTTTTCTAAGGATGCTTCATCAATCAAACCACAAGGGAAACTCGGTTCCATCATAAAGATAAACTTGAAAATAGTTTCTTCTCTCCCCATCACCGCCTGCCACTACCCCAAAGTGTCAGTGTGTATCTCAGAGCACCTGGAAAATGCAATTGGTGGATCCAATAGCAAGAAAAACAACTCTGAAGTCATGTGGGAATGAAGCTCCTAAGCTGAAGCAGAGATTAGGATGCTGGAAGGAGAAGGGCTGGAGGGAAGAGGCGGCCAACAAGATCTCATCTGTGTTTTGAACTATGCTGCTCTTTGGGGGTTTTTCCAAAAGCAAAGCCAGCTCCAATTGTTTGGGTGCAAAAGAAGGTAGCATAAAGTAGCTGAGTCTGTGTAATTATTTGGAATTCATAGGAGGGAATGCCCCTTTCCTCCCCACCTCCTGCTCTTCCTGCCCCTGTTTTTTTCTCCTTGCAGGGCAGTAGGAGCATCCCTATCCTGCCCCGTGAATCAGCCCTTTCCCATTTTAAGCAGGTAGTGCTCGGTGGCACCATGGTGCTGTGCAGGCTTCCAGGGCCAGGGTGACTGATAACATCTACCTTTTCTTGCTCTGACAAACACGGAGCCCTGCCTTCAAAGAAACTATTGTGTAGCTTTATAAAGCAAAGCCCTGTGAGGTTGAGAAGGAAATCGAGGCTGTCCTTATGTTGTTTTTCGCGTGCTGCTGGGGCAAAATCCAGTTCACCTGTAGTTTGTTTTCGGAAGTGAAAGCATTAGTTTAGGCCTAAAAGTATTGTGTCTTTATTGTAGCTTATCAGCTCGGTGTCGGCCCTGGGGAAGAAGGGCCCAAGGTAAAGATGCCATCACCTGTTTACTGGGCTATTGACAGCAGATCTTCCTACTGCACACAGATGTCACCGTAAAATCGAACTGGGAGAATACAGAAAAATTTTCAGTGCCTTGGGTAGTTGGTTCCAAAATGCGTGGAGGAGGGAGGGGTATTTCTAGGGACAAAGAGGAGCCTGCACTGGTAACGGTGTCGTGGAGGTGACCCTGCCCAAGCCAAGGGACGCAGGAGCTGGTCAGCTAAAAGAGAGAAGAGCTGCAGGTGTCGAGCTGGGGGCCAAAAGTGAGTAGTGGAGACATGGGGAGGAAGAAAAGGGGAAGCATTAATTGCAAAACTTCAGTATAGCTAAATGACTTGAGCGCCATAAAGTGGGAAATAAGTGTGTTTGACTTTAGGTCAAAGACTCTATATCTTAAGAAAAAAAATTGTATCTAGCAGGGGCTATTTTTGCTCCAACAAGAGCAGCTACCGTTCTGCGTTGGTTTAGAGATGTAGAGATGTAAGTGTGCTTTTTGCTGTTAGCAAATATTTCCCTAGTTGAAGAAACACCAACAAGTTGTAGCTTTCTGCGAGATGCTGCCACATTTCTTAGAAATGGTCAGAAAAATAACGTTTCCTTTCCCCATTGTTGTTCTTCAGGTCACGTGGATTGCCAAAGCTGAAAGAGTCCCGTTCCCATGTGTCTTTACTGAGCCCGGGCAGCGCGGTGGAGACCTTGGATCTTGGGGCAGAAGAAAAAGTATTTGTCAAACCACTTCACAGCAGCATCCTTGGACAAGACTTCTGCTTTGAGGTGAGCACTTTCCATACACCCAGCAGATTATATGCTGTCAGTCAGTTTGAGTGCTTATGTACTCAAAAATGTACTTAGAGCATGCTGGCCTGTGATGAGGCAGCTGAGAGCAAACTGGGAACACATGTTCTCCTGAGGTCCGCTGAATTGGCATGAGATCCCCAAGTCCTGATGGCTTCAGCCAGTCAGCAAAGAGAAAACATTCTCAATTACTGCATCTTCTAATTGAACTTCTCTTACCTTGGGAAATCTCTAGGCATTTGTAGTCAGCACACATATGTACGCCCTAAGCGTAGCTATTGCTTGTAAGCTGGATTTTCCTCCTGTCACCTAAATTCACTTGAAAATATACCGTAACTGAGAAGTGTCATTTCCACTGTGAAGCATCTTGCAGCAGCGCAGCCCCTTCCCAGGTTGATTGAGGAGAAGCTTCGGCAGCTGAGCACATTTCCATTGCACCGGGCAGCGGGGAGCAAAGCTCCTCTTTGCTTTTCAACCCGGGCTGCCTCCAGAACAGGCTGTTTTTGCTCCCACAGTCATTTCCCTGCAAGGGCAGCACCAAGCTGGATGCAGCCAAGGCCATTGCAGGCAGCTGTGGCAGGGGAGAGTCAATGTGGCTTCAGCTGAGTCCTTTGCCTGTGTCTAAAGCTCTGCAGTACAACCTGGAAGCAGCCCTGGCAGAAAGCCAGCGGGTAGCAGGCTCTTCTCTGAGCCTTGGCCAGGAGCTGTTCCCACTCACTTGGCATTAGCTCCCTGAAGTCACCATTTCCAGGGAGTTTTTCCTTGTGTCAACACACTGCTAGTTCTGTCTTTGCGCTGTTTGTGACCAAATCATCCAGTACCTGGGATTTTCTGGGGAAAACTGCAAGCATTTCATAGCTATGGATCAATTAACAAGTGTAAAAAATAATTGACTGGCTGATTATAGCCAGATGTATTGTAAGATGTTTAAGAGTCTTTTAAGAGTAACCTTTGGCCCTTCATATGTTTCCTTTTAGTTTGATATTAATTTGAACTGACTTTTTTTTTTCTCTGTTTTCTGTGGGCCTCTCCATCTCTGCTTTCTGCGATCTTCTAATGCTTTCCTGCCTTTTTCATATTTACTCCCTGTTTCTCAAACATTCCTAGTTGTCATCTTTACTTTTTGCAGGATCGTCCATGTCTTCTGGACTTGCTTGATCTCAGCTGATCACTTATATATTGCAGGTAACCTGCTCCACTGGCAGTAAATGTTTCAGCTGTTCCTCAGCAGCAGAGAGAGACAAGTGGATGGAAAACATACGCAGAGCAGTGCAGCCAAATAAGGTAATGGAAATTGCAGAAATAAGGAAGCAAAGGACATGGAGCTCCATGGGTTAATGGGGCAGTACAGCGCTGGCAAAAGGAAAAGGCATTTCAGAGCTGGGTGAAAGAAAGTCAGGTTTTCCATGGGTAAACTTGAGGTAGGTCAGCTCTAGAGCTGGCATGCTGCCTCCCTGGGAGCTTTCTGAGAAGAAAAATGTTCTAGCCCCTACCTTGGACATGCAGAAGACAGCAAGTTGCTTCTGCTTTAGGAGAGAATATGTTGAATTTCCTAGAGATTCTGAATCAAAGCTGAGATCTTTCTTCCATGCAGGACAACTGCCGTGGAGCTGAGAATGTGCTTCGTCTTTGGATCATGGAGGCAAAGGACCTGACCCCTAAGAAAAAGTACTTCTGTGAGCTGTGCCTTGATGACACTCTCTTCGCCCGCACCACCAGCAAAACAAAAGCTGACAACATTTTCTGGGGAGAGCACTTTGAGTTCTACAGCCTCCCGCCTCTTCAAAGTATCGCAGTTCACATCTACAAGGATGCAGAGAAGAAGAAGAAGAAGGACAAGAACAACTATGTGGGCTTGGTCAACATTCCTGTGGCCAGCATAACTGGTCACCAGTTTATGGAAAAATGGTACCCAGTGAGCCCATCTGCACCCAAGAAAGGGAAAGCAGGGGGACCTTCCATTCGGATCAAGTCCCATTACCAGACCATAATCATCTTGCCCATGGAGCAATACAAAGAATTTGCAGAGTTTGTTACCAGCAACTACACTACGCTGTGCTCCGTGCTCGAACCAGTGATCAGCATCAGGAAAAAGGAGGAGATGGCTGGTGCTTTGGTGCACATCCTGCAGAGCACAGGGAGAGCAAAGGTAAGAGCAGGCGGCCCCTGTCCGAGTGACTCCCTCTTGCTGCTCGCAGTGGGTGTCTCTGGGGCTGCAGAAAGTAGGAAGCCTGGGCTGGCCTGACCGCACACAGCAGCAGAAGGTGCCTGTGGCATTTCTGGATACGGGATCAAAAGCTAGGAAAAGGGTCTAGAAAATACTTTCAAGGGCTTGGGCAAATGCATGTGGATGGGTGTCTTACCAACAAGCAAGTGCCCTGGTTGATGCCAAGATTGAAGATACTCTGTGCCAAGTGAAGTGGCTGAAGTAGGAGGGACCATGCAACCTTATGTTACTCATTGGGGACTCATTGAGTGTTTAGGAATCTTAAGAGAGAAATAAGCTAGAAAGTAACTTCCAGAAATGCCTGTGATGGGCTGAACTGCCATTGTTGTCTCAGGCTGAATCAGTTAATCACTTCCAGCCTTGATTTGGTCAGGGTTTGAACAGCTTTTACAGAAGCTGTGCTCAGTGTTATCAGGACTTAGTGTGCTCAGGGATGTTATCAGGACTTCTCTGTGCATGCTGGAAAAAAGTGTGTGAAAATGTCCTGTAGGGCTTAGACAATTTTGAGAGGTATTAAAAGGCATCGATTTACCTGGCTGCTCCTGCCAAGCTGGGTGTGTGAGAGGGGTGCCCAGCTGTAGCCGGCGGAGTGAGTTACGCAGCCCCAAACACAAGTGTGAGGGTTTGAGATGTGGAAGAGCAGCCGTCGGCAGCATCCAGGTGACAGCCCCACTCAGCTGCTGTGAAACAGCCTCTCGTGTGCCCGTAGTCGTGTACCCTGCCCGCCTTGATGTGCCCCTCTGAAGGGGGGCTCTCTCGATAAGAGCTTGTTCCTCACCGCGCTGTTTCTCGAATCCAGGGAAGTTGCTAGCTGGGATAACTCCTCTAGGGTGGTACTAAAATGCTTTTTGAAAGCAGCCCTTGGATTCCTGCAGTGCTAGCTGCAAGGAGTAGGCACGTTAATGTGATCAGTTTGTCTTTGCAGTGCCACAGTATTTTTGAAGTTCTCTTTTCTAGACACATTGAGCAGCCTGGGCCAAGGAACCTTTGCAGCTCACACTGTGGTGGTGCTGATAGAGATGCATGGTCCCAGCCTGCACTATGTGAAAATATTTCTGTCAAATTTCATCAGAAAGCAATAGCTAATTTGTTCTGAATATTTGCCCTAGTTTGTTCTGAATATTTTGTACTGATACATTAGTTTTGTATAATCAGTAGGGCTAGGATGCCTTGCTGCAGTGCTCTTTGGAGGACATTAATGGTTGGAGCAGCACTAGCAAGTCACAGTTATCATTTAGTCCTAATTTAGGATCATGGGTATTTTTTTCTTTTGAAAAGTAAAAAACCTCGGACAAAAGTACAGCTGCTGTCCTGGAGATTCGTTAAGCACTGAGTGTTTCTTGTGATGTGCCGAGTGTCCTTGGCTCATAAGCACTTATCACTTGAGGAAAGAAATATTACTATAGGACTAAGCCCTATATTAAGTGGTTTTTCACAGTGATGAAACTCGATTGTTACTTCCATGCCATGTAGATCCACAGCAAGTATGCCAACATTTTTTTCCAAGTCCAGAGCTGTTTTCATTTTGTGAATTAAGTTGTTGTAAGCCATTCTTCTTAATTAAATTTTGCTGAGCTGCAAGAATTGATTCCTAACTTCCATCTTGGGTTTTTAAATGTATAGTTTGTCTGTGTTCAGCATGAAAAGCAGTCCTTGGCACCCCATGTCCAAAGCTAGACAGTTATTTCAGTGATCCTCTTGTTCCTGTGTTTATCCTTCCTCCTTGGTTTCTGCCTAGCTTGACTGAGTCCAGTTAGAATAACCTCTGCCCATGTTACTTTTTTCTTCAGGACTTCTTGACAGATTTGGTGATGTCTGAGATAGATCGTTGTGGGGAGCACGATGTCTTGATCTTCAGGGAGAACACACTTGCTACCAAAGCTGTTGAGGAATACCTAAAATTGGTAGGGCAAAAGTATCTTCACGATGCACTAGGTAAGAAAGTGCCAACCTGTCTTTTTTTTTTTTTTTTTTTTTTGGTATTGCAAGGGCTAATCCAGTTGCAGAGAACAATAAGTCAAGGAACTGGACTGGACTCTGTGTGCTGGGATCTGGGAGGTGGCCCATCCAAAGACCACAGCTGTAGTGGTGAAGCCAGAATGAAAATTAATGACTTTTATCCCGTGGTCTAGAACATTGGTGCTGAGTGATAAGACTGTAAATCACCGATGTTAGAGATGGAAATACGCCGTCGGTTGTGCAGCCTGTCTGGTGCCCAGGGCAAGGCTGCTCGTGACAATATATTCCTCTCATTCTTCATCACGTGCTGAGTGTCGCTAGGCAGTTCACTCCGATGCCGTGCTCTTTGAAAGAGTTAGTGACATTACGTTGGTGTGAGCTGTTTATTTTATCTGCGAGAGCGTCTCAATACACGATTAAGACAGAGCCTCGTGGACCACAAAGAATGTCTTTCAAAGACATTTAAGGGAAAAAAAATAACCCAGGAACCAACAGTTAAAACAGAGCTCACCCACAGAAGTGATGCTGATGGTTTAGCAAGTAAGTGATCTAGATGGCCTCAGCAGGAAGATTTTGGACCTAAGCAAAACAGTTTAAGAAAATGTGGCAGCTGATCTGCTTGCAAGAACACTGCTGGCTTTAGCTTGGACGGGCTTGATGGTTGGTTAAGGCTTTTTAAGAAAACAGAGGTCGAAAAACAAAACCCCTTTGCACGAACAAGCCTTGGGGTGTTAGCTCGGAGCTGGCAAGGTCATGGCAGGAGGTGAACTTGGAAGACACTGAATCATCAAACAAATGAATGAAGGTTTTGTCTGGTGAACAGCAGCAGTTTAAAAAACATTTCTTAGCATAAGTCCAAAAAAAAAAAAGAGAAAAAACGGTGAATGGTGCATTTAAATATATTAAGCAAAAGAAACCTCATCCTTTTTCGAATGTGTGTCCAAGGATTACAGAAACGCAAAGGACTTTGAAAGATGCAGGCGACAGAGGCATTGTGAGATGTTCCTGTAAGAAACTGAGAAAACAAGCAGGATTGATCTCGCACTGGAGTATTAGTCTTACTCCTGAGACAGATTTGAAATGTAAGGAGGGCGAGTTTAGAGATAATAAAAATAAACATCACTGTCAAGTGCATTTCCTGGGGAAGGCCTGAGGACGAGTAGCAAAGCCTCATTCCTCTGGGAGAGCCAGAGGAGCCAGGCCGCCAAGGTCTGGTGTCTGGAGGCCGTGTCGCAAGGCAGCGAGGTTGCTCCAGAAAGGCACAAGCAGGATTGAAAGGTGCGTCAGGGAGGCTGTTCCTCTAGTGACCGTGGTCTGTCATCCTCTTCCCTGTGTCCAGGAGAGTTCATCAAAGCTCTGTATGAGTCAGATGAAAACTGCGAAGTGGATCCCAGCAAGTGCTCACCCAGTGAATTAGCAGACCATCAGAGCAACCTGAGAAAGTGCTGCGAGCTGGCCTTCTGCAAGATCATCAATTCCTGCTGGTGAGGTGCTCTCTCCTCCTTCTCCCTCACAGCTCTTTTGAGTGGAAGGTGTGAATTCCTTTTCTGAGGATGTGAAGCCAGCAGTTGTGCTAGGAAGTAGCCGTCTATCTTCTGAGACTGCCTTGTTTCCTTTTCTCACTGCCTTATTACCTGGGGTGCAATACCGTGGGTGACTTTTCTGCCTAAACCAGGGGGTTCCAGCAGGAGCTTCTGCTGAAATCCACTGCAGGGGACAGATAGTGAGTTGTGCCTGAACAAGGAGGGAGTTAAGGGAAAAGACAGCGGGAGCTCAGAATAAAAAGTGGGTTTGGTATGTAGAGACAACTCTTTCTCAGCCCCTTTAGAATGGTAAAACCAAAAAGTGTGGGAAATCCCACTGGCCGAAAGATTTTTATTAATCTCTGCTACTGAGTGTCCTTGGAAAAAAAATGTCCTTTCTGCTTCAGGGCAAAGTATATGCAAAGCAGTGGAAGAGCTTTACAAGCAACATACAAATTTCAGTTATAGTTCATATAGAGTTATATAGTTCATTTTGATCCAGTTTGTTTTAAATATCTGGAGCACTCTGTTCCAGCGTGGTCGTGGTGGTTTTTAGTCTGCACATCGGTGAGTCTGAAAACAGCTTCATTTCACATGTTTGAACAAGGGATGATTTAACTAGTACTTAAGAATCACCAGATTAAATGGTGATCTAAGAATAGATGTCTAATGATATTTTCTGGCCTAGAGAGGTGGAGTGAAAATATGAGTCAAGGATGATTTCTCACAGTTAATTATTTCAAGCGATTGGTCACCATTTTGACTTTCTGCCTGTCATTGCCCACACGGTTTTGTGTCTCTGCTTACTGTTTTTCAGCGTGTTCCCTCGGGAGCTGAAGGAGATGTTTGCATCGTGGAAGCAACAGTGCCTGAGCAGGGGCAAGGAGGACATCAGCGAGCGCCTGATCAGCGCCTCACTCTTCCTGCGCTTCCTGAGTCCTGCTATCATGTCCCCCAGCCTCTTCAACCTCATGCAGGAGTATCCTGATGACCAGACATCCCGCACCCTCACACTTACTGCTAAAGTGATTCAGAATCTGGCCAATTTTGCTAAGTAGGTGGTGGTGATGACCTCGAAATCTCTGCTTCTAGGGGTGCAAATGAGGTCAAGTAAGGAGAGCCCTGCCTAGTGGTCACTTTTGCAGACTGCTGATTCTTGGTCAAATTGGAACAGACTTTAGAAAGGAAGAAACTTCCACCATTCCCTTTGGAACAGCCCAGAGCTGAGTTAGGCAGAGTCAATTTGAATACAGACTGGAGCTGCACTGAATTCAGTAGAGGGACACAGGAGAAAAGCAAGAAGAGGTTAATGGATTAGCATGCCTGTGTGTGACTGTTTTATGCTATTTAAAAGAAAAAAAAAAAAAGTGCTGTTCCTGCCAAGGATCATGTTTTTTTTTTTCCCCTTCCACCTCCCAGGTTCCCAGCTGAATGTAGGTCCAGGGGCACTTCTCCGTTAGGGAAAGGGGTGCAGGGAAGGTGCTGGAGAGAAAACAAGTCTGTGGGAGGGAAGAGATGTTACCAACCCCCTTGTTGACAGTATGAGTGGCGAGTTACTCGTATTTAACCAAGCCGAGAAAGCAGGGAATCTCTTAAATTGCCCATTTTCTCCCCTTCCCAGACACCTTTTCAGAAAGGCAAGTCAAAAGATAACCACGAAGTGTTTTCAGACAGTTATTTTACCCTTGTGCTTTTTTGTGGTGGTTGTTGACTGAGTTTTCCCTCCCCTTTCTTGCAGGTTTGGTAACAAGGAAGAGTACATGGCCTTCATGAATGGCTTTCTGGAACATGAGTGGGGAGGAATGAAGCGTTTTCTCCTCGAGATTTCTAATCCAGAGAGCATCTCCAACATGCCCGGATTTGAGGGCTACATCGACGTGGGCAGAGAGCTCTCTGTTCTGCATTCCCTCTTGTGTGAGGTTGTTTCCCAGCTTGATGAGGTAAAGCGGAGCGGAGGCCTGGGAGGGCGAACGCAGCGATTGTAGCGTAGCGACCGTAAACACGAGGAGACATCAGGGGAGCAGCCGGAGCCGCGCTGGGGAGAGAGTGCCCAGCGGCTTGGGAGAGGAATGTGCGATAGGGCCATTGCCCAACGGTTCCCTCGCGCTCCCGCTGCGGCCCCGCCGGCTCCGGGAGTCCCCGGGGCGGCTGCTGGGGACGGCTGGGCCCCATTCCTGGTGCAGACACCCAAATCAGGTAGAGAGGGCAGCACTCGAGTGCTTGGCTGGGAAATGGAAATGTTGGGGGGAGGCTCTTTTGGATGCAAGTTGAGGCACCTGGCTGGACCCTCCCCTGCCCAGCTTGGGCTGAAGTCACGTCCTGGCCAGGCAGAACTGCTCTCCTGGAAGACCAGGGCCAAACCCGCTGAGATTCGTCCATTTCTGTGATGTTTGCATTAGCTTTTAGCTTAGAGGGGCCCTTGCCAGAGCTGCACTCCCTGCTTGCCATGGGAGACACTCGGCTGCAGCTCTGAGCACTGGGACCATTGAACTGCACAAGAGCAGAGTCTGGGTTGTTCTTCCCCAGCTACATTCACTGCAAGACCCCAAATCATTAAAACCTTGTTTGTTAAAAAGTAAAGCTGACAAGACTCAGAGAAGCTGAGCTCCATGTCAGCATTTTTTTTTCCTGAAAGTACTTAAAACTGTTCCATATTTGCACTTCTGAAGCTGCATTATCTTGTCTGTATTCCGTGTCTTTTGCAACTGGAGAGCTGAGGTGACTTGCAATGTGCTGCTAATGATTTTTGTTGCTAGAAGGGTCTGTCAAGATCATGATTTGTTGGATATTTGTTTTCTCACAGCACATTATCTAAAAGAAGGCGCTGAGCTTTGTGCATCAGAGTAAATCTAAATTTCCTTGACTCAGAAGGATAATGTATATTAATCTCAGTTTGTGGTCTTGTTTATCTGTTTCCGTCATATACATGCGCAGAGTTTGCACTCCTGGTGTCACAGACAATAAAATCTTTGTTATAAAGACAGCTCAGCAAGCTCGGAAAAACATGCAAAAAACCATTTCCATAAGTTGGGGTAAATCCGTCAGTGCCACAAACTGTGCCACCTTCCTCCAGCTGCTCAGGCCATCAGGTCAAGGGAAATCTAGTTTCTGCAGGGCAAATGGATACTGCTCTCCAAACGAAAACGTCCTAAATGTCTCGGGCGGCTGGGAGGGGAAGGAGCCAGACGTAAAGCTTTAAAGCAGATGTGCTTTGTCCTTTCTGTAGGTTAGATGTATGGATCTATCCTAGCAGGCCCCTGGGAGCTGGCGTAGTGGATTGCTGTAAAGAGAATTAAGGGATAAAGTTACACTGCAGTGCTGTTCTACTGTGGGTAGTGAGAATTGAGGAGACAAGTAACCTCACAGATCGTAATAGAGCAGGAGATGCTCTGTAAGAAAGCTTCTGTAAAGAGACCTCTCTCTGGAGTGACCGGATCCTTGCTCAAGGGGAAAATAAGGACATCTTTGAAAAGAGGAATGTCTTTGAGGGAGTTTTACTTCAGCATTAAGTCTGTACCACTTTTGTCTCCTGCTTCGGGCACGGGAGCAAGCAGCACCGTGTAGCTGCTACAACCAGTCTTGACCCAGAGAGGGGAAAAATAAAGAATCCAAAGGGGCAGCTTCCCCTTCGGGCTGCTGCCGTGCTCAGCCTGGCCAGCACCAGGCTAGGGCAGGAGTAAACCTGAAGCCAAGCGTTTAATCCCACCTTCCATGGCAGTGTTGGAATGAGGGTCACTGGTGTTTTCATGCAGTTGCTTTTAAGAAGGGAGGAGCGCCTTAGTTTTTGATAACCGTTTGCTGCAGGAGACGGCATCAGCGTAGCACGCCAAGCCCAAAGGCTTCTGAAATGAAAACCTTCCTTTCCCCACCTCCCTCAACCCTCTCAAGTCTCTCATGACCCTCAGATGCCGCATCCCTTGTCTGTTGGCATGCATTTGTTTTACCACATGACTCCCTTTGCCTGGAAAGTTCCCTCCCACTAGCTGAATCTGTAGCCTTTAAACCCCCCTGCTTAATGAGTAGATACTGTAGTTTTCACTTTGACCTCACCCAGCCTGGCTTTAGTTTGCTTTGCATGATAGTTTTGCATTGGAATGGCCACAGTTTGGTTTTGTTGAGCATGATTTTTTGTTTTTGTTTTGTTTTGGGGGATCAATCCTAAGTTCTTTTCTATTTCCTTTTCTTTCCTCAATGTCTGCTGCACCCCGTTGGTCTCCTCCATCCATCTCGTCGCCGTGATTACGCTGCTCCGTAACGCTGCCTCCTAGTCCGGGCACACCCGCACACAACCACCCACCCTCCTTCCTTCCACCTCCACCCCTCCGCCTCTGGGCATCGTGATCCAAAACCTGGCGGGTGTCGTGGTGCTTGTTGTCCGATTAGGGTGAAAATTCCTTCCTACAGGCGACCGTGGCAAAGCTGGGACCTCTGCCTCGCATTCTTGCGGACATCACCAGGTCCCTGACCAACCCTACACCCATTCAACAGCAGCTGAGACGTTTCCCTGAGCACAATTCTAGTCCCAGCATCAGTGGCAGTCTCTCCTCAGGGCTTCAGAAGATATTTGAGGACCCCACTGACAGGTTGGTCATGGCCGGAGCTGGAGGGGAGATGGGGGATGAGGAGGGTTCACTTCAGAGCACCCAGGCAGTGGTGAATGCCTTGTTGCTTGAACCTTCCCACACTGTAGGAGTGATTCATGTGAAGCAAAAAGCTGGGACGTGGCAGAAACACCAGAGATCTTGCACAGGGTGGCCTGTGCCAAGCTTCTGCACCGTCAGGTGTAGCTCCCTTTGGAAATGCTGTCCCTCCAAGCTGCCTCGACTTACAGGAGCTTTCAGATAGCTCCTGTTGAATTTTTAGACATATGCAATAATATAGAGCTGGGGAAGGGTTAAATGGGGTCTGAAATGTTCCGAAGTCTTGCTGGGAAGAGAAGGGTGTGAGAGATGGGGGAATTGGTGGGAATGGTTTGCATTGCACCTGTGAAAAATAACTGTGAAGCACTTCTTGAATCAAGCCTAATGTTCAGAGGTAAGTGGTAATTAAGGAAGAGTGTGTTGCAACTTGAAACACTAAGAGCTCATAAAAGGAAGTCTGGTTCCTTGAGTCTTTCAGAGCGAGGAAGTTGGCAGGGGGGGTTAAATGAGGTAGAGAAGCTTCTCTGGGACAGATCTCGTAGGGATGCGGCTCAGTTAAAAAATAACCAAATTCCTTTTTACTCCACAGTGTTCAATCCACAGCTCAATCTTGATCAGCAGCTGCATTTGGATTTTTTCTTGGACTTCACCTAAGGCAAATGTCTGTCATCTAGATGGTGGAGTATTTCAAGGCTAGCCAGAAACGTCCGTCATCTCCTGAGAAGCACTTTTTAAAGTGTATTTCCCAAAGTAGATGTGACTTTTTGACTTTTTTCCCAAATAAAGATTTTTTTTTCCAAATAAGAGGTTTTGTATTCTGAGAGGGTGGGATGAAAAGAGGAGAATATTTGGTGGACAAGAAGTGGCAACAGAAACAATTTAGGAAAGGTGAATGAACCAAACCTGAAGTGGAATGTGCTGAGATTCATTGTACTATTGCACAAGTGCTTATCCAGAGGTGGTAGGTGGAAAAAACAAACCTCAGCCAAGTAAATTTGCAGGCTATATGTAGTGAGTGATGGGCCCTGCCTTCAGCCTGGAACAATTGGTTTCATGTTCCTCAGGTCCTGAGAAATGAGTTATTTGGGTCCCTTTCACAAGTTTGGTCACCCTAGGACATCTGTTTACAGCTGAGCACCATTAGCAGCTTGTGGCTGGGAACTCCTTGGGTCTGGAGTAAGTGGGATTGTTACCAGGCAGGACTGAGGAGCCATGTCATAGCTATTTGAGGGCTTAAACTGGGCTACAAGAAGACATTCCACAGTGTGGGAATAACCTAATGCTCAGTGGGAGCCTCCGTACTCCTTTGTTGTTGCCCACAGTTGTCTGCTTGTCATTTCCTTTGCTCCCATCAATTTAGTTTTAATGAAAGTGAACGGTGGCTTTCTCTCAGCAGCAGCAGAACATAATAATCCGATGGGTTCCTTTCTCCTTTGCATCTGATTCTTTCCTGCTCTGCTCCCCTCCCCACACGGTACGAGCAGGAGATAGCGAAGCTGAAGGAGCGCCTGAAGGTGTCCAGCCACCAGCTGGAGAAGTACAAGCTGCGCCTCCTCGTGCAGGAGGAGCAGATGCAGAAGCTGCTCGTGGAGTACAAGTCCAGGCTGGAAGACAGGGAGGAGAGGCTACACCGGCAGCAAGAGGAGAAAGACAGCCAGATGAAGAGCATCATCAGTAGGTGAGACTTGGCTGCAAAGTCTGCAGAACATGGAGAGCAGGAAGCTCCCCCTTGTCACATTTATCCTTGACAATAAAGAGAGCAGTTGTGTGGGCTTGATATTCCTGGACTGACACCACTCCTGCCTTAGAGATGAGAAAACTGAGATATGAGTGTTGAGACTTGCTTTAGATTGTCAGGAGAGCAGACAAAAAGATTTAGGAATTTCTAACCCCAGTCTCTGCTATACCTCTAACTGGTCCATTTGCTTTGTTTGAAAACTGTACTCATGGGGTGGTTTTACAGGACAGTTAGATTACTGGCAATGCCCACTTTGAATATAATAAATTCAGGCAGTTGGGGCTGTGAGAAGGATCGATAACCTTTCTTGAATGCAACAGACTTCTTGCAGAAAAGAGGACAACCGGAGAAGTCAAAGCAACAGCCCCAGAGTAGCCAAAACACCCAGGAATAGTTTTAAACTGCACTAATTCTCTCTTTTTGCACATCAGACTCATGGCAGTTGAAGAGGAGCTGAAAAAGGATCATGCTGAGATGCAAGCCATCATTGATGTGAAGCAGAAAATCATTGATGTGAAGCAGAAAATCACTGATGCGCAGGTAAGGAGCTCAGGATTTCCCGGAGCTGAGTGCCCTGTGCCTAGAACCCATCATTCTTCCCTATCTTCCTGTCCCAATGTTATGATCTAGCTCCCAAGGCAGTACTGGCCATGGTGTTGCACACATGACTTACTGCCTCCTAGGAGAGAATTGGGAGTTTTGTACAATAAAGACCCTACTTTCTGAGAGCAAGCTTTGAAAAGTCAAAATCGCAGGACTTTTCTACTTGAGGAGAACCCAAGTGGTGAAGGAGCAGTGGGGCACTGTGTGGACACTGCTCCAAGCGTGGGCCTGGCAGCTCTGGAGCAGCTGTGCTTCTTAGCAGCATAGGTCAGTGGCCATGTGCATGCAGCCCAGCTGTGCACGCTCAACCATGGCTAGGAATGGCAAGGGAATGGTACACTTGCCATGGAGCTTGCCCCGTCTCGCTTGTGTAGCATTTCACCTCATCTGACTCTCCGCGTCAGCCCGCTTGGCCACCAGGCCAGGACAACACCCGGTCAACACAAGTCACTTGTGGAAAGTGGGACCCAACGGGTGTGATGCATGTGAATGTGTCATGTGGCGTAGTGGTGTGTCTGCTGTGCCCTTGCTGATGCCAGAGAGCAGAACTTAGGCAACACAACCTGAGGCTGATTTTATATCTGCCTGTTAATGTGGGCGAATTTTGTGTTTAGGGAGCATCTTTCCTGTTGCTGGGCTTTTTAATCGCTCCAGCTGCATGATTTTTTAATAGATGATCTTTTAAGAGGATTACACGTTTCAGCAAAGAACACCTTAAAGAAGTAACAAACCTGTTTTTTAAGCTGTATTTTTATGCTAGTAGCACTGGACTGTGTGGTCTGTGAGATCCATCTCTGCATTTCATTGCCTGGGTTTGTTCTAAAGAAGATTTATT
Source organism: Tinamus guttatus (assembly GCF_059628265.1). Lineage (NCBI taxonomy): Eukaryota > Metazoa > Chordata > Aves > Tinamiformes > Tinamidae > Tinamus > Tinamus guttatus. The sequence goes on from NW_028288621.1 coordinate 1,866,309, forward strand.
TTTGTTCTGTGAATAATTTTTGAAGGTTCTTGTATATGTACAGACACAGATACCTTTGAGATCTTTTATGGATATTCCTACAAAGAATACAAAATAACTTTAAACAGTTTAAACCTCTTGAACCTGTGCTGATTCAAAATGCTGTTCTGTGCCATGAAGTTGGATTTTGTGTAGCTGGGGGTGGTGCGGGAGCACCAGGCAGCGCCGGTCAACGTTTCGGGTGACGGGCGCCGAGGCCGGGCAGCCCCTGGGCAGAGCGAGTCCCCAATCGCGTGTCCGAGCGCCAGGACCTGTATGGGGAGAGCCGCGGGGTGCAGGGCTGCAGCCCCAAGCTCTGCCTCCCTGCTACAGGAGCCGCCCGTTCCTGAAGCCTTCCACATTCCTGGGAATAGCTGGGATGTGGAGGCACAGGGCGACGCGAAGAACTGCTCCTGGCTCTGACACTCTGTACAAGACTGGGCCTTTTCCTTTTTCTTTCTTTTTTTTTTTTTTTTATGAAGCTGAAAGACTTCCTGGACTGAAATCTTATCTTAGGCAGGGAATTTTTGGTTGCTTCATTACTAGCAACTTCAGTGGTGAAAAAGGAACTACATTGCATTAATTGGGCAGGACAGCGCGCAGTGCCTTTTCCTGGTGGAAACAGAGGGCATCCCAAAAGCTGCCCCATGGCAGTGGCTGAGGCAAGCCCAGCACAACCAGCTCCAGGCCTCGTGTGGCAGCTGCATCTGCAGGGGCTGGAGCCTGCCCAGACAGGAGGGCACGGGGCAACTACAACGGAGGGGCTGCTGTGCTGTCGCCCTGGCTCGCGGCGCCTGCCAGTCTGCGCCTCCTGGCCACGGCGGCAGCATGGCGCACGTGCGGAGGCCAGGCCGTGCTGCGGGCAGCGGAGCCAGGGATGCGTCCCAGGCGCTCCCCGAGCCCGACAGGAACGGGCCCCGCACGCTTGCGCGGCGCCCGGCACCTCCTCTGCTGCGTGCGCCCGACTACCAGAGCCTGGAGCAGGGCAGGCAGCGCAGGAGGAAGCTGGGGGCTCCCCAGGACAGGTGAGCGCTGCTCGTGCTGCGCACCCAGCACAGGGCGCTGCCCTCGCGCAGCCTCCCGGCCCCCAGAGCCCCAGACGCCCCGGACTGAGCCGCCACTTCAGCCTCTGCGGAGGGGCAGCTGCAGCCAGGAGCTGCCTGGGCCACCCCTTGGCCACCAGCTGCCCTTGAGCAGTGTCCCGGGCCCTGCCAAGGGAGCTGCCCGTGCCCACGTGCACCTGCCCCACGCTGACCCTTTCCGTGGAGGGCAAAAAGCCCCTGGCAGCTCTCGCACAGCCCTGCTCCAGGGCCAGCCGCACGCTGCGTCGGGGAGCACTTGCCTGCCCAGCTGGGGCAAGCTCAGCAGGCAGCCGGGAGGCCAATGCCAGCCCAGGCTGCTGCTGCCGCCCAGGGCCTGGCTGCCTCTGGGGCCCTGCCAGGTGCCCGGGGCAGCTCTCAGCAAGGACGCTGCTGCCCAGTGCGCAACCTCGGGGCTCTCTCTGCTCTCTTGCAGCGCGGACACCTTCTCCCGCATCTTCCATCGGGAGAGAGAGCCGCGAAATGTCCTGGAGGCAGAGAAATGCACCCCCAAGCCACCAGAAAGGCTCCCCGAGCTGCGCAACAGCCCCCATCCCCGCCACATCCAGAGGATCCCGGCCATTGGGCAGGGCGGCGCGCAGTGCGTTTTCCTAGTGGAAACAGAGGGCACCAAGGAAGAGCAGGTAGGAAGTGCTGCCTTGTGGGGCTGGGAGCAAGCAGGGGCCATGGGGAACAAGAGCTCTGGGCAGGCCACAAAGGGCAAGGAGAAGCAGTGGGTGCTCCGTGGCCTCCCATCCAGGCCAGGGGCCACTGCCTCCTGCACCCCCAAAGCTGCCTGCCCCACGAAAGCCACACGAGCTCCTTCTGACCCTTCTCTTCCTCGGCAGGCTCGCTGGTGGCAGTGGGCGCGCACCTCCAGCCCCAGGGAGCGCTTCAGGAGGCCGGCGGGTAAGTTGTGTCCACCGCAAAGAGCCCACGCAGAACCGCCCTCCCCTTGAGGCTGCTGGGGGAGCCGGGTCCCTCGGGTCGAGCCCCTGCGGCGGGGGCTTCCCCGCTGCCCTGGAGAGGCGCCAGCCCTCCCTCCGTGCCAGCGGGACCACAAGGCCCAGAGCTCTGGCCGGCCTCTCCAAGGGCTCCAGGCGCTCGGCACCTCCTCTCAGGCAGCCGCAGCGCTGCTGTCTCTGGCTTGTCAGGGCTGCAGCAGGGCAGCCCTTCCTCACGCACTGCTGGTCCCTCGGCCAGCCTTCCTGTGGCCCCTGCACGCGTCCCCCTTGCAGCCGCCTTGTTCTGAGCCTCAGCAGCTCTCAGCCTCCTCTGGGGGCCTGGGCTCCACAGTGCCACCTCCTTGCCCTACAGGGCCCCTCGCAGCTTGCCCAGCAAGAGGGAAGCAGCCTGAGATGAGCCTGCTCAACAGGCCCCGCAGCGTTTCTCACCGCTTGCCTTCCTCTCTTTTCCCAGGGCCGCAGGAAGCCTCTGTGGAGGCCGTCAGGTTTCCAAGGCTCTCCTGAGCTGCACGTGTCGTGCAGTCCCTGCCCAGGGGAAGGCAGGAGGCACGGGGACCTGCCCAGGAACAGCAGCTTGGAGGGAAGCAGCTGGAGCAGCCCCCGAGTTACCGACTGCCCGTGCACGGCCCAGTCGGGCGGCTGGGGGCCTGCAGAGCCCTGCGAGGGCCAGCACCTCCTTTTGCCTTGCAAGCCAAGGCTCTCTTCACGCTGGAGGCTGCAAGGAAGGGCCAGTTCATCAGGGCTCACAGCAATAACCTACTCTTTCTGCTGTTGTTATTGTTAATATTGGTGTTGCTGTTGCTTTGATTGCTGTTGTTTTTGATGTTATTACCTTTATTGTTCTTTTAATTGTTGATGTTGTGGTTATTGTGCACATTGTTGTTTTCATTGTTGATGTTGCTGTTGTTTAAGTAAATATTCCTGTGCCATTCTTTGGGTGTTGTGTGTTGTTTCCCAGGGAGCTCAGGCACAAAAGCATCCCCGCTGCAGCTATGTCTGTGCAGAGCCGTCTTCTCAGGCTCCAGGTGCAGGGGAGCACCAGCAAAAAGCTCCCTCTCGGATTTCCCTTGGAACATGGCTCAGGGGATGCCCAAAGGGGAAGGTGCCACAACCCCAGTGAGGGGCGGCCCTGACGCTCTCAGGGGGCCTGAGACAACAAGTCCCCGTAGTGCCCAGGCCGTGGGCAAAGGGCAGCTCTTGGGTGTCAGGGACACGGGGCTGTGAGATGCAGAGCTGAGTGCCCCAGCCCCTGGGTGAGCACAGGGCCCATCAGGGCTGGGACACACTCAGGGATGGCAGGAAGAGGGTGTGTGCAGTCTCCCCTCAGGAGCTGCTGCAGAAATTGCCTCCTGTCAGGAACAGCCCTGTGCTGGGGACCATCATGGAGGCTGCTCTGTCCCTCTGCAGCCCCACGGACAGGGACCACATCACCAAGGCAGGTCCTCCTGCTCCGTGGGGATTCTGGGCTTTCCTGTGCAGGGCCCATTTGCTCTGCTGGAATTGTGTGACGCCCAAGTCCTCGGGCTGCCAACAGCCCTTCCCAGCCTTTCCCTATCCTGGGCTGCCTGCCATTCCCTCTGCCAGGAGCTCGAGGCAGAGCTCAGCGCTGCGTGTGAGCGCTGGGCCAGAGGAGCTGGGCTGGCCAAGGGGCCGCCCCTGTGCGCAGGGCCCAGAGCGCAGCAGCGCAAGCTGCGAGCTCCCTGCCGTGGGGAGAAGGCAGGAGCTGCCCAGAGCAGGGCCCGGCACTGCCACAGCTGGGAGAGCAGGTGCCACAGCTGCTCTCTGCAATGCACCACTTTGCAGAGGCACCTTTGGCACCAGTGTGCAGCGGGGCCCTGCGTGCAGCAGCCAGGGAGGTGTCCCCATGCTGGGGGAAGGTGTCCTGCCCTCACCACCACAGGGAAGAGCTTGGCCACATCCTCTTTACATTCTCCCTCAGCTATTTGGGCCTGTTGATAAAATCTCCTATCAATCTCTTCTCCACCCTAAAGAGGCCCGGCCTGTTTAGTCTTTCCTCATAAGAGGGATACAATGTGTCCCTCAATCACAAATGCTCACCATCAAGATGGAAGTTGTCGCTCTGTGCTGCTGGCTCTGGAGAGCCCAGGAGAGGTGAAACGGCCTCTCCTCGAGCAGAACGAGGGCCCCAGGCCCTTGGTGCCTCCTAGGACAGAAGGAGAGAAGCCGGGTGCAGTGTCTTTGGGCTGGAGAGCATTCCCCAGGGCAGCAGGACCTCAGCTCTGCTGCACACCGAGGCGCTCCCGGCTGAATGCCTGCGCTCAGGCAGTGCAAGAGAGGACAAGCTGATCCTCAGGAGAGCACACACTGCTCTCTGCATGGGAAGGGAGCTCCCAAGGCCCTGCCTGAAAAGCAACAACATCACCAGCATTTCTTTTGTAGCCAAGTGGATCCATCGCACAGAGGGGCAGTAGAAGGACTCGCTGGGGTCGGGATATGGGAGGGAGCGGGTGCTGCAGGGAAAAAGGGCACAAGCAAGGCAGGAGACCAGGAGGCTGCGGGTAGATGAGCTCTAAGGCAGCACTGCCAGCCCAGCGGTGCGTGGCACACAGGGAGCAACTGCGTGCGCGGAGCAGCCTGCGTCACTGCGGGCAACGCTGCAGCGACCACCCCTCAGGAACCAGCTGGCCCCGTTCTTGCTGGACTCATTCAGCCCTCTCTTCAGCTTCCCACAACGAAGCTGCCGTGGTTCTTCAGCCTCTGTGCATGTCTCTTGATTATGGATTCAGGCCCAGAGGGCAGCCTGAACATCCTCCAAGAGCCACATTGTCCTGATGAGGGGCAGGATGTTCCCTCCTTCCAGCAGCTTGGAACACAGGAATAAGGAGGTGGGGAAAGGAGACAGAGGAGAGGAGGAGGGCAGCTTTGGCCCAAAGCGCGCTCTCTTGAGATACCCCAGGGCAAGAAAAGGACCCTACGCGCTGCAAAGCTCCAGTCCCAGCTGCGCTTCAGCTGTGAGCGCATTTTGTGCACACTGAGCCCTGTGCTAGTTTGCCCATGAGCCAGGCCACAAAATGTGCTGTGGGAAAGAGGATGGGCTCTGCCCCCATCCCCTGCAGCCCCTGTCCTGGCCTGCTGGCTCCAGGCTCCCTGCTCTTGGAGGCCTGGGCTCCAACCTGGGGTTCTATTTCCTTCCCGGTTAAGAGCTTCCCATCCACAAAGCCATTGTGTGGCACCAGCCCACGCAGCATTGGAGCCTACACAGACAACCCTTGCTCCATTTTGTGTAGCTAAAACTACTGCTCTTAACTCTCCTGCTTGTGCACTGCCTTCACCTTCTTCTATTACTTCTTCACCAGTGGTAATATTTAATGCAACAGCCTTTTATAGCTGTCTACCATTTAACCTTTTTGCTGAAGTATCTCTAAACCACATGTTTTCTGTTGGTGTTCCATCAATGACGGATGGTACATTCAGAATTCCTGAAGGTTTAAGAGCTCATCCCAGTGCTAAAGGATCTGTTTGAAGGGCATACTAAGGTTCCCAAATTGCAGATGCCTGTAAAGTGAGCTGCATATTTTCTGCAACTCCTGTTAGATAGGCATATCATTTTGTGGTAGTGGGGTTTGGTTCAATTCCTTCTGGGGGAGCAGTCCCCTTTAGAATTGCTTCTAGTAAATCAAACAGTCCTCTAGTTTGCACAGGTTGTTCTTGATGCATTTTCTCAACCTGTTTAACTGCTTGGACTAAGGATAAAAGTCCCTTTTCTCCCATTCAGAATATTGCAGTTCCCTTTAAAGGCAGTCAAACTAAACAATAAATATCTTTTGGTTCCATCAGGGCCAGCCTGTAAGCAAGTTACACTAAGTAACAGTAAGTTACTGTAACTTAGTAACAAGTTACTTGTTGTAACTTACAGTAAGTAGCATGATCAGCGAAACCCCATTCAGCTGTAAGAGGGTCATGGGGGCGGTTCTGGTCCCAGTGACTCAAATGTTTCTAATTCTCCAGTTGGAGTTTTCACTGACTCTTTGTGCTCTAATTCCCACTTCCAAGGTTTGCCTTTCTTTAAGAGCGAATATAATGGACGGGCCATGATAGGAAATCCAGGTAGGTGCTTCCTCCAATATACTAAAGTTCCCATCAATCCCTGTAATTCTTCCCTTGATCAGGGCATTTGCAGCTCTTCAATTTTTCTTAAGGTATCTGCAGGAATCCCTGCATTGCCAGCTATCCACCAAGTCCCTAGGAATTTTACCTCTTTGCTTGGTCCCTGGCATTCCTCAGGTGGTACCTCAATGTCAGCTTCAGGTAGGATTTGCCATACTGCTGTGGCTGCTTTCCCAACCTTTTTGGGAAAATCACCCCCAATTAGATGTCATCTATGAACTGGTACAATTTCACATCCTGTGGAAGTGAGACTGCCTGTAAAAGCTCAGCCAATGCAGTGGGTGCAATGGGATATGAATGTTTATACCCTGTGGGAAGTCGTTTGAATGTGTATTGTGTGCCATGCCACGTGAAAGCAAATTTCTCCCTGTTCTTCTCTGGTAAGGGAACTGTGAAAAACATGTGCTTTGCATCTAGTGCTGCCATCTACGGGTGTGCAGCTGCTTGTAAGGAAGCCGTTAAGTTTGCAAGATTTGGTACACAGCTGTTAATGGGGCAGTATCAGCACTGAGGCACCCATAATCAATTGTCAGTCGCCACCTCCCATCTGGTTTCCAAACTGACCAGACAGGTGAGTTATATGGGGAGCAGCTTCTGGAGATCATCTGTCCCTTCTCCAAGATGAGATTTTGTTACTTCAGCTTGCCATGGAAAATGCAAAAAAAACCACACTGAATTCCGGCGCAAAAACCGTTCAGCGCCTCCGACACAGCACAGCCCGCAGCGCCGGGCTGGATCTGGCCACAGCGACAACGGCTACAATATCAGATGGATCAGTAAACCTTAAACCTGCCTTGGTACATGGCCCCTACCTCGCAATGGATGCGGTCTGTTAATTGGACATTCTTCAGCCACCAAGTCAGGACTTTTCTTATTGCCTGGAATTAGCGATCCCATTTTCTTGGGCAGATTAAAATAACGGTCTGGGCTGCAAATCCTCCCTGTACTATCCCGAAAGGGGAGTGCATTGCACACTTGATTTTATTACCGTATCATGCTGATGTGGCAGACAATAAACAAAGGCAAGAAGGAGTGTTGGGTAGTGCAGGGGCACCGGGTATTTTTTGGACGCAGAAAGTATTACCAGGGCAACCCATGCTAACGATTATGACCGGTGGTAAAGCATTTACAGGACTGGTGGATATGGCACCAACATTTCTATTCTTAATCAACATGGAGGGACAATGACCTGGCCTTTAATGCAAATGTCTGTGATCGGCTCGAGCAGACACTGCCTTAATATATAAGGTGTTCACTGGAGCAAGGGGGGGATTCCAATAATGGGGAATTCCTATAATGGATTCCAATAAGGGATTCCAATAAGGGATTCTGATACTGATTAACTACAAATTGGAGTCCATGTAATCATTCACCACACACGGACTCCTCAGGATGATTTCTAAATGGCTGCAGGATGTCTGTGAAAGCATGTGAGGAAAGAACAGACTCCAAGAGCGGAGCTTTTCCTCTCACTTTGAACCAGCCTGAGAGTCAGAAGGAAATCACAGCCCAAGGAAACAAGATTCTACTCCCAGAGCTCACTCCTCCAGAATATTCTGAAGCCCAAGCCCTAGCGCTACAAACAAAGAGTCCCCAAACGGTCCTGACCTTGTGACACACTCCCTTAAGAGATTTGTGCCCATCCAGAAGGTCTCTCTCAGCCTTCTCTTCTCTCAGCTGAGCCGTGGCCTCAGCAGGGACAAGCAGAGGGGAACCATCCCCTCTCTCCACCTGCTGGCAACTCTGCTCCTCATGCACCCGCAGCACCGCTGGCCTTCTTGGTCACCCACACACAGGGCAGGCTCCTGAGCACCTCGGTGTCCCCAGGACGCCCACGTGCTGCTGCGCACAGCTGCTCTGCAACAAGACACCCTGCCCGCGGCCTCCTCTGAGCTCTCCTGAGCAGCAGAGCCTGGGAAGAGCCATGGCAATAGAGCTCCATCTATCACTGCTTCTTAGAGACATTTTCCCATCCTGCATATTCTCCTCCTCTGTTTTTAATCCCTGACACCTGCTAGCTGTGCTACTTGGTGGGAGGGGGGCAGGGGAACAGCAGCTGAGCACGGCCATGCCCAGTTCACCATCGATCCCCTTAGGAAGCTCCAGGAGCATCAGTCAAGGCCCCGGCCAAGCGCTCCTGTCACGCCACAGCCGCACCGAGGGGGAGGCAAAGGCAGCAAAACCAGCCTTGGGAGCAGCGCACGCAGCAGCACCGTGAGAGCCCGGGGCGGCCGTCCCGCCTTTCCTGCTGCCCATGAAGTTGGCCCTGAGCGCTGCCCTTCGGGACGCTGCCCGGCACACACGGCTTGCTCCTCCAGCACCAAAGCTGCAACTGGGTGGATGCAGAAAGCACCTGGCAGCAGAGCCACATCCCTGCAAGGGCAGAGAGCAGCACCGACTGCGGCACACGCAGCCGCAGCTCCTGCCCCACGCGACGCGCCAAAGAAGACCGTGCTCAGAAATCAGCCCACGACAAGCTCATGCCTGCCTTGACCCAAGAAACCACCTCGACGGGGACAACCGAAGTGATGAGAATGTCCCTACCTTGTCACATCCAGAGTGGGGGACTGATGCTGTGGAGGATGAATGTGTCAGGGGAAGAGGCCCCTCACAGGCGACCGAAGAAGCCCCTCACAGGCGACCAGGTCCTTCAGGCTTTTGGTATTTATTTAGCCTTCCCACCAGGGTTGCCAATTAGCCAGGGACCAATCACAGAGAAGGGCACTCCCTAATCTTCCACAGGTGACATCTATATCCCCACATCTCTTTACCTTCACCACGTGATCCTTCCTGACCTTTCCTCCTAGCTATTCCCATAATGGTTGGCCTCATAAAATCCTTTATCCATCAGTTGTCAGCAGCAGGGCGAGCACCAGCTTCAGTGCCAGGGCTGCCCCGCGCAGGCCCCAGCGCAGCTCGGAGCCCTGCAGGGCCCCTCCTGCCGGGTAGTCCCAGCCCTGACATGGCGGCCCCACAGCCCCGCACACGGGGCCCGGCTGCCCCCAGCCCCGCGACGCCCCGCGCAGCCCCCGCAAGATGGCGCCGCCAACGGCAGGGCCGGGCCAGGGCTGCCGGTACCGCGGGAGGGTGCAGTGTTGCCATGGCAGCACCCGGTTCGGCCCTCCCATTGGCTGGGGCTGGGGTTGAGGGCCGGGCCGGCTCCGACTGACGGCTGCGCCAGCCAATGGGAGCCACGAGGCGGGCGGTGGTGGCCGCTCTGGGGCGGGCTGAGGCACGGGGCGGGCAGGGCCGCTGGGGGCGGCAGCAGCGCCGTGGCCGGGCGGGCAGGGAGGTTCCAGCTGTCCCTGCGCGCGGGGCTGCGGGAGCAGCAGGCTCCGAGCAGGGCTGGCAGGAGCCGCGCGGCCAGCAGGAGCTCGTGTGCTCGGAGCGCCGGGCAGGCCAGCAGCAGGCAGGCAGGGCTGAGCGCCGGCCGCGAGGGCTCTCCTGCCAGAGCGCCCGTGAGGGCAGCGGCGGCTCCTGGCTGCGGGAGGCGTTTGGAGGAGACTCCTGGCTCTGGTGGCCACGGGCAGCAGCAGGGATGTGCTGGGCTTGGCACCCGCCATGGAGCTCTCCTCCATCCCATCGGGGCAGCTGCCGGATTGGGAGCAGCCACATGTGCCCTCTGCAAGGAGAGGCGCCCTGATGGCACCACGGGCAGCAGGGGAACAACAGGCAGTGGGAAACGCTTCCTAGAGGCTGAGAACAGGAGCTTCTTCTCCATGAGCGAGGCCAAAATGTGGTGCAGAGACACAGAGAGATGCTCAGAGCTTCCTCCTTGGAGGTAACCCAGACTTGCCTGGAAAAGGCTCCAAGATGGTTCCTGTGCTGGGAGCTGCCTTGCGCAGGGCACTGGACACCCTGTTGCAGACTCAAGGAATCTGCTCTCCTGAGACAGGCTCCACAGGCCCTGTGCTTTTAAACGTGCTCAGCAAGGTTCCTTGTCTGTGCTACCTGAGCTAGAGATGCTCTGTCAGGAAAGAGCAGACGTGCCCTTAACACCTTCCTTCCTTCCTTCCGGAGGGCTTTAACTGGGAGCCTGGATCCTGCCAGGCTCCAAGACCATGAACCACACCAGGATTTTCGTATCCCATGGCTATTTCCCAACTTTCCTTTGTCAGATCCCGAGGAAAGCCATTTCTCATCTTGGGCCTTAGTTGATCCCGGGGATTTTCCTTGACACCTCCAGGCACCCTGGATTCTCCTGGCACCCTGCCTGTCTTTGGGATCTGTAGACCCCCGGCACCCTGGATCTGCCGCACTTTGACCCCAGGCACCTCAGGACAGGCCCCCACATTGCAGTGCTGCTGTGCAGCCTCCTGCACGGAGCCCGTGAGGCACTGCCGGCCTCAGGAGCTGCATTTCGGCTTGGTCACAGGTTGGGGAGATGACCGTCTCCCAGCTCCCCAAGTGCTGAACCTTGTGAGCATCCCCACAAGCAACGTCCCTCTCCTCCGTGTCTTTGCACAGTCCAGGGGCCAATTGTGCAGAAGGGAGACCCCGTCCCCTTGAATGCTGTCAGAACTGCAGCTTTGCAGCCACTGCAAAGGACAGCAGGACCTTTACTCATTTTGCTTGTTTTCAATTGGTTTTCCTTTTTTTCTCTCTTTTTCTTATATATTTTTCTCTTTCTGTTTTCTCTGTTTTAAGACTTTTTCTTTCATTGTGCCCCTTTTATCCTTTTTATCTTGTTTTCACCCTTTTTATTTTGTTTTCACTCTTTTTATCATTTTTTTCCTATTTTTCCCCTTTTAGATTTTTTCCTTCTTTTTTCCCCCCTTTTAGCTCTTTTCCATATTTTTTCCCTCCTTTAGCTTATTTTTTCATTAATTTTTGCCCCCTTTTAGCTTTTTTCTTTCCCCCATAAGTTTTTTCTTTTTTTTTCTACCTTTCTCCATTTTTCATGTTTTTTTCTCTTCTAGATTTTTTCCTCCAGTTTTATTTTTAGTTTTTACCTTCATTTTTTTCACATCTTTCAGCTTTTCTCTTTCCTTCCCCCTCTATTTTTCACCTTTTTATTCCATTTCCCCCTCATTTTTAGCGTTTTTCTTTCATTTTTTCCCTTTTTTTCCCCTCAAAGCCCCATTATTTCGCTGAAGTCACTTTTACAGGTTTATGTTCCTGTTTGGCATTGGGGAACTCGAGGTGTTTTTAGGCCGTCGGGGGCTTGGCAGGAGGCTCAGGAGGGCCTCGTGGGGCCGGGAGGCTCAGGAAAAGTCCCCGTCGTCGGGGGCGTCGTGTGTAATTTGTGGGGCGCCGAGGCGGGACGTGGAGGTGCAGAGGGGGCAGGAGGCAGCGGTGCAGGCGGGACGTGTCGCTCGCGGGGCCTCCCGGAGCGGGGGGATGTTGAGCAGGAAAGGGGAAGGCAGCGCTGCCTGGGCCCCCTGCGGAATGTTGGTTTTCAAAAGTGCCCTCGGAATGGGAAGGGGGCCCTGTGCCCTGCAGCCCGCTGGGGAAAACGGACGTGCTCTCCCTGGAGAGGGTGACGGCGCTCACAGGCTTTGCAGGAGAGTGTTGCTGGCCAAAAGCCCTGCTCCCCGCTCGGGAATCGGGACCGGGAGCTCCTCAGGTGAAGTCCTTCTGTCCAGGTTGCTCTTGGTTCTTGCTGTTCTCCTCAGCGTGGTGCTGAGCCAGGATGTGGCTGTCTAAACTGTGGGGTGTTTGTCTCCCTCTTGCCGCAGACCATGGCAGCCCCAGGGCTTTCGGCAGGTGCCCTCCTTGACAGGAGCATGAGGATGAGGAGAGAGGCTGGAGAGCGGAAGGTGCTCTGGGCCTGGGGGCTCCTCAATATCTGCACTGCCGGCATGATCTGCGTGGACATGTATGTTGGCTGCGAATGTGACTGCGTTACAGAAAACATCCTGCCTTGTGCAGGCCTCGGTACTTCCCAAAACCCCATTACTGCCCGCTGGTAACTTTTCCTGTTTTATTGTATTTCCTTACCAGGACTGGAAAACTTCTCAGCACGTATTACAATATCCCCTTCTGGCCTCTCTGCTTCATTGGTGAGTTGTCGCTGCCTGTGGATGAGTTTTGGGGGAAGAGAATATTTCGCACTTCTGTTTTCTTCCTGGAGAAGTTGTTTTAAAGACAGCTTAAAAAAAAAAAGGCACAACTTGATTTCATTTTCTTTTACCCCTGTTGGAGCTGTGGGAACTTCCTCACTGCAGTGACATGGAAGAGTCTCTTGGCGGCCCTGTTGTGGGGCTGTGTGACATTTCCAGGTAATGAAAGTTCCTTTCAATGGAGTAGACTCCAAAGGAGCTGTATCAAATCCCCTTGGAGGATGGAAAGGAGGAGGAGTGAGGCAAATGCAGATATGAGGGACAGAAGGTTTGATGGAAGAGCCTTGCTAAGGAGCGTGAAACTTCCTTGTAGAGAGTTGTGTTCTGCCTGGAAAATACCTTGCACTTTTGCAAATAAGCATTAAAGCCCCATAAATGAATTTTAGCCACATAAATGAATTTTAATATAGAAAGGAGATTTGTCTCAACTGGTTCTCGAATAAAAAGAACCCATGAAGAAGCCTGACCTCCGTCCTCAGACTAGCACTTACAGGAGCAGTTTTTATGCATTTTTAACCTGTTTTTTAGTATTAACAATAAGTTATTACTCATGGTCATGCCATCTAGCATGATAAAACCTTTTTTTCTTTATTCTAGAACTTGCACTGGTGTCTCTGTTCAGCCTGAATGCCGTGTTTGATCTCTGGCTGTATTTCAAATACACGAGGGCACCAACTCACCTGGTTATGACTCACAGGCAGCAGGTCCTTCTGGGGATGCAGAACTCAGGTAGGTAGTATAAACGCCTGTTTATCTGTGTTCTTTGCAGTTGGTGTCTTGGTCAAGTACAATTCTCAGCTTCTTTGTCTGAACACAGCAGTCAGACAAATTCCCTGCAGCATGTTAAAATTTAAAGTAGAAGTGCAAAATTGGTGAGGGATTGAGGGGAGAACTGAAGAGGGAAGAAGCCCTAACAAAGGAGGGGACAGCAGCCTGTTAAAGGGCAGCTGGAGAGACTCTCTGTGAAACTGGAGAAGGAATTTGTGGCCTCCCCATGGAGCTGGGAAGAGGGCTTTTTAGCACCATTGTATTTCCTTCAGGGCAAGCTGCGTGTCTGTGTTTTGCAGTGTGGATTCAGAGGAAGCAGGGGAGTTGGAGGCTGCTGCATGTGCAGGACTCACTGTGTTTTTGTGCTTCTTGCAGCGGTGCCGATAGCTCCAGTGCAGGAGCCGTCAGCGAGGAGAGTCCCTTGGTGTGGGGCTGCGATGCAGGGCCAGAACGTGCTGAGCTACAGCCCAGGCCGCCCCCGCGGGGCCCGTCCCAGCTTGGCCTCGGCTCCTGCCCCAGACTGTGACCCTGAGCTGCTGGCTCTGCCCGCCAGCAGAGCCTCTTCCAGCAGTTCTCTGAGCTCCCGTCCCAGCTTGGCCTCGGCTCCTGCCCCAGACTGTGACCCTCAGCTGCCGGCTCTGCCCGCTAGCAGAGCCTCTTCCAGCAGTTCTCTGAGCTCCCGGCCCAGCAGCAGCTGCATCCAGGTAAGGACGGCGCTCTGCGAGGGAGCGCCTTGGCTTGGCTCCTCGTGTGCTCGTGCTGGGCCCTGAGCTGCTGGAGGTGCCCGGCAGCTGTCTGCTCCCTTTGCACATTCGCCCTTCCAGGATTCATCCTTTCCCTAGAGTTAATTTATTTGTTTTGGGGGAGTTGGTGGGTTTCAGACAAAAAGCCTGAATGAGGAATGCAAATGTAAATGCTGAGGAGTAGAAAACCAATTCCCCTGATTCAGACTAGGCTTGATAGCAGCAAACTCCAGAGCCATAAATTCATCTGTTGAGTCAATCGATTCCTGCAGTTTGTAAAATCAAAGTGGAAGTCTTATCTTCCTCATATGACACAAGTGTCTGCTTCTGTTTGCCCAAGCTTCCCAGCTTCAGCCCTTCTCCTGCGGCTTCTTCACATGATATGAGTATTGAAGCAGTGAGAAGTGAGCTCAGGAGCCGTCACTGCCCTTCACCAGTTCGGCCTCGTTTCCTCCTGAGCCAAGAGGAGGAGATCACAGACCAGAAGTCCCTGCAAAGATACCTGCAAAGGGAAGAGGAGAAAGAGCGCAGCCGTCAGATGGGTAAAGAAATCCCTTTGCTTGGCCTGAAAGGATGGGCGAGGAGAGGATGTAGGTTTTATTAGTCGTTATTGGAGAGAGTTGTGGGTGAGAATAGCTGGAAGGGATTTTGGGAAAGGGAGAGAGCTCCTGAAGTGCTAGTAAATAAAATGACCTCCCTGCTCTGGTATTCCCCCTGGATGTGGTCAAGGTGACTGCTGACCACTTTAGTCTTCTAGGCAGTAATTGAGATAGGAGGCAGAATTTTGTAAATTCTCCACATCTCTGTGCCTCAGGGACTTCAGAAAATTCTCCTCCCTTACCATAATTCGTGAGCTCATCTTTCCAGTCAGAGTTGAATCTGTGCAGTTATTGCCTGCCCTATTGCGTGATTCTTGTCCTCCTGCTTGTACTAATTGTGCGTGCCTTGAATGTCATTTCAGCAAATTCAGTTTACAGCAGCTCCCCATTCGACTGCCCAGCGTTTTGCAACCTGACACGTTTGCTGGTGGAGCAGGCCAAGGTGCTGCGGAGGTTCCAGTACCAGGTGTCATGGTGTCCCCTGGGCCGCAGGGAGGAAGGTCGTCTGGACATGCCACAGGCTGGCGAAGAGGTAAGTTCAGCACCAGAGGAGCCCAGAACCATAGAGCTCCTCCAAAGGGTTGGCCATGATCTCCATCACACTCCTTTACACTTGTGTCTGGACAAAGTCTCATTCAAAGGGGTAGGGTTAAGGGAGCTTTAATTAAATTGGATCCATGTCTTGATCTCATCCCTTAATCTAAGAAAGCTTCTTCTTCAAGTACCTCTTTCATGTGTCCTGCACCTCTGCCCCAGTTTTGTTCTGCGAGATCCGGGAGCTCCAGGCAGTGACTGTGGCCTCGGGTGACATGTGGTGTCCTGTGAGGAGAGAGTAGGAGTGCAGTATGGCCAGGTGCTGAGGGCTCCCCATGCTGCAGCCAGGAGATGTGTGAGGGCTCTGGAACATCTGCAGTTTGCCCTGTGGGCTGTGGTTGAGCTCCAAAAACATTGTAGGCCCTAAAAGCTCCTTTGTTTTTCTCTCAGGTTTCTCTCTGTAGGTGGATAATGACTGTGTTGTTTGTGTAGGTTTGGTCAAGGGTGCTGGCGCATGGGTGGCAGCTGGATGCCCTGGATTTCTGGACCGATCGGCTCCGAAGGGTAAGTCCTGTGTCCATAGACGGCCTGTTCGTGCTGCTCGAAGAGGTGCGGCCGGGTGGAGAAGGGCCTCATCTCTAAGAGACTTTGATCTTTGGGACTCTTGGGGATGAGGGTGGGCTTGGCCACGGAGATTCAAAGAGCATGCTAGTACCAAAGGAGGAGTAAAACAAATTTCCCACCTCAACTTATGCCCTGGCTGACCTGGGTGTTGTGTATTCTGCAAACCTTCCAGTTGTAAAGTTCACCCACCTTTGAATGGAGACAAATATATCTTAATGCACACTGCATGTGATAAGACTGCTTTTTTTTCTTTCTAAAATCCAGATTTCCAAACTGCTTTTTTCCCTCCTGACTTTCAACCTCCTTCTCCTGGGCTGAAAGTAAAGCATGGAAAATGCCAGCGCAGTGGCTTTTCCTGGCAGTCTCAAGGAGCATAATAAAGAAAGAAATGAAAACAAACAAACAAAAAGAACGTTTTAGTCTTGGGAGCAGGAGTCATTGTAGCAAAGGAAATACAATTGCATGTTTGTTTGTTTGTTTGCTTGTTTGTTTTAAAAGGAGTGGGGGGGTTGAACAGTAAAGATTCTTGAGATCTGAGATGGTGTCCTTTAGCAGCTTCCTAAGCACCTTGTTGCTTCTAACCTTTTTAATGTTTCCATTTCTTTTTGCTAGTGGATTTTGCAGACAATTCTAGAGCCCCTTGTCCAAGAGATGGAGTCTGTGAGCGCTCAGCTGAGAAGAATGGGGTACCCCGCAATGCCGAGCGGAGGTAGGATGATAGGAGGAGCCGTGGGGTTGCATTGTGTTTTCCTGGAAAGGTTATTCCTAAGATATGTGGAAATTCAAGTGTCCGAACACAATTCTGTGTTATGAGGAGAGCTGTCTCTGAGCTCTTCCTGTCTGTTATGTAGCATCTTTAAGGTCTTGGTAGTAGATTTTTGTCATGCTGATGGGGTTGGGCAGTGCAATCTGAGGTGGATTTGAGAGAGCTCTGAGCATTAGAAGAAATGGTCTTGGTCAGGGGTAGGAAGAAATGGTGTTTTTGTTGGGGATAATTTTGTTTTTTGTTGGTGGTGGCTTTGTTATTTTGGGTTTGTTCTGGGTGTTTTTATGTTTTGAAGGTATTTTGTTTGTTTGTTTTTCCGTTTCCCTGAGTTGAAATTGCAGCTGCAGTTTCCTAGGCCAAGTCTGAAGGGGCCCCTTCCATGGTCAGCTCACACGGACATCCCCTTTCCCGCAGAGCAGGGTTCGATTCGCTGCATTTCAACAGGGGCTGCTTTTTTGTGCTCCAGTTTGTAGTCTCCGACGGGACCCGCATCCGTTGTGATGCCTGTGAAGAACTGACCCGTTGCTGGCCTCTTGTGCACCTCCCTGCTCCCCTGCTGCTCTCTGTTAAAAATTCCTTTTGATTCTTCCCTTTCCAGCCCCTCTCTGTTTCTCCTTCCTTACGCCAGGCAGCCTTCAAGGGAGGGTTTTGTGCCTGCCCAGCCCTGCACAGGGTTTCTGCTCTGTGCTGGGAGGGAGGCAGCGAGTGCTCCATGGGGCCGGACAGGGAGCCTGTGGGGCACTGCCTAAGGTGTGAGCTTGAGCTCTGAGCTTAGCAAGTAGTTAGAGCAGAGGAGGCAGTTCCTCTTTGTAACAGTGCGTTTGTTGACCCCTTGGGCGTCACGGCCAACCAGGAGTACCTGGTTCAACGGATCAAAGGTACGTGCTCCCTTGGAGACTCGGGAGCGTTTTGCTGAGCTGGGTCAAGCACTGGTGCTGCCAGATGCCCCGTCAGTGGAGACGCTCGGGCTGCAGTCCCAGCAGGGCAGAGAGCTGCTTTGCAAGGAGCAGCGCTGGGTGTTTTGACAGCTTTCTCTGCTCATAGCAATGTGGTAGTGTGGGCCCGGGACTGGTTTTAGAAGGTTTTATTTCTCATTTCAATCAGAGCCGGGCAAGAAGTGTCCTATTCAATCCTTTTGTTAATTAGGAATAAAACTTCCCTTGTAAACTCAACTGCCTTGAGTATATATAATATATACAAGCATTTAATGAGTTCAGTTGTTCCTTCCAGTGATTGTGGTGCCCTGGCCATGCACACGGAGGTGTGGGGTTCCCAAAGCTAGTGCAAAATAGATCTTTCTTGCACCTTCCACCGCCAGTACCTGAATAGGTGTTGTTGTTTCCAGAGCTGTCCCAGGGAAGCTTCCGCTGGGGCAGAGGAGGGGATTTCAGAGGCCGGCAGTGGGGAGCTGACTTGCCCACCGACTCCGCTGTAAGTTTTCAAAGATGCCTTGGTAAAACTTCCTAAAGCTGCTCGTCTTTCAGGATGAGGCATTTGTGGGTGGCTGCAAGAAGTCCAAATCCTCTTTGCCTCGCTTATCCTCAGAATCGCAGTTTTGAATAATGCAAAGGGGCCTGGACGTGGTGCAGATCACAAAAATGCCCTTGTGTGTGTTAGTCTGGGGGCGGCCTCTTCTTTAGACTCCTGTGGGATGTCCCACAGGTAACTGTGAGGGCAGCAGCCTGAGATAATTCACCTGAAATAGTTAAAAGAGAGACTGCAGAATAAGCCAGGGAGTGGAAAACAATCGTTACACTGTCCCTCTTAGCCTGTATTTGAAGGAAAACCAGCACTGAAAAAAAAAAGAAAAAGAAAGAAAGAAAAAAGGCATTAAACCAATTAAACTAGCATGAAATCAGTCATGTGGTTGACTGTGTCCTGTGTTTGTTCTCATGCCTGAGATTATGGCAAGAGAGTTGCTGCTGCATTGTAGCCTTTGGTTCTTCGGTCTTTCTGACAGCATTCAAGTGAATTTTGGGTTTTTTGCACAGATCCTTATGCACATCTTCTGCACCTATCTGGACTCCAGGCTGCCATGGAACATCCAATATCCCGATGGCAAAACCTTCACTGCCCAGCACTTCGTCCAGACACCCCATGAACCAGGTACTGGCATTCTTGGGCTGCTGCTTTAGCTGCTGTTTGCCCCTTGCATCCCATGGGCACCCTTAAAATCCCTCTTTTCTTTTCTGACCTTCATTCCCAGACCTGACCGATGACAAGCTCTTCTGCATCTACCAGAGCAGCATCAACCCACCGCACTACCAGGTCATCTACCACGGCCACATCTACAATGTGCAGGAGGTAGGAGCATGTTAGGTGTGTTCTGCTGACAGGAAATGTTCAGCAGAACTGATTTGGGTTTGTTTTTTGTTCTATTTATTTATTTATTTATTTATTTTAACTAGCCACATCTACATTTAGATGTAGGCTGGCTCAGTGCAAAAGCAGCTTCCTGTGCGTTTTCTCATGACTTCTTCTAAGACCCTAATTTCTGTAAGCTCTGATGTGAGCTGTTATTCCTGAATGCCAGCAAGCCGGAGGCTTCCTTCTAGGAGTTTGTGGAGGGAACCATCTCGTCTCAATGCCAAGCTACCAGATTTTTCCTGCACGTTTTCATACTCTCTTGAGCCCTGGGTTGTGACTTGGTCGCCAATTTCAGAAAACTGCCATAAGAACTCCTGAGTATTTGAGGATGGTTGCCATCAAAAAAACTCCTCAAAAATCATTTTTTTCTGATGTTTGTCTAAGTGAGAGGTAAATATTGAGGCAATCCCCCAGGCTGTTGTACCATTTTTTTGAGGTTTCTATTATAGTCTTTCCTCACCTCAGGTTATTAAACCTCTTCTATTATGGTGCACACCCCCTGCGTACGTACCTTGCCAAAAGATTTGAAGGAAAAGCTGTACAGCTGTGGCCAGGCTAAGGGCAGGATGTGCCCGTTGGTTTGCATAAGACATTCTCTCTAAGATAGTGGTGTGAGTGCTTGTCCCTGCAGTCGCTCCCAAAGTCTTCTCTCTTCCCGCGCATTCAGGGCAGAAACAACCTGCTCCACGCGTTGCTCCTGTTCCTCTACATCATCAAGACCAGGGAATCGGGCATGCTCGGGTAAGTGTCTCCCCGTGGGTCCCCTCGCGCTGCCGGCGAGAGCTGAGCAGCAGCTTTGGGTGCTGAGGTGCCGTGAGGCTGCTCCGTGGGACGGCGGTGACGGTTTTAAAATCCTGCTGGCGTTTTAAGTAAGGGCAGCCGTTCTGTAGGACTGTGTCAGTTGGGTGAGCGTGAGCACGCGGGAAACGTTTTAGGTTTCTCCTTGGTCTTGTGCCAGCTGCAGATGAAGAAGTTTTCCTTGTAAGGAAGATGGGGTGTAAACAGGAGCTTTAACTTGCCGCTGGTTTGTGACTGTGGTGTTCTTTTTGCAGGCGCGTCAGTCTCGGTGCTTCAGGAGTCAACGTGCTGTGGATTTTTGGAGAGTGACGAGCGGGACCACAGGTTGGCAGAGGAGTGATCCCTCTTCCCAGACAAGAAGAACCGAGCAGCATCGTTATCCTTTTTGCCTTGGAGCAAAAACCATTGGAGAATTAGGGTTTAGGGCTAGGGTTTAGGTTGGGGTTAAAGATTTTGTTTGCTTGTTTGACTGATTGATCTTTGGTTGTCATTTTGGGGTGTTCCCCACCATGCCAATACACTCTTATGTAGCAAATGCTGGAAGCAGGTGGTTCATATAGTAGGAATGATGCTCGGCTTTGGTGGGCAGTTGCGCTTTGGCTGCTTTTGCTATTGAATGTGTCTGCATGGATCTGGGTCCTGGAGCTGGGTTTTCTAGGCAGGGCAGTTTTCGGAGGCGCTTGGTCAGCCCATTCCTGGGTGCTCTCTGCAAATCTGGTGGTGTTTGCCCCTTAGAGCAGGAAGGTAGAGTGCTGCTGGCTGTGATGCTGTGGGGATGGACGGGTGTTGCAGGTTGTTTGGTCTAACTTTGTGTGCAATGATTTTTTTTTTCTTTTCCAGGTTGTAGATAGCATTTAGAATTGTTTAAGCATTAGAAATAAGGTAAGGAATAGATCTGTTTTTTTTAACCTCAGTCGGGGCTTTTCCCTCTGTCCTGGCTGCTCTGTGAGGTGTCGATCGTCTCCAGCGCCTGCAGGGAGCTCCGTCCTGGAGCTGGGGTTTTCAAAGCAGGGAGGTTTTGGAGGCGCTTGGTTACCCCGTTTCCAGGTGCCCTCTGGGAATCCGGTGGCCTTTGCCCATTAGAGCAGGAAGGCAGAGTGTGTGTCGGGGGCTGTGAGTAGTAGTGGTGAGGCTGCAGAGGCGGCTGTTGAGGGGGATGTGCCGCTGATGCACCCTGGGGGGTTGTTAGGCTTTACATTAAAAAGGAACACGCATGCTAACTGACCTGTTTTTTGGTTTTGCAGGTGCAGAAGATGGGGGCCCAAATGGAAAGGAAGATCCTAAGCCCTATAGGCCTCAGCCTTCCAGCCCTAGCCCTTCAGGCCAAGCCCTTTGCCCTAGCCCTGTTGGCGTCAGCCCTTTAGCCCGTTAGGCTCAGAGCCCTCAGCCTTATAGCATCCCTATAGGATCCTCCTAAGTCTATAGGGTAAGTTTAGATTTGCGAAATAGGTTGCGAGAATGGCACGGTTGTACGTTCTTTTGAGCAATAAAGATGCAGAAGGTGCTGGAGTGCGTGTCTCATTTCAAATAAAGATGTTTGTGTGGTGTCTCATTTCAAATAAAGATGTTTGTGTGGTGTCTCATTTCAAATAAAGATAGAGGTGTTGTTTTGTTGCCTTCATTGAAGTAGAGGCTGCCCTAAAGGGATAGGGCCAAAGGGCTAGAGCTCAGGGCCAAAGGGGTGGGGATAAAGGGCTTGGGCTAAAGGGCTTGGGCTAAAGCGCCAAACAGCTGAAGGACTTGGGTTAAAGAGCCAGGATTCAAGGGCTAGTCTTAAAGGGCTGGGATTAACAGGTTTACGGCTACAGGACTAGGGCTAAGGAGATAGGGCTGAAGAGGTTTGGGCTAAAGCGCTAGTGGTGAGGATTAACGGGCAACAGTTAAAGGGCCAAGAGCTAAAGGGCTAGAGTGAAAGTGCTTAAAGGGGTAGAGCTGGATGGCTAGGGCTTAGGGTTAGAGGGCTAGCGATAACAAGCTATAGGGCTAAAGGGCAAAGATTAAAGGGTTAGGACTAGAGGACTGAGACTAAAGGGAAAAAGCTAAATGCTCCAGGTATAAAAAGCTAGGGCTTAGCGCTAAACAGTTAGCACTAAATGCCTAAAAAGCTATAGAGTTAGACTTAAAAGGGTACCATTCAACGCTAGCTTTAAATGGCTGGGATTAGAGGGCTAGCACTTGCGACTAAATGGGTTTAGGGCTAAGGGACTTAGGGCCAGCGCTGAAGGGCTAGGACTCAGGGTTAAAGGGCTAGGCTTAAAGGGCTAAGGGAGTTAGCGCTAAAGGCCTTGGGGCTAAAGTGTGAGAGCTAAGAGGCTTAGGACTAAAGAGCTTATGGTTACAGGGAAAAGGGCTTAGGGCTAAAGGCCTTAGGATTAAGGCCTTAGGACTGCAGGGGTAGTGCTTAGGGAGAAAGACCTAGTGGTAAAGGGCTATAGGTAATGGCTAAAGGGCTAAGGTTAACAAGATCTTAGGGCCAAAGGCCCAGGGCTAAAGGGCTTAGGGCACTAGGTCTGTGACTAAAAGTCCAGGGCAAAAAGGCTGGTGCTAAAAAGCTCTAGTACTAGGGCTAAAGGGCTAGGGCTTAGGCCTAAAGGGCTAGGACAGGAATGAAGGGCAAAAAGGCAGGTATATGAATATATAGATTAAAGGTTGTTATGGCCAAGGATGAAAACAATTATCTGCTTGCTTGGTGGATAAAGGATTTTCTGAGGCCAATAATTATGGGAATAGTTATGAGGAAAGGTTAATAAGGATCACCTGGTGAAGGTAAGGAGATGTGGGGATATAGAGGTCACCTGTAGAAGATTAGGGAGTGCCCTTCTCTGGGATTGGTCACTGGGTTATTGGCACCCCAGGTAAGAAGGTTGTAGAAATACCCAAACCCTGAAGGTAGAAGGGGTTGCTGAGCTCTTGCTGCTCCTCTGTGATTTCCCCATGGGCTAGGATGGGAGAAGCAGTGGGAAAGGGCTAGGATGAAAGGGCTAGGGCTACAGCTTGGGGCTAAAGAGATAGGAAGAAAGAGTTAGAAATTTAGGCTAAAGGGGTAAGACTAAAGGCTCAGGATAAAGTCCTAGGGCAATAGGGCCAAAGGGCCTTAGAACGACGAGCTTACTTGTACTTCCCCATGTTGAATGCCATTCTCTAATCAGAGTGATGACACTGTGCATAGATGCACGACACTCTTGTTTGGTGTTAGCTGGGGGTGATGGGAGCCGGTGCTGCTCCGTTTGCTTTCCTTTGGGGTGTGTGTGTGTGTCTTGTTTTGCTTGGATTTCATTATCACAGTATTCATAGACAGTTCCATGCTGTTCCTGCCATACATCACGCAGCCTCAGCGACCTCCGGCAAACTCTCTTTTTCTTCTCTTCCCTTTCTAGGAAGTTCGTTATGTTTTCTAAATAAAATGACTGGCGTTTTTAAGTTACACTCTTGTTGTGTTCCTTCTTGGCTATCGGATACAAAAAATCCCTTTTGCTCCTCTGTGTTGAATGAGTGCAGAAAAAGAGCAAAGGGAAGATAGGTGGCCCTGCAAACCTTGCCTCACTTTAATCCCGCCAGATCAGTAACCACAGCCATAACCCTGGTGAGTAACCGATGGAGTGATGAGAGCAGTGGGAACATTTCTGGAGCATTTCTAGAAAGGCCCAAGGGTAGTTCAATGGCATCTTCCTGCCTCTTGAGTCCTGTGTTAGGGAGAGCACAGCTAAAGGGCATGTGCTTTCTTGTGCTTCAATCCTCCTCTCCTTCCCCTGCACACACTGAGGGATGAGGGTGGCTTTAAGGCAGATGCAGTCCCTGTTTTCCTTCCAGCACGTTTTATAGCTAGGGCAGCTTCTCTCTAGCTGAAAGCTAGATAGGTTTCATACAGAATTGTTTTAAGTCAATGAAATATGGAAGCACTGAAGCTAAAGGTTAAGCTACCCTTAGACAAGTCCCTTAGACATGGTCAGGCGTAACTTTCAGTCCTGCAGTGGGGAGCTGGACTGGCCTTTTGAAACAAAACACAGCAGAGAGCTGTTGTTAGAGAATTGACAGAGGTGCCTTTGGTGGCAAAGCACTTGCTATGTCTGGGAGCAGCCTCCATCCTACTGGAGAGGCCGTTGCTCAGGGATGGCACGTCGCAAAGGCACCACACCGATGGCTCTGTGTTTGTGATATCCAAGGCTCAAAGGGCTGCTTGGCCCCGGCAGCTGGTTGCCAGCGGCTCTGGTGGAATGTTTGCTCTGGAACCTGCAGTCTCCCTGGACAGCGCTTGTGCTTCGACACCGTTTCCTCCCTAAGCTGGAGCATCGCTACTTTGCCCTGCCTTCTTTAAAGGACAACTGCTCCTTTTTCCTCCCATCTCAAGCCAGCAAGAGCCTTCCAAGGGACAAGCGGCCTGGCTAAAGCAAGGGCTGAGCAAACGGAGCGCAGCGGCCGAGGTGCAGCAGGCGCCAGCATGCGTGCCTGCCCTGGAGAGCAGGAGCAGGAGCCGGGCGAGAGCTCCTCTGCTCCTCCGCTGACAGCCAGCCAGGCAGCCAGCGGCACCTCCACGCAAGAGCTGCAGCCAGCACCCGCGCCTGCACCTCTCTGTGCTGCCCATGAGGGGCAGCAACCCAGCTGCAGCTCCACCACAAGGGCTGACCACTGCCTCCAGGTGCCAGCTCCACAAGAGGCCTGGCATCTGGCGCCCACAGCTTTGCCAGGAGCACCGGGCTCTGCCAAGCACACACATGGCACATTGCCTCCCGAGATGCATCCCGATCCCACAGGCAATGCCCCCATGAACATTGTCTTCAACCGCATTGAGGATTTGGAGGAAATTTCTGAAGAAGAATTAGAAGAGCCCTGGGATCTGACACCCCCATCTCTTTCAGAATCACCGGGCTCTCCCAAACATACAGATGGCACATCGGCTCACCAGACCGACCCCTTTCCAACAGGCGACAAGCCACTAAACATCCCTTCCTGCAAAGAGGATTTGCAAGACATCTCCAAGGAAGAATTCAAAGATCCCTTGGAAAAGGAGGAGCTTGTCCAAAACTGCATTACAGATTTGATGCTTTCAACCTCCACCAAGAAGAGACCAAGGCTGTTACCCCACAACAGGAAGATGTATATTGAGGTGCGTCGTGACAAAGAAAGGGCCGCAGAGGTGAAAAACAGCACTCCACTCCCACCAGAGCACTGCTGTCGTGTTGAGGCTGCAGCACACCCAGTACTGCTGCTCAGCCACACAATGTGCTATGGACTGTGGCCAGCAAAGACACCGACCACCCTCAGCCTGAGCTGGGAGCAGCATCAGGCAGCAGCCACAAGCAGAATCCAAGAGGGAATCGCAAGAGGAGCCTCGCTTCCCCCTCCTCCCCTCCCACACCTACGGAGCAGTCTCCAGAGGAAAGGTGTCCTGAACAGCTCCCGCCGAAGAAGCGCTATCGCTCCTGCTGCCAGGAGGGAAGCAAGGGTTTCCCTCTGCTACGGCGAGCTGCCGCTCTCTGCAGCGTGCCAGCCCCTGAGCATCTGCACCCAGCCTGCCCTTCCCAGCACTACCGCCTCAACCACCTCCAGAAACTCTCATTTTTTTTTTATTTTTCCCCTTCCTTTCTAGGTAGTCCCTTTCATTTTCCAAATAAAATGACTGGTGTTGTTATCAACTTACCCTCTCGTGTGTGTTCCTTTGTCTGTCGACTATCGGCTATGTAAAAACTGCTCCTAAGCAAGCTCTTGGGGGAGGAGGAGGAGGGTACAGGGACATTCTGCCACACCTAGAAGAATGGCATTCCAGTCAAATAATTAAGCCTTTCTTTAAATTAGGCTCAAATGACTCTGAGGATTAGAGTGAATGATATGAGAGCATGAATGAGAAGAGAATGACATGAAAAGCATTACACAAAATACTAGTTACTAGTGGAGCAGCTAGATTTAATGGAGCTTCATTCATCGCTACTCCATCTCCAACTCTGGCAAGGACAAAAATGTGCTCTTCGTCAAAGGGGTAGAATTGTAATATCAAAATTGTTTTCTAAGTGCCAGGATTAAATTAATTAAAATTACGTTAGTTTTAAAAACAAAGGTTAGAATTTTCAAATAAAAGCCTTGTTAGATGAGAAGAACACTGTGCAATGATGCTTGCATATAGGTGGGATTCCTCAAGCTGATGTCAGAAGAGGATCCGTCAATTCCAGTCCCAAAAAAAAGCTCGTAGAGCTGCCATGAGTCAAGGCACTGGGAATACCATCCAAACGAGAGCTCTAAAATGGTGAAAGGACCTAAATGAGAGGCCTCTCCATTCTGCAGCCTCGCAGCTTTCTTGCAGGAAGCCAAGCTTGCGCAGGTCGGGTCGCCTCTTCCTCGTCCCCCTGCCACCACCCACTTCTCTGCTGAGAGCAGGAAAGCTGCCTCCAGCACAGCACGGAGACGGCACCAAGAGAGGCACCGTTCTGCCCTCCCACGCCTAAATCTCTCACTCCCATGGGCAGCACAAGGACAGCGTGCTCTCTATCTGCTTTCCTTTGCTCTGCACTGCTTTGGATAAAGGCTTTGCAGACAGGCAGACTCCCGACTGTTAACCATGTCCATGACCAGCAGGAGATGGGAAAGGGCGATGAAATGCTATCCATTCTGGCTAGGCAAGAAAGTGGCTCCAAATGCTCACTATCAAGTAGGTGACTCTCAGGTGCCTCTGAAATCCAGGAGCATTAGGCACTTGATTGTGGGGAGCCAGAGGAGCAGGACTGACACTGAGGCTCCCTCTAGACCCAGGATCCAGGGTATTTCAACAACCTTCCCAGGTGACCTTTATATCCTCACAGCTCTTTCTCTCTCATCCTATATGTTCCCATATTGGTTGGCCTCAGAAAATCCCTTATCCATCAAGTAATTAGGCCACTGTTTTCATCCCTGGCTACACCTACCTTTCTTCCTACATATTCCTATACTTGATGGACCATATGGATCTGCCCACGGAACTTCCTCAGACTGCCAAGAGAAGCTGCAGAGGCTCTCAGTTCAGGAGTGCTACACGACAAGCAACTGCCCTTACCCTCTTTCTTTACAATTTCCTATCTCACAACACAAAGTAAAGCCTAGAAGTGTTCCATGTCCTCAGCAGTGCTCCACCTCCCTGAGGAAGGAAGGAGAATATCCCACAGGAATGAGAGCAGCTCCGTAGTTGTCACGTTCCCCTCATGTTTGTTCTTCCTCCTCACTCCTCAGCCCCAGTGACTGGTGCTATTTCCTGCATTTACAGAGCTCAATGGGACTTCAGCACCAGCCTCTCCAGTATTTTTCTTCACGCAGCATCACTGCCATAGCAGTGTTTCTTGCAAGAGAAAGTCTTTCCACATGCAGAGTGGAACTAAGTGCCCCCCACACACACTACAGAAGTCTACAGAAAAGTCCCTCCCAATTCTTGCAAACCCAAGCTGCCCCACATCCAGAGGGACTGCTGGTGAAAGAGGCAAGCACAATGCAGAAGAAACACTGAGAGTGCTTGACCCCACTGAAGGAAAACGAAAGGCTCAAAGGGCTTTTACACCCGCTTGGACTAAGAAAAGCAAGTAGATTGAGGCTTGTCAAGGAAGGGCTTTCGTGGCCAAAATACAGCCTTCCTGTGGTAGCCAGGCACAGGCATTGCCCTCACCGCTTCTTTGGCTTCTCTTTTGTTTCTTCTCTCTCAGACATCTCACCTACCTTTCTTCTCAGAGTGTCTAGGCACCCCACAGACACTGTACACACCAACAGATACAGAAACCAAGAGTTTTTTTCTAGTTGAGGGACATCTGCATCCTATTCCAATGCAATGGAAACAGGTTGCTTTGATGGAGATGCTCCTCTGTCTTTACTACTCCTTTCACTTTACTCTTTTGACTTTACTCGATAATTTAGAAAGGTTTAGACTGATAAATAAATAATTCCAAGGGAGAATGTTCTCTTTAGCCCCACTTCATGTTAACGGCCCCTAAGGCCAGGAGTTCCTCCCTTAGCCCAGGTTCTCTAACAGTCCTCCCAGGTTCCCCAGTGACCTCCCAATTTTTTGTTGCCACAGACTGGGCATTCCAGTGAGCAACACCAAGGCCCTTCAGCTGGAAAGCTCTCTAACCCGTCTCTTGAGCAAGCAGGAAACACTTCAGTGGAAAAGGACAGAGGAGAACATACTGTTTGTTTGAAGATTGCTTCTATTTAACATTGCTCTGCGCCCCTCCTGCCATCTTCTTCTTTCTTCCCTTTCCTTCCTTTTTATATCTTTGGCCACTGAAGCCCAGGAGATCTTTTTCTCCTCCTTCAGGCAGTGGGCGCACATTTCCTGCAGGCCACAGAAAGGCAATATCACAGAATATGAGTCTCAGATTTTATCTTTTTTTTTTTTTTTTTTCCTTTTCAGAGGGGTAGCTTGTGTTCTTCTGTGCCTTCTCTTTGTGCCTTTCTGTCAGCAGTGTTTTGCTCACAAGGCACAGTGCAGGGCCCCGTTCTGCATTGAATAGAGATCTAAATGATCACTGATCTACAAGGAAACTGTATATTTTCTATCACATAAAGGTTCACGATTAATATTGCTGGGAGAAATATTGCCCAAAGAAAATGCTCTGAAGTTGTTCCTGAGAATATCTGTAGGAAGAATACCCCGTGAAAATTTGGAACAAGTGGCATCTTGAAAATCAGAGTCTGAAGAAGGTACTGCTTATTGCAGTGGCCTCAAAGCAAGTGCTCACTCCTCAGCAGCCAGTCAAGTGTGTGCACAGAGCTGTCTCCAGGCTGACACAAACATCCTACCCATCCATTCAACCGATCTACCTGTCCTGTGGTTGGACGTCCTTCACAACGAGGCGCTGCTGCCTGGCCTTGGGTTGCAGGGCTTGTCTGCCCTCAGGAATTGCTGGGACAGCGTGGCAATCTGAAAACATATGAGGAGAGGAGGACATGAGCGTGTGGGATGAGTTTCTTCTCCTTGCGCTCCCGGACAGCACACCTGCTTCTGCAACAGGAGGTGCTTCCGCGCCACTGTTATCCTGAGCATGAAACACTGTACGGAAACACAGGGCTCCTCATAACCATTTTTCCAAGACTCTCACCTGGGAAAAAACACTAGTGTTTTGGCTGCCTCCCTTGCTTCCTCCTGGATGGTGGGCAGCACATGAACTTGTGCCCACTTTTGAGCACGAAGTCTCCTCAGGGTAATGACGCACTTTGCTGGACTCCCTGAAAGGATGGATCAGGAGAAAGGGCCCATTGGGTAGCTGAAGACAGTCATACAATGCTTCCCCCTCTGCCAAGGCCCTCAGCTCCTGTCCCCTCGGGACCTTAATGGCAGTGCTTCCTTCATCTGGCAGCTTACTACCTTGGGCAGGTGAAGCATAGGCGACGGTGTATTTACAGCCTGCTCTTTCTGGTAACCTCTCAAGCTCGCACCTGGAAAGAGGAAGCATATAACGATGCATCAGATAGGACAGTCTCTGGGAAAGAGGATCTGCAGCACTCGCCTGCTGCTCTGCACTTGCCTGCCTGGCACCAGGAAAAGCCAGGTCATGGTGACAGGAAGGCAATAGCCTTCCAGAGCGTAGGGAGACTTTGTGTCCCAGGGAAACTTCATGACAGTTTCACTAGATGCTGCTAGATGTTTGCCATGCAGCAAGAAAGCAGAGGGCATGGTGGCAGCACGTAACAGCATTTCCGAGTCAAGAAGGGCTTTACACCGCAGTCACACATCTCCCATCCACAAGGATCAGAGCACAGCAGCAGCCCTCTTGCCTTCTCCAAGGCTCTCACCTCCTGGGACACTTGCTCTTCTCTCTCCCTTCTGCTGTCACCATGAGCCCACTACGTCTCTGGAAGAATGGCTCTGATGGGAAAAGAGGGTCTTCCCAGAAAGATTCCCTGAAAGGGCATAGGAGAGAGAACATCAGCCATACTCTACCATTTCTGTCCTGGCTTGAATACTCTGCAAAGAGGACTAAAAAATCTTGTCAGGTGTTATATTCCCTTTGCTGGAACTGTCCTTACCAGCCGCTACTTCCACCTTCCTTTGGGTGCTGGGAATAACAGGAGCACGGGCCACTGCTGCTACTGCTGCTGGAGGTCTTGGGAAGAGCTTGTATTTGAACCTGGAAGCCAGAAGAGAAAAAGCAGCCTAAGAGGAGAGACTCACTGTTTCCAGGTACGTGCTCATCCTGCAGCAAGAAAGCACAGGGCATGGTGGGAGGGGGTAACCACCCTTCTTAATTCAGAAAGACAATGTGTGCAGGAAACACATCCCCGTGCCACAAGTACCAGCGCACAGTATTAGGTCAAGGGCCCTCTCCCAGGTTCTCACCTCACGGGAGCCTTGCTCTTCCCTTCTCTTTCAGCTGGTGCTGTGACCCCACTCAGACTCCCTGAACAGTGGCTCTGCTGGGGAAGCAGGCTCTACCCAAGAGAGCTTCCTGAAAGTGGGGATAAGAGAGAGCTGAACACCTGTGCTAGTCCATGCATGACTTTAGTGCCTTGACTAGAATTTCCTAGCAAGGGGAGCAAACCTCTGAACAAGTTCCTACCGGGTCTTACATTACCTTTGCTGATGTTGTCATCACCAGCCTCTTCTTGCCCACTCTTCTTTGGGTTCAGTCTTCCATGTGAACTGACTGCTCTCAGTGGTGGAGGTCTTGGCAAGAGCTTGCATGCGCCCCTGGAATGAAGAAGAAGAGAGAGAGATGATCCTGACACTGCTACCTGCTGGTTGTGCAGCAAGAAAGCCCAGCGTGTGGTGGGACGGAGCAACCACTCCGAGAGACGCATCTGCCTCCCACAAGTACCAGAACACAGGATTTGCTCCATTGCCTCCTCCCAGGCTCTCACCTCGCAGGAGGATTGCTCTTGCCCACTCCTTCTGCCGGCACTGTGATCCCCTTTATGCCGCATGTAGAACTGCTCAGCTGGGGGACGAGGCACTTGCCAGGAAGCTCCCCTGAAATGGATGATGGGAGGAGAGCTCCTTAGAACTGGAGCTGTGGGGGAATTTGAACAAAAGGACCATTCTGGTCTCCTGCAGTCCAGAAGTATTAAGAGAAAAGATCTGGTTCTCAGAAGTGTTCAGTTATATGAAGACAAGCACAAGTTTTGCCAACTGTAACTGCAATGACAAGAGCCTGGAGCAGTCCACCTCCCCATCCAGTGCTTAGCCTTCCCTTTGAATCCTGGTGCCTTAGAAGATGGTGCTGTTGGTTGGTACCTAAGAGAATGGTCCCCCTGACAGCAGTCATGTAAGTTGTTTGAAATTAGAGAAAAAGAACTGTTTATTGCAGTCATCTATCTGTTAGGCACAAGAAACAGCTTGTCACCCTAATCAGGAATAAAACTATTAACACCAGGGTAGATTTAGGAAGCATTCTCTTTATTACGGTTCCGGATGCCCTTTTCATGAACTTTTTGCTGCTTATTTCCATGTATGGTTTTGTTTTGCTCAGGCTGCTCTATTCAGCTTCCTTTTTCAGTTTTGATGAGTTTTCAGTTAATTCATCCAGGCCATAGTTTCCCTTGTAAGAGCACTTTCAACCACCAGGTGTTCTGCTAACACATTTCTACCATTGTTCCAAATGGTGACAATGGGTGTTTGTGGACATACCTGCCGTGGCAAAGGCTTTTGTGCTAGAGCTCACTTGGAATCAACACACAACACTGCAAGATTATATCTTTAATAAATATGTAACTAATAGATATTTTAGAAACATCAAAAAAATCATCAACTAAACAACATCCAGGGTAACAACAACAAAAACACTCTCAAGCAGTGTGGCATGGCAGAGATCATGCTCGGCTGCATCAGCCTCCCTCCCTCCCTCCCTCCCTGCCATGGACAGCCCCTTTTGCAGGAAGGGAATGAGGGAAAAGTGGAGGAGAGAAAAGGGAAATGTCAGTGGTCTGAGGGCCATGAGACCCGCGGTGGATTTGGGTCCTACCTTGTGAGCCATCGTGCAAGCTGCCCTGGAGCCCAGCAGCTCCCTGCATCTCCTGGGCACCGCTGGTGGCCCCTGGTGCTGTGTGGCCCTGCTCCACATGTGGCCTTGCTGCTGCCTGGGCAGCCCCGGGGCAGAGCGGGACGGAGCCCTGGGAAGCATCCGTGTTCCCATGGCGATAACTGCCCCTCTGGGATGTTCCAGCATCGAGGTGGGGAGGGAAGAGGGCAGCGGCAGGGGACAGGGGGATGCAGTGAGGAAGGGTGTTTGTGTGCTGGACTCACCCCACACTGATGAGCACGGTGGCAGAGAGTAATGCGTGGGCTTGGGCTTGCCGGGTGGCTATGGGGTCTCCTCACGCAGTCCCATGATGGTGTTGCTGGGTGCCTGCCTCCGAGACTGAGCTCCACTTGGCGTGCTGCTTCGGCCTCCACAAGCATTCTTCATCTTTTTGCTCCTTCGTCCCTGTTCCAGTATGGCCCTTCCCATGTGATTCCTCCAGAAGGGTTTGTGTTCCATGGTGGAGACATGTTTCCTGGTAGCCCAATGAGCCCAAAGGGCAACTGTGGCCAGCTGGGAGGTGTGCATGTCCTCAGCAGAGCCCTTGTGGGTTGGTAGTGGCCTGGGAGCCCTGATGTAAAACTGGTCTCCTTCTCTTCAGCTGCCGGGCACCTTGCAGGCACTGTGGCCTGTGGCTGAGCCCAGCCTTGGTCTGGTCCTGCCCTCCTGCCCATGGCCTGGCTTGGTGGGGCTGCAGAGGGGAGGGCAGGCACATACATGCCCCAAGCAGCAGGGACCTGCAGCTGCTGCAGCTCTGCTGAGCACTGTGCTGAAAGGTTGGCTTTCCAAGGGAGCGCAATTCCCAGCCTTGAGGTAACGATGCGAAAGCCGAGGGCAGATGGGGAAGGAGATCTCCCCGGGGCCAGAGATCTCCCCATGTGTGGAGGCCCACCTCAAGAACAGCAGTACAGGATGCCTTGTTAGCAGATAACCAACCTCAAGGGTGGCAGTCCAGGTGTCTTGTTAATTCACCTCAGAGACGACAGTACAGAACATCTTATCAACAGATAAGGAACAAAGCAAAAAAAAGAGGAAAACTGCAACCGCACACATGGTATGTGATTAAGAAGCTTATTAGATAATTTTGATGGATTCTTTATACTATTGGCTTATTTAGTAACTGCACTTCGCATGCTTTTTGCAAATAAGGAATTATATTTGGTTTTGTATGGTATATAAGTTGTATCTGATGCTTGATAAAACATCTTTGGTTCATTATACCGGAGTCCATGCACATCATACGCTGCAGGACTGTGCCCTTTTTCCTGCTTCTTGGCCATCCTTCTTTAGCATCCTTCTTTAGCATAGAAAGCTAGCAGCTTCTCCACTTCACAGCTAGCTTACATAGAGTACAACACATAGGATTGCGCCCACACTTGGAAGGCTTCCCTGTTTCTTCTTGGAGCAGCCTTCCTCTACCTGGGAGCAGTTTATTACAGATTTCTTGCCCAAAAGAAAGTCTGAAAAAGCCAGCTCTCCAGGGTGCCACCTTGAAGTCAACTGTCCCAGACAGTAGCCTCGCGCTTAGAGTACAAAACCGCACGGCTGCAGGCTATTTGGAGCCTTCCATGGGGGCCTTCTGTGCAATGATGTATGGATGTCTTTGATGTGTGAGCATCCACACCACACAGACAGGCAGCCCTCAGAGCCCACCCGCTTTGTGGTGCCTTTTTCCCAATGCTCATTTGGACAGGGGCAGTGACGGGGGGGACAATACTTTGAACTGCTTTACAGCCGTTCTTGGATCTCTTAAAGACTCCAAGATTCAGTGACAGCTTCCCCACAGTCTAGCTTTCTCCATAAACCACCCAGGCCCCAGACACTCCTTGCACGCCTTCAGCGTCCTCTTTCAGTGTTCTGCCTGGATCCACAGACCACAGAGAGAACGGCATGGTTTAATTATTTAATTCCTCAGAACGCATCCTCATGCTGCAGTGTGGGCAGCTTCAGCAGGTACCTGCAGCTGCACTCTTCTGGCTCTGCTTCAAACAGATGTGGAAAATGGGGTGCTGTCTTCAGCCACAGATCTTCCACAGGGCCCCGTTCACTGAACCACAACTCCTAAGGAAAAATAAAAAAAAAAAGTGATAGCTGAGAAGAACAGGAGAGCCCCGGAGCTGTAACTGCTGTCTGGAAAAGGAAGCACAGCCTCTCGTGGGAGCTTGTTCCTTCCCCCAACCCTCTTGCCATACTGCAAAAGCCCATGAGGGAGGGCAAGGAGAGGGAAAGCAAGTGACGACTGCTGGGCTCCCACAGCTGCCTTAAGGGAGAGGCAAAGATTCAGCTTCACCTCTCCTCAGCGCTGCAGAGATGCCGCAGAGGAGCAGCTGCAGTGCCTGCTGCTTCCTCAGGTGCCCTTCCAGCCCTGCCTGCGTGAGACACAGCGCAGCTGCCACTGCCCTCCTGCTGAGGGGCTCCCCAAGGGCTGTCAGAGCCTGCTCTTGAGGCTCTCTTGGGTGCTGGCCCTACATCCACCTGCTGCAGTGCTCTTGGTGCCACCTTCTCCTAGGGCATGCTGCTCCTCTGCCCAGGAAGCAACTCAGAGACAAGGAACATCAACTTACGGTGCTCATCTCCAGCCATGTCTTCTCCAGAAGGTTGCCATGCACCTTAGAGGCTTGGAGGGCCTGGTTGAGGCATGCAAGGCTCTCTGCTTTGTTCCCCAGCACATGGAAAAGGTAGGCTCTCAGGTGTTGGACTCTGGGGTAGAAGACGGGGCATGCAGAGCAGCGACAGAGAACCTCTTCTGCAAGCTACCGAGAGAACAAGGGAGAGGAACGTCAGGATAAGGCATGGAGCTCCACTGCAGCACCTGTTCCCCAAGGAGAAAAGCAGCCACAAAGCAACCAGGAGTGCACAGCTGGCAAGGCAGGCAAAGTGCACAAAGCTCTGCGGAGCCACAAGCCCTCCTTTAGAGCAGGCATTACAGCAGGAGGCTTTTGCCATGGTCTTCTCTTAAGCCACTCTGTTCTGCCTGTGCCCTGGCTCCATCCCATCACAGCTGCTTCCACCCGGCCTTGTTAGGCCACGGCAGCTTTCCCTGCACCCCCTCACAGCACATGCCCTTCCTCCTGGTCCCTCACCCTTAGAGCCCCTCGGCTGCTCTCACGGGCCCTCGACAAGCTGTGCTCCAGATCATTCTTCAGCACCAGGGTGTAGCACTCCAGCATCCGCGTGCGGGCTTGGGTAGCCAAAAAGGAGCTGTCGGCTCTCTTCAGCAGCCACTTGGCCTTTTCAAAGGGCTGCTGGAAGCTGTCCCACTGCCCAAGCCTCGCAAACCTACAGAGAAACAGGCACACATTGTGTAGAGACGAGCAGGAATTGGGCTCTCTTCTGGGCTCTCTCCCGGCCATCTTGCTCCCAGTGCAAAGCCTCTCCCCACTAGTCCTTTTCATCTCCAGGGACAGCCGCCTTGTTGGACACAGGACGAGTGACATGAAAAACCCACAGCTCCCACCTCCCCCATGAGAATCACTCACTGCTGGGGGCCTCTTGCCACTCCACTCAGAGCAAGTGTGTAACGTACCAAAGAGCCAGGGACGAATACAGCCGCAGCAGGATGCTATTCTGAGACTTGAGGGTGCAGTTGTCTTTATTCTTCTCTATGAATCTCCAGCACTCCTCAAATGACTTGTACTCCCAGCCTGTGTAATACAAACATATCTCAGAGAAGCAGCACTGCCCTCCGCTGCCTTGCTTTTCCTCAGGCCCTCATAGTAGGAGAAAGCTCAAGCACAGCTGGCCCATTTTAGGATTGGGAAGCACTCAGAGGGCAAGCAAAAACTAAGAGGAGCGATGCAAGGCCTGGAGCTCTCCCGCAGCTCCTCAGGGCTATTCAATCTTCACATCAGTGTCCTTTTAAGGAGCAGCTTGCTAGCACCAACCGAGAGCTGCTGCCATTGATCAGCAAATGAGAGTGACTGCAGCGCATGGGCTCCAAGGGACCTCCTGGTCAGGCACACACGAGCACAACTGTGCCCGCTTCCCCAGGAGCCAGAGCAGAGGGAGCCTGAGAAGAATTTTCAGAAGGGAGAACCTCCCGAAACACACCAAGCAAAGATGGGAATTGCAAGCATTTTGACCTTACTCTGGGATCATCTGTATACAATGCAGAAAAAGAGAGAGGAAGCGGGAGAGGGAAGGAAAGAGAGACACCCACAGAGCCAAATGGGCAAGCACACTGCTGAAGGAGCCAAAGGATTGCTTGGAGCCCAGTGTTGTATCAGGAGAAAAGCCATTTCTGCAAGCCTCCTGCCTCTCTGCAGACCTCCTCACTGAGCACTTACCAGCATAAAGCAGGAGGTCGAGGCAGCAGGAGAAGAAGCAGGCCTGCCCAGCGATCCTGTGCTCTCCAGCCACCTGCTTCTCTAGCCTGGAGAGCACTTCTGCACACTCTGGGTACCTGCGGAGGAACACAACGAGCCTCCATGGAGCACCTCCTTGGTGTGGCATCCAAGCCAGCACCTCCAAATGCTTCCCATTCCCCTCCCATCTTCCCGCCCTTTCCCTCCTTTGCTCTTTCTGCCA
This sequence comes from Tinamus guttatus, assembly GCF_059628265.1. Lineage (NCBI taxonomy): Eukaryota > Metazoa > Chordata > Aves > Tinamiformes > Tinamidae > Tinamus > Tinamus guttatus. Next base: position 1,902,253 of record NW_028288621.1, read on the forward strand.
ACTCCATTGGCCTTTGCAGTGACCCCCTGACACCGCGCAAGGGCAGGGTGTGCAGCAGCAGGATTACCTCATCTGCAGAAAGAGCGCGGTGAAGAGCGGGTTGAGGACCTTGGAGTCCAGGTCGGGCTTCTCCAGCTCCATGCTCAGGCTCATGGCGCGATAGCCTGGCGAGACAGAAGCAGACTCGCACAGGCTCTCTCTGCAGAGAGCTCTTCTCACAGGGAGTGCGGGCACTACCTACCGACGGTGACAGAGAGGGGCAGATTTCCCAGGCTGAGGTTCAGATGGGACAGGGCCTGGGCCCTTTCCGCAGCACTGAGCACCCCTCCTTCAAAAGGCTCCACGTCAGCGCTGAGCCGCACGGCCGCCCACCCATACTGCAGCCACTCATCCAGGCTGCCCAGCTCCTGGCAGTGCTGCGCGTGCTCCATGTAGGACCGCAGGATCTGAAATGGTCCAAAGAGGTGAGTGTGCAAAACACTAAATCTCCCCAAGGGGATTCTCTGGCCTAGGGGACACAGGCCATGAACCCAATGGGCGCTTTCCCTCTTCTCTTTTACTCACAAGCCTCTCACCCAAGAGTTGGTCTCAGATGACCAACTCTTCTTATGCTCTTCTGATTATGGCCATGTCACGACAAGGGCCACAGGGTGCTTCTAAACACTAGGTTTATATAAATGGTCACAAGGAAATCCCACAGTACAGAAACTGGTCACAATCAGGAAACCAGTCCCATGGGAGGAGCAACCCAAACCAACAACACCCATGCCTCCTAGAGGCTTGCAAAAAAAAAACCTCAACCATGTGGCCATCCCCGTGGCATTTGGCCTCTTCTTGCCAGCAGGGCAAAGGAGCTCTGTCAGAAACACGTCTGCTACTGCTGCAGAGAGCAGGCACTCACGTGACTCGCGTGCGCAGACTCCACGTCCGCGCGGAGCTTCATGCGCGCTGCCAGGCGCGAGAGCCTCTGCCCGCTGGACGTGTTCCGCTGGCTGAAGAGCTGCCGCAAGAGGGCAAGGCAGCGGCTCTGCCGGAACAGCCAGGGGAGCCTCTCCCTCCTGCCGCACAAGAGAAGCTGCTGGGCCCAGCCACGAGCTACAGGGGGCTGAGTGAGGGGGCCAGGGGCAGCCGGGGAGCACAGGAGGCTGCTCAGGCAGGCAGGGCTTGTGGGAGGGGGGGCAATAAGCAGCACCGGGGAAAGATGACTGCTCACAAGGACGTGCTGGCACCACGGTGCAGGGAGCAAAAGGGCTGCTGCATGGCAGCCTGGTTACTGGCTACTGCCTTTGCAGCCTCTACCCCGGCTAACAGCTCCCTGCTCTCACCCACACCATCCCGAACACCCAGCACAGGCCACCCCACCATCCATCAGCCTCCAGGGCCTTCTGCACCTTTCCCCATGCTAAGAGCTACGCTCTGCAGTGAAGCTGAGGCAGTTGTGGGTCAAGGGCCTCAGGCCAGCACGGAAATGGCTCGTTCTTGCCTTCCCTTTCCCGTCAGGGTCTTACCCTGCTTCTTGAGGGGTGGAGGAGTCTCTGCTCTTCCTATAAGAGCCATGGGGCGACTTCTCCAGCAGAGACTTGAAGAAGACACCCGCCGAGGTGACTGGGAATTTCCTCTTCAGCAGGCTCAGTGCCTTTCTGATGGTCTTCTCTGCCAAGTCCATGCACCCCATATTGTAGCAGACCTGCATGGGAGAAGGGCTGTAAGGACAGTCCCAAGGGGCTCCCACTGAGGACACACCAACTTTCAAGGCTGTGGCTGATTCAGGGCCAAGGGCCTTGACTGCCTTTGGCTGGAGGGCGAAGGGCTCACAGAAGACACTGTGCAGAGCAGCCGCCCGTGCCTCCAAATGCCAGGAATGTCACCACAACCGCCCCAGGGCCCCCAGGAGGCTGTGCAAGTCCTCCCGCCAGCAGAGCCCTCAGGTCCTCCCTGTCACTTTACCTCCCCTTTCAGGCTGAGGAAGGCGGCTTCTTCAAAGCTGGCCAGCCCCTTGCCTTCCTTACTCAAGGAGCTCCTCAGGGCCTCGGCTTTCTTCAGGCTGGTGAAGGCCTTTGGACAAGCACACGGAGAGCAGGTGAGCGTCGGTGCAGATCCTGCATGAAGCCCCACCACTGCCACCTGCTTGCCTCCCGCATCTCTCTGAGGACGGGTCACCTCTGCCCCAGCAATGCCCACCCTCACACACAGCACAGCACTCCTTGCAGGTGCACCTCGTGCCAAGGTCGTGCTCCTCTTGCCACAGGAGAGGCAAGCAGGAGGAAGAGCCTGGGTCTGAGCACAGTCATTCATGCCCAGGTGCCACAGAGGCCTGTCCTTTCTCAAGGGGGAAATGGGCTTTCCCAGGGCAAGGCAACTGGGAGGACTCCATGTGCATGGGGCTCTGGCAAGCAGGCCGGCTCACCAGGTAGTTGTTGGAGACGTGCAAGTAGGCAGCAGCACTCTCCAGCAGGTAATAAATTGCCCTGGCATCGTTGCCCATTTCCAGGTGGTGGTGAGCCAAGCGCACGAGCACCAAGTCCACAGTGGCCTTGCATTCACAGGAGCAGGTGGCACCAGGCATCTCTTTGGTCTTGTTGGGCACCGTCGGCTCTGTCCTGGCCACAAACTGTTCCGTGGTTCTGTTTGGAGACAAGATCACAGAGAAAGAGGAGACACGCTAGCATCACCTGCCCTGCTCTGCCTGCCTCGAGGAAGAGCACGTCCTAGCGCACCTGACACTCGCATTCTAGCACTGCAATGCCCAGCTTGCAGCAGGGCTCTCTTACAGCCAGAAAACCCTAGGATGCCAGGGCTGCTGCACCACAATGGGACGGTCCTCACTGTGATCCCCCCGGCTTCCTCAAGCCATCACATCCCAGCTCCCACCCAGCAGGCCGGCCTTTTCCTCGGCTGGGGTCACAGCCAGTAGGCAAAGCTGGGAACTCCACTTGCCCCCCCAGAGACTCTGAGCCCGCTGACTTCCACTAATAATCAAATGCTGCTCTCCTCACCGTAAGGTCTCATCCCAGAAGCTCATTTTATTCTGCTGGGATCCTGCAGGATCTGCAAACAAAGCATGAGTTAAATATTCCCTCAGTTCTCAAGGGGCACAAGTTGCATCTTGCATAATCTGTCAGCAAGAAAGGAGAGCCACGGCATGGACGGCACCTCTTTTCCTGGCCACTTTTCCCCAAGATCTCCCTTCTCTGCAGGTGTGTTATGTTTTGGGCAAGGGTAGCACGCCCACCAGGAAATGCACCTTGACCTGCTGGGCTGCAGCATGCACCCCAAGGCTCTTGTCACTGCCGGGAGAGGGGCTGCTCTCTGGTGATTCCAGGGAAAGGCACGAGGGTGCCCAAGGGGACAGATGCTCTCTGCTCTGTGCACAGCATGCCTTGAGCTGTGCAGCTGTGCTCAGGGGAGGACTCAGCTAGTCTTGGGAAAGCAACTGCACTGCACTGAAAGCACCCGTGGGTTTTCGGGGAACTGCTTCTGCAGACACGGCTGGAGACAGAGGAGCACCCCCAGGAATAGTGCAAGCACCGTGGGAAGGCCCAGGCTGCAGAGCACGGCAGGCAGCATACCCGTAGTGGCAGGGAGCTCATCCCCCACGGTCTCTACGTTTGTCCAGCTGGCAGGACAGCCTTTGCCAGCATCGTTGTCCCAGCTCTCTCCCTCCTGGGTGCTGCTGACGGCCAAGCGGTGGAAGGCCACAAAGTCCCCTCCGCCGCAGCACTGGCACTTGTGCGCCTGCTCCTCCAGGAAGGCTGCGCACTTGCGGTGCATGGCCGCCCTCTGCGCCTTGGGCCACAGCTCGTAGGCGGCCTCCCGCAGCAGCGGCGCGCGGAAGGCCAGGACGTCGGCCTGCAGCTCCTCGCTCTGCTGCTCCTCTGAAAGGCAACGGGGTGCTGCAACAGCCAGAGCTGGGGCCACGGCTCAGGGCCGTCACAGCCAGCGCATGAAGGACGGGGAGCCCTCGGCGGGGATCCTTGGCAGGAAAGCAGCGCTCCTGCACTCAGTGCCCGCCGCACTCGAGCAAAAGGGTCCCCTTGCCTCGCTGAGACTAGCATGGCCCATGCAACAGGCTGCTGCTCTGCTCTGCGTCCCAACAGACAGCAGTCAGCTGCACTGCAACCATCAGCACAAGGAAGCCTCAGACAGCTCCTGCTTTGCAATCTCTGAAGAGCAGTCCCTCCCTGCTATGCTCCCCATCCCAACCCAACCCCAACAGTGAGGCTGCCCTGGCCATTACACACGGCCAGAGGGGCAGTGTGCCGTGCCCTGCGGAGCCCCAGCAGGAGCAGTGCCAGGAGCAGCAGAAGCCCATGGTGCTCCTGGCTCCTCTTATCACCACTTACCTTTCTGTTCCTCCTGAGTTGTGGCAGACCACTTGAGGGAAACACTGCTGTCTTCTGCCACCGTTTTGGCATTCTGCCACCTCAAGATGTTGCTTTTCACCAACATGGCCAGGATCTGATTCATCTTGGCCCTGGTCCACTTGGGAAGGATGTGGAACAGCAGCTCCGTGGTGAACATCGGCCCAATGACAGCTGCACACTTCAGAACCATCCGTTCTGAGAAATTCATGCTGTCCAGCTCAGTCAGCGCAATCCCTGACAAAAACAGGACACACATCTGTCTCCTGCCCTCTCCCAAGGCTGAGCCCAGCGAGGCTGCATTCTCTTCAATGCAGGAAGCACTGGCATTTAGCCTTGCTTCCTTGGGACCAAACCCACCGGGCAAGGGCAATGCAAGGCACACATCTTGAACACGGCGCAGCTCCCCTGCAATCACACGGAGCAGGGACCGGGGAAAGGAGAAACCCCCGAGCGAATGCTGCAGGTACAGCAGGGCTCAGCCCCTCACCTTTCAGGGTGGGTGGAAGCACGGTGTGCTGCAGGTTCACATCAGCTTTGATGGTGCACACCCTGCAGTCCTGGCGCATGCTGGACCTTCTGGATAGGCCGACACGAGGAGCCTCCATCACAGAAGCTGAGCGGAGCAAGAGAGCAGGATAAAGCGGTTATCACGAGGGAGACCCTTTGTCCCGCAGCTTGAGCTTGCAAGGATTACGGATCTTCCCTCCCTCCATCCTCCTCTCTTTCGCATTTACCCCCAGCAGGGCTTAGAGCCGCCGAGGCCTGGCAGCAGCAGGATGAATCCTGCCATGTTTGGCTGCAGGGCTGCAGACAAGGGAAACTGCAGCCACGGGACTCGCAGCACTGCTCCAGGTATGAACCACCTCAGCTCATGCTTGTTCCTGACCACAGCAGGGCTTAGCTTAGTGCCAGGGAGCACCTCTTCTCGCCATTTGACATTTTCTGCCACATTGGCATTGCTGTTGACCCTCGCAAAGCCACCCCAGTCCCCAGCATGTGCTTGGCCTATTGCAGCAGCAAGGCACACAGGAACCCACACCTGATGGAGACCAGGCTCTGGACTCCTGCCCCATCTGGCCGTGCCAAACTCACAGGGGAACACGACAAGAAGGGGCGGTGGAAGATGGACCACACCAACTAGGCAAGTCAGACACAAAGGTGCTTACTGAAGAGGGTCTCCCACTTGGCCTCCGTTCCATCATCCTTCCGTAGGGGACGGAGCAAGAGCATGTTGTGCTCGTGGAGGTAGCGCAGCAGTTCCTCACAGTAGTAGGGCATCCCACTGCTTCTCTGCATCAGGAACCTGGAAAGGAGCAGATGCAGCTGGGAGTGACACAGGCAAAGGAAGGCAGGACCCTCCTCAGAGCAGCCTCTTCACCAGCCGCGACTTCCCCTGTCTTTGGCACATGAGCTGTCCTGAAGACACAGCGCTTGCTGAAAGCCACAGAAAAAACAGAGCTCAGCGGCCCTGCCTGCCACTTACGTCTCTAGGTCATGGGGCACACTGACCACTCCGAGGTACTGGCAGGCTTTCTGCACGACTGCTGCAGGGTTCAGCTCCTCCAGATGAATACAGGTTGTTTGCTGCAACTTCATGATGTCTGCTGCAGCTTTGCAGAGCCTCTGTCCTCTGCAGGGATCAGGAGCAAAGCCCATGACCATAAAACTTGGGACGTCTCTGAGCACGTGTGACATAACAGCCCAGGAGGAAGAGTCGATGTGGTGCGCGTTGTCAATGAGAAAGAGGATGTTGTCTTCAAAAGTCTGAAACAAACAGGTTATTCAAGCTGGATTCTGAGCAATTCTCATGCATCTTCACTGGGAGGGACTTTGGCCAGCCCCTCTCCAGACAGAGAACGCTCTGCAGCCTCTTTCCTCTCCCTAGCTACTTAGCAGTTCAGTATCTCCCCAACTCTTTCTTTCTCTGAGACTTGAAGGTCTCTCGGACAAAGGGGTGCAGAAAGACTCCATTCCTCCTCCTGACTACGAGTCCTCTGTCTTGACAGGAGGAAAGTTACCCGGGGGTTGGCACGGAACGTTTAGCCTCTGATGAGCAATGACTCCAGTACATCATCCTCCTGCCACCTCCCAGCACTCTGCTGCAGAACCCTCAACCTGTTGGCTTGCTTTCCTTCTCTGGTCCGTGAGGGAGAGAATTGCTCACCTTCTGCAGCACTTTCTTAAAAGCCAGCTCCTCTTCCAGTGCCCTTTGAGCTCCACTCATCCGTGAAATCTTCTCTGAGACAGGAAACTGCCCAAAAAGCACAGGCACAGAGAAACAGCCTTTCAGGGCATTTCAGCAAGACAACCCAGCACACAAGCCCAACCAAGCAAAACTCCGCTGCCCTCAGCATCTTAGCTTTCCTCCACACAATGGGGAGGAGACAGTGGGGACGCCAGCTTGAGCCTAGAGAAGAGCTCCTGCTGAGGCTCTCTGGCAGAGAGCTTCTAGCCAGTGTGTTGGAGGTGAGGGAGGAAGGCAGAGGGTGGCAAGAGGAGAAGAGCTTGTTTCCTCACAGTGGGTATTCTGGGAGGGGGCAGAGTGCTCAGGCAGTGGCGAGCTCAGCACCAGCTCATCAGCCCCTTCTCAAAGCCTCTCTGCAATGGCCTTGCCAGGCCGCTGAACTGTCAGCAGCAGCCTGGTGCTTGAACTCACTCCAAACAGGGAGCTGCACGCTGGGACCACACACAAGCCTGTGCTATCCCCAGCTCTTTCCACCAGAAGCTAAGGCCACTGCCCAGGAGAGCAGCCAAATGACCACTGCCACAGGACGTCTCACAAGCAGACCTTGGCCCCGGCCAGAGAGGGCTCTCGCTCTCACCTTCACCAGGAAACGGGCATTGAGGAGGCAGTAGCTGCTCTCTTCCAGGACTCCTTGGAGTTTCTCCTGCAGCACGAGTTGCCTGGCGCTGCAGGATTTGCAGGCCTGCAGACCCATTGCCATGGCTATCATCACTCGCACAACAGAGTAGTCCTGCTTCAGGCTGAGCTCCGTCAGCTCCACAGCCACTACCCTGCCATGCAAAAGCAAAAGGCACCAAGCTTCAGAGAGGGCCCCAAAGAGCCCCAGACCTCCAAAGCACCGCTCTTAGGGAGAGGCACAATCTGGGGCTGAGAGCAAGGGTACTCTGGACATAACAGCCCCAGGCCAGCCCCTCAATGCCAGCAGCATTTGTCAGGCAGGCCACTTGGGCTTATTCCCTTCAGTCTGCAGCTGCAGGAAATGCCATGGGCTCAGGCTCTACTTTGCTTTGTGCCTGGCCCAAAGCTCAACAGCAGGGGCTGCAGAAGACCCTTCTAGCTCCCTCAAGAGCTAGGAGGGGAGCACGCGGCTGCTCTGCTCCCAGGTGCATGGAGACGTTGCCTTACGAGGGCTGCTACAGCCCAAGGGCCAGGCACACTGGCAGGGGACCTTGAAGATCCTGTGAGTATCAGTAGGAGGGCAGGGGAGGCAATGCACCCACACTGCTCAACTGCACTCACCTGTGCCCAGCAGCCCGGCCTAAATTGGCAAGCTCGGCGAGTAAATGGCTCTTTCCAGAGCCTTTCATGCCCTCAAGTGCCAGGATGTGGCTTTCCTTCCTAGCCACGTAGCCTTGCACATAGCTTTGAAAGAGGGCAATCTCCTTCTCCCGGCCTGCAAAGGCAAGCAAGAGAGCAGGCAGTTGCAGCAAGCTCAAAAGCAAAGAACCATTGGCACCCTTCCCTCTTGCCATCATGGCACCTGCCCTCCCTCCCTGCCTCCCCATTTCCCTCCGTGGGACTAGCTGGTCTCAAGGGCAGGAGATGGGCGTTCAGGAGACCCAGGTGTTCTCCACCTACCGAGCAAGGGGGAATTCTTGGGCCTCTCCTTTTTGAGCTCCATGCCAAATATGCTAGCAGGAGAAAGAGAAAAAATAAAGTCAATTCAGTAGGCAGAAGCTGGAGGGTGTAGTGTCACGCATGGAGCTGTGGGTGTGCTCTTGGGTGCCCACTCTTCTTTGCAGTGACCTCGTGTGCTGCCCACGCTCCATCCATTGTTCCTGCCAACTGCTTCCCTGGACTTTGCTCACAAGGAACAACTTGGAGAAGCAGGGCCTTACAGCAGATGCTGAGAAGGTGAAGATGAGCAAGAAAAAAAACTATCTGTTCAAGCCAGGATAACATTCAAATGCAGCAAGCACAACAAGCAGAAAGCCCCTGCTACCTGGAGAGGGGCTGCAAGGCCCCCTGTGCCTACAGACACCCAGCAGCCTTCTCTCTCCCTACGGCATCACTCCTAGTCTCCTAAGAGCAGGAGTCCCATGGCTAGGCAGGCCAAAAGCAGAGCCATGCCCCGGCTTTCCATGTTCTCAACCCCAGGGACGGAGGCCCAGGCAGGGCCCAGCTTGCTCTCTTTCTGCACAGCTGTTCTGTGCTGACCAAGAGTTGACCCGCGGCTCCACATGCTCCCAAGCAGCCTGCTCAACAAGGACACTCACAGCTCTTCCGAGATGCCCAGGTATTGATGGATGGTGCCAGGATCAACAACCCCCTTCATCTTCACCTCGGGCAGCTCCTTGAAGCAGCTATGGGGCAGCTGAGAGGCAGCGTAGGTCGCTGTGTCGCACGACACTACCCCAGGATAGCACTCCATCAGCCGGGCTGCCAAGTTTACCTTCTGGCCGATGACTGCCACAGAGAGAGAGCGCACATCGACATGCTTAGGAGACCAACCCACTGCAGCCTCCAGGGCCAACGGCTGCCTGGCCTGCAGCACAGGCAAGCCCCCGACCCCTGGGAGCACAGCCCAAAGGGCAGCAAGGCCCCATTCCCCCCACCACAGTGCCCCCGCTCTGCTCTGCCATCCCCGCTAGACCACAGGCCCAGCCCTAGGCCCGGCCCAGCAGACACGGGCCACGGGCTGCTCCCTGCCGCTCCGCCGCTTCCTTTGGCGCGCGGCTCTGCCTGCACAGAGCCCCCAGGCGCTCCTCGGGTGACCCAGTCCTACCTGTGTACTCGTGCCTCACGCGGTGGCCGACGACTCCACAGAACACCGTCCCGGTCGTGACCCCAACGGACACCGCCCTGGCACACACAGAGAGGGACAGGGATTCAGCAGGGTCCGGGCACAGCCCTGCCTGCCCGCCTCCCTTCACACCTGCCCACCTCCCTTCACGCCTGCCCACTCACTCAATCTTCGTGAACCTCGAGACGCACGCCTTGGAGATTCGGAGAGCACTTTCCAAGGCGTGGATGCTCTCGCTGGGCACCTTGTCTCCAGGGAGTCCAAACACACACAGCAGCGTGCAGCCCTGCCAAGGATGGAGGCAGCGCACCTTGAGACAAGGGCGACAGCAATCGGCTCTTTCCAAGCGATTCCAGGCTCCGTGGAGCCCAGTAGAGCTTCAGGGCAGCGTCAAGTGCGAGGCTGCTGATCCCAGCACCAAGGCAGAGCTGCTTTGCTTTTGCCCACTGCTCAAGACACAGAGCCACTTCCCTTTGCTTTGCTGCCCACACTTTTGTGGGGTGCACAGCTGCCCCACACTCACTTTGTCAAACAGGCAGATTTTGTTGATCTGGCCCTTGTAAGGACAGATGATACGCGATATAATGACGCTGCTGTCCTGGATCCCCTTGCACATGTGCTGTAAGCTGACGTCCCTTGCAAAGTGCAGCTTGGCAAAGAGGCAGCTGACTGGACGCAGCTCAGATAAGCAGTCCAGCGTCTGTCCGTCATTGATCTGGAGGACAAGAGCAGGAGAGTTTCAGCAGCCACCTCTGCCTGAGCCCCTGCTGCCTGCAGCAGTGCCTAGAGGAGAGCACACAGCTGGGCAGGAGCAGGTGCTATCAGAGCAAGGAATAAATCCTCCCCTCTGGGCAAAGCCAGCATCAGCACAAGCAACACAATCCTGCAATGAATCACTAAGTAGAGAAATGACTGCCAGGAACACACCACCTTGCTACAGGTATGGAAACAACAGGCCACCCTCAGTGATGCTCTTAGGACTCCAGGGGAAGCTCCCTGTTACCCTACAGGCATGTCCAGAGCCGTAGCACTGGAAAACGCAGAGGGAAATCCACCTCCCACCACCTACCTCTCTCAGCAGGAGCATTGGGCGGGCAGGCTTCTGGCACGGGCCACTCAGTGCCCAGTAGCACCAGGGTCTCCCTAAGCCAGCCTTTTCTTTGCCTGCTTTCTCGAGAACTCCCTCTGTGCAGTGCACAAGCCCTCCTCCCCTCCCAAAATGCATCTCCCAGCAGCTCAGGCTTACCTTCCGCACAACAGTTGCTGGGATGTACTTGTGCAGCTGCTTCCCCAGAATGTTATAAGGGGGCAGGGTTACAGCAGGCCTCAGGATGCCTAAGGGAGGAAGAGCCACATGGTCACTGGTGCCATGGTGCCATGAGCCTGCCTAGGAGGGTGCTGGGAAGCAGGGGCTGGCACGGGAACGCAGGGAAAACAATTCTTCTCCACTGGCATCTCTGTTCCTCTTGCAGGTGCTCAGCCAGAGCAGCCCCCTTCTAGGAGGAGGGAGCAGCCAGCCCCTGGATGAAGCTCACAGGCATGAGCATTAAGCGCAAGCGAGAGAGGGCACAGGGCATTCCTCGCTGGCCCCTGAAGAAGCCCATCCCTATCTTTCTGGGTGGCCCCAGAAGAGCACGGAGTTGACCCTTACCTGTTTGTTGAGGCACAGAGGAGTTCAGCCGGCCTCGCTTCACGTGATGCAAGATGTCTTCATATTCACTCTCAGACATCTGGTCCATGCCTGTAACCTAAAGGCACAGAGAACAAGAAGGGGTCAAGAACATCTCCATGACCCACAGTGGACGAAGGCCAAAGCCTTCCAGGTGCCCCGACCCCCTCCTCAGACCCAGTAAGCAGAGTCCCGTGTTATCCCTGAGACAGAAGGGCAATAGCTACAGCTCCCCATCTACATCAACACCTGCAACTCCATCCACCTTCACCTCCTCAGCCTTCTCACACCTTCCAAACTCAGGCCCATGTCTAGGGCCTCCAAATGGCTCTAGAGGCCATCCCACCCACCTTCACTGTACAACCATCAAGTCTCCTTGTCCTGATCCTGCTCTGGTCACAGAGCTCCCAGCAGTGGGCTGACAGGATAACGTCGCTCGCATTGGCAGCATGTTGGGCCTGCCAAACGTCATCCACAGCCTGGCCAAGGATCAGGAAGCGCCTCTCCTTTTCATCTCCTACAGTCACATAGGACATGTGCCCTGCGGAGATCCCTGTTGGGGAGAGACAGGCAGAGCTGAGGCACACTGCCTTTGCACCTCCCCAGCCCCCCACAGTTGGACTCTTCCCAGGCTCCATTGGAAACTCCACCATGGGCTCAGCACACTGGCACTTGTGCTCACTCTCTGCATGGTTTGCATGCAGGCAGCTCCTAAATGGCTGCCTGAGAACACACAGGGGCCTCCCACAGCAAAGACCTGCAGCCGCCCGAGCAGGGAGGGATCAGCACCTCTCCCCGACGCTGCAAAGTGCCCTGCGGCTCTGCACAGCCCCACGCACGCCTCTGCGCCTACTGCAGCCAGCCCAGCACTCCCCATACCTATCTTGAGGCGCAGCTTCAGGCCCACATCCGTCTTCCGCACCCTGTACATCTGCTGGATCCGCTGGCTACAGTGCAGCACCAAGCTGATGGTGTTGCTCAGCTGGGCTTCATTTACTCGCCACAGCACTAGCACAGCATCCCCTAGGGAAAGCAAGGGCACAGGGAAGGCTCCCATCAGACACAGTCCTCCCACAGCTGCCGCGACAGCAGAAGCCAGCAGGCACGCGGAGGAAACAGTGTTTGGGTGAAGACCTGCTCCCAAACTGCAGCACCCTGTGCACGGGGACACCCTCCCCGCGTCCTGGCCAGCTGCAGCAGCAGCCACATGGGCAGAGGAAGAGGGTGCCCCGGGCGGCTGGATGAACATGGGCCTCCCTCCTAGCCGGTGCCATGCAGCCCAGACACAACCCCCACCCCTCCTCTCCCACGGGCTGCCCCGACGCCCAGGCTCCCAGGGTGCCCTGACAGCCGCTGCCGTCATTGCCGTCCCACTGCAGCTCCAGCCTGGGTCCCCATGTAGAGCTCCCCCGAGCACCACGGAGCCAAGAGAGCCACCCCTGCGGGCCCTGCCACCCCGCGCCTCCGGCCTCCTTTCCCCCAGCGCTCCTCTGCAGCTGCAGCACACCGCGCTGAGTCTCTTTTACCAGCAAACTTCAGGATGTCCCCTCCAAAAGCCAACATCTCTGCACACAAAAGAAAGCAGGAGAAGCATTGCCCAGCTGTCCTCACTGGCCCTCAGGGCCACAGAAAGGCCCAGCCCGCTCAAGGAGGCAGCAGCAGCTGCCCAGCACCATCATCTCCTCATGGCCCAATCCCACACACGCCTGCAGAGCAGCACTTACCTTCCAAGATGTCACCCATATAGAGGTTGAGGGTCTGCGTCACCTCCTCCGCACCCCGGTCGAGGCTGGTGCTCTGACTGAACTTCTCTGTCAGAGCAGTGAAGCCTGAAACAAGGACACAGCGGCACAGAGAAATCAGCAAGTGTCTCCATGGACCAAGGACACGGCACTTCCCACATCACTTGCACCCACTCAAGAGAGAGACACAAGCCAGGAGAACAGGCAGGGGCCCCTGGCAGCGGGCACAGCCGCCTCATTCCACCCGCACTCATGAGCGCATGGCTTGCCCCTTCTCACCCCTAGACATTATAAGCAAGCGCCAGCCCTTGGCTGGGGCTCTCTAGCATGTCCCACAGCCACCTCACCTCATGCCTATGGCCATGCAATATCCAAGTGGTACTTCTCCCAAAGGGAAGACCTCAGCAGCAAAGAGATCACCTTTGAGCCATTCGCTACGATGCTCCAAAAGGCCCACTAAATCCCAGTGGCACGGGCCGCTGACTTCTCCTCAATGCCTACCCATCGTAACACTTGCACCCACCTGAGACATCCGCAAAGAGCAGGACTCCATGGAAGCCCTGAGCAAGGCGGATCTCATGCTTCAAGTCCTCAGCCAACACCAAGTCGGGGACGAAAGCAACTACTTCCCCCAGCAGCGAGCAGCGCTTTGAGCGTTGCTTCCAAGCACAAGCCATCGTCAGTGCCCTGTGGTACCTGCGGTACCTCAGAAGAAGACGACCGTGCCCAGCAGGAAGGACAACCAGACAGCGCTGTGCAGACTCGCGCACTGAGCCCGGGCCCTTGTGAGGCACGGCCAGCCCTCTGCCACCAACGCAGGGTCACAAGCGGCTCACAGTGACATCGGCCACGTGTCAGCAGTTACCCATAAGCTGACACCACGCTACAGGTCTGGCTAACAGAGATCACCTGTGCAAGGCATTGCTTCACCAGCCCGTGTTGCAGAGCTGCCCAACTCCCTCCTTACTCCAGCGCAATGCTGGCGTCTCCCGTATGGAGCTGGAGGGAGGCTCACGTGCTCACTGATGTCTGCCTGTGCCTGAAGCAGCTGCTTCCTGCATTCCCAAGCACAAACGCTGGCCTAGTCAGCATCCTAAGAGCGGGCACTCCAGGCGTCCCCTTGAGAAGGGAGCACAGGGCATCGCATACGCTCAGCTCCGCACTGGCCACAGGGCCAAGAGCACAAGGAGCAAGGCTCCTTCCCAGAATCCCAGAATCATGGAATGGTTGAGGTCAGAAAGGACCACTACAGATCACCTAGTCCAACACCCCTTGCTCTAGCAGGGACACCACAGAGCACGTGGCGCAGGGTTGCATCCACACAGTTTTTGAATATCTCCAGAGAAGGAGAATCCACAACCTGCCTGGGCAGCGTGTTCCAGAGCTTTGTCACCCTCACGGTAGTAGAAGTTCTTCCTCACATAGAGATGAAACTTCCTGTGTTTCAGTTTGTACCCATTACCCCTTGTTCTGGCACTGGTCGTCTGTTGGGGCCTTAGCACTTTTACAGGAATACGAGGAGCTGAAGTGATGAGAACCGAGGAGCTGAGGCGGTGAGAACCGGGAACTGAAGCGATGGGAACCAAGGCCACCCGGAGAAGATAACGCTCGTTAGCAACTTTTTAATGAGCTAGGCCGGCCATAGCCAGATAAGCATCCGGGAGGACCAGCAATAGAGCATCGGAAAGGAATGTCAGCCAGCTGCAAGCTAGTTATGCATGGACACTATAGCTTAACCAATGAGAATGCTGTTGCTTAGCGCGTGTGTACGCTTACAGGTGATAGAATTGTATAAAGCTACACCGTAGAGAATAGTAAACGAATTGAACCTGCTTCACATTGAAGTGTCGTTCATTCCGTCTCGCGGGGTGGGCCTCGGCATCTGGTGACCCCGACGTGATACGACCGTGGGTAGAGTGGAGCCGAGAACGCGAGGGATCCTGCAGCCAGCGGAGAAGTAGCTGGGCGCCCGGGAGAGGCGGATCGTGGCCACGGCTGACCTAGTGAGTCAGGACTGACCTGGTGAGTCAGGGGCAGGATGGGGATTGCTGCATCAGCAACTAGGATGGAAATTGCTGCATCAGCAACGGAGCGTGCTATTATAGAAAGTTTGTTAAAGCTCGCTCAAAAGACTGAAACTGAGATCTCAAAAGACGATTTAATTGACTTGCTGCTGTTTTGTAAGCAGAAAAAACTCATAGAAGAAACTTCTCAGGTATATAAGCTCGAGTCCTGGGAGCGAGTGGGAAAAGAACTGTGGGATGGTGTGCAAGTAGGTTCAAAGGAAGCTCGGCGACTTGCGAAAATATATCGTCCCGTGCGGCTAATGCTTGAACAATTGCACGGGGAGGCTCAAGTCGCTGCTGCTTTGCGAGAGGCACTCGGCGGAGAAAAGGGGGAGGAGAGTGGCTCAGGAGACTCCGAGTGGACTGAAATTATTGAACCGAATCCATACGAGGAAATGGACAATAAGGAAAAAGGGATTTCATCTCGACAGGCGTGTCCAGTAACTCTAGCTGAACGTGAAGTATGGGGGGGAGTGGATGAGTATCTTCCACCGTGGGAGGGGGAGGAACGACCACCCCCGGAACGACCACTCCCCACAGCGCCCGAAATGGACGTGGATCCGATTAAAGTACCGATCCCGAATGGGTCGGATGACGATGACAGTACCATCCAAGGAATGCGACGAGAACTTCGGGAGCAAACAGAGAGAATGACGGAGTTATTGGAACAGATGCGGCGCTTAGATTGTGGGTCCAGGGCAAGGGATGTGAAGGCAGCATATAAGGCTGCCCATAAGGCTATCGTAGAGGGGTTGGAGAATGTGGATAAACAACTGGGGCAATGGGAGGCGCGAAAAGGTACTTCTAGCTCTAAGGTGAATGAAGAGGTTATGAAACGACAAAAGGAGTGGGTACTGCAGAAGGTTAAAGAAGGGAGTATGACAATTGACGAAGCAAAAAATTATCTACAGGCAAAATTTGGTATGGAGGGTTACATTTTGGGTGGAGAGATTGAGGAGTTATGGAAGGCTCAAAAGAAAGGGGAAGCAGCTGGAGGGAGCGATCCAGATGAAGAAGGGTTGTTGTCGTGGTTCCGAGCCACTGTAAGTGGAAGTGATAGTGCGGGAAAAAGTAAGGATGTGGCGCCACCTATTGATCCAACTTTTAACGCGGGAGCGCGGTATAAGGGGTTGATAGAGAATGCTCGGTTACAGGGGGACTTTATATTAACTCCAATAGCAGCCCCCGTAGTAGTGGGAGCCCAGGGCCCCAAGTGGGAGCCTTTAGATTGGAAATTGGTGCGAGATTTACAAAAAACAGTGATGCAATATGGACATGATAATAAGCTTGTTCGAAACCAAGTCTCTGCTTTGTTTAAATATTCGAGTATGGTTCCTGCAGATAGCAGGGCTATAATGGAACTTCTGCTTTCCTCTACTACCTATATGCTCTGGCTAGCAAAGTGGCAAGAAAGGTTAGAAGAAAAGCAATTGGAAAATCTAAATTGTAGTATGGATGATCCGTTAAGGGTCGCCACTCTCGACCAACTGATGGGAAATGGGCGTTATCGGGCAGTTGAGGCCCAAGCAGCGCTTCACCCTAGAGTATTACAACAATCAAAAAATGCAGCTTTAGCAACCTTTCTTGCCCTGCCACAGATAGGAACACCTCAATTGCCATATACTAAAATAATGCAAAAGCCAGACGAGCCTTTTTTCGGTTTTGTCGACCGGCTGAAGGATGCCCTGGATATGGCACCTAATGTGCCTCCAGAGATGAAAGCAATATTGGCTAAGGAATTGGCAATACAAAACGCAAATCAATCCTGTAAACAACTGTTGGCTACTCTGCCACCAGGGGCCTCGATTATTCAAATGATAGAAATATGTTCCCGAGCACCACTGGTCGAAGAAGAGCAGAAGGCTAAAATACATGCCGTGGCTTTGGCTACAGCACTCAAGGAGGGGAGAATATCTGGAAAGGGGGATAAAGAATTTCATGGAGTGTGTTTTCAATGTGGCCTACCAGGACATGTGAAAAGAAGGTGTCCTAACAAATTTAGAGTTGAAGGTGTGGGCCCGAAAGGATTTAATGGGAACTGTGCTAAATGTCAAAAGTTTGGGCATAAGGCAGCAGAATGTCGGTCACGATGTTATAAGAACGGTACACAGTTGCAGGGAAACGGGAGCTGCCGTGTTATGAGGGACGCGGCGAACAAATATCCCCGAACGATGGCTGCCTCTGCGAGCTCTCCTCCGCAACTTGCGGAAGTGCAGGAGTCGATTTGGCCGTGGCAAAATCCACAGTAATTAGAGATTCTGATGTGCACATATTGGAATCTACGTGCACTGGTCCCCTGGGGAAGGGCCTATCCGCTTTGGTGATTGGCCGTTCCTCAGCTTCAAAAATGGGTATTTTTGTTCTACCAGGGTGTATTGATGCTGATTACTCTGGAAATATTGGCATAATGATTAAAATTTTCAATCCTCCTGTTACTATTCCAGCACTGAGCAGGATAGCCCAATTGATACCTTTTCGAGCTCTAGTTCCTAATCCTGGACAGGCCCAGCGTGGAAACAAAGGCTTTGGATCTTCTGGACCCCCCCAGGTTGCCTTTTGTGAAAAAATAACTACTCAGCGTCCGACAAGACTCGTGAGTATGGTGGGACCGGATGGTGTTCGTCTTACTGATGTTGCCATGATGATTGATACAGGTTCAGATATCACTATCGTTCCCAAGTTTGCATGGCCACCTCAGTGGGATCTGCAAGAAATTGATGCTCCTGCGACAGGTATCGGAGGGCAATCTCCTACGCAGGTTAGTCGATGCTTTGTAACCATCATGGATAAAGAGGGAAACAGAGCCATGATAAAACCTTATGTGATGTGTACATCACTGTGGCTGTTGGGAAGGGATGTTCTGGCCCAGTGGGGAATCATCTTGCAGACACCTTTTCCCTAGCGGCCATTGGGGGCAGCTTCCGCCCCACCTTAAAGTTAACATGGACCACGAAGGACCCTGTGTGGGTGGACCAATGGCCGCTGCCAGAGGAGAAGCTGCGTTACCTAAAGGAACTAGTTAAAGAACAATTAGACCAAGGTCATATTAAGCCGTCAACAAGTCCTTGGAACACCCCTATTTTCACCATTAAGAAAAAATCAGGAAAGTGGAGATTGTTACATGATCTCCGAGCTGTTAACGCATGCATGGCAAACATGGGAGCATTACAGCCAGGGTTGCCTTCACCTGTTATGCTCCCACAAGCATGGCATTTGTTAGTAATTGATCTGAAAGATTGTTTCTTTACCATACCCCTCGACCCGGAAGACAGTGACAAATTTGCCTTTACGGTTCCTACGATTAATAGGGAAGGCCCATCGGAGCGATATCAGTGGGTAGTTCTTCCACAGGGAATGAAAAATTCGCCAACCATCTGTCAATGGTTTGTGAATTTGGCCCTGAAACCGTGGAGGAAAAATCACCCAGATTTAATTACGTATCATTATATGGATGACATCCTAGTAGCAAGCCCTGAAGTTTTACCAGCTACGCACGAAGAGGAATTAATTACTTGTTTAAAGGAATTTGGTTTGGTCGTTGCCCCTGAGAAAGTGCAAAGGCAAGCTCCTTGGAATTATTTGGGTATGGTTATCACAGAGGCTAGAATTAGACCCCAAAAGCTTAAATTGCAGACAAATATTAACACTGTTAACTGTGTGCAAAAATTAGTGGGAGACATCCAATGGATCAGAAATTTTTGTGGTATTACCAATGAGGAAATGGAGACGTTGTTTCAACTGCTCAGAGGAGCTAAAGAGCCTGCGGAAAAGCGGAGCTTAACTCCACAGGCTGCCACAGCCTTAGAACGAATTGAGGGGAAGATAGCCGGAACAGCTGCCTATAGATTACAGGAAGGGTTACCAATATCTTTGGTGGTTTATAATCGGAAAAGGGAGGTAGCAGTAATCATTGCCCAGATAAATGAGAAGGGAATCTTGTTTATACTCGAATGGGTTTTTCTTCCAAGTCACCTACGACGCACCTTAACTCAGAGGCATGAGGCAATTGGAATGGGAGTTTTGAAAGCCCGGCAGCGTTTACGAACAATTGCCGGTAGGGAGCCTGACAGTATTATTCTGCCTCTAAAGGTTCTGGAGCTAGTCGAAGAATGGTGCTTGCAAAGCATAGAATTTGCCTTAGCCATTCAGGGAATTAAAGTGGACAATCACTATCCTAAGCATCCTCTCTTCCACACCTCTTTGGAGCTGGAAGAGCGAGAAATCCGGAGCTCAAGACCATTGTCAAACGCGATTACTGTATTCACGGATGCTAGTAGCAAAACTGGAAAGTATGGGTATGCTTTCCGGGAGTCAGATCTCTGGAAAACACAAATTCGGAAAGAGACTGCGTCCGTACAGGTCCTAGAACTAAAAGCTGTAGTTTGGGCATTTTTAACCTTTCACGATCGGCCCATGAATATAGTCATCGATTCCTTGTATGTGGTAGGCATTGTTCAACGAATTAATAGGGCAATTATAGGGCACGTAAACAACCATAGTCTTCAAGCCTTGTTTGTTCAGCTTTGGAACATCATACAACAGAGGAGGTATGCTTTTTGGGTATCACATATCCGTAGCCACACTGCACTCCCTGGTCCTTTAACAGAAGGCAATGCAGTCATAGATAGTGCTGTGTCAGCAGCAGGTATTCCTTGTTCGGTGGAACAGCAGGCATCAACTTCTCATTCATTTTTTCATCAGTCTGCTCGAGCGTTACAACGCGAATTTAAAATTTCCCGAGCAACAGCTCGTGCTATTATTGCTGCTTGTCCTGATTGTGCACGCTTGACCCCTTTACAGGAAATGGGTACTAACCCGAGGGGATTACAACCAAGACAGATATGGCAGTCAGATGTAACAGAGTTTGCACCTTTTGGGCACCTCAAGTATTTACATGTTACTGTGGATACCTGTTCAAAGGCTTTATGGGCCACCCCAGCCACTTCTGCAAATGCCAAGTCAGCCTGTAAACATTGGACTCAGGCAATTGCTGTTTTAGGAAAGCCTGACATTATAAAGACGGATAATGCCCCTGCGTATAAGAGTAACACCTGTGCAACCTTTTTCCAGCAATGGGGAATAATCCATCAGACGGGTATCCCTTATAATTCTGGTGGTCAGGCCATTATCGAGCGTCACCATAAAAATTTAAAACAATTATTGTTTGCTTTGAAAAAAGAGGGGGAGAAGAGTCCCTACGAGTTAATCAGTAAAGCATGTTATGTTTTAAATTGGCTTAACCCTCGAAATGATGATAGTATACCTATTTTCACCCATTTTTCTAAAAACCCAGCTGATCTTTCAGGAAAGAAGGTGCAGGTAGAAGTTTTCTGGCCGCAGAAACAGATCTGGGAAGGTCCAGTCGAGTTAATTACGTGGGGACGGGGTTATGCTTGTGTACTTGCAGGAGATGGAGCGACCTGGGTACCAGCCAAGTGGGTACGACCGTGGTTGCGGAACAGACAGGAACAATCAATGGACCAGGATGTCAGAATGGACCAGGTTCAGCTGTTTGGTAATCATCTTGATAACAGTGACAGGAATAGTGCAGGGGAAATGGCAGACAGAAATTCAGCAGAGGGAGAACATTTGGGTCACCATAGCTAATCAGACAGGCCAAAGTGCCTTCTGTCTTAGCTTGGAACGTCCAGGAGACCCTTTTCGTACTTGTTTGATAGGTGTCCCTGTTTGGCAACCTCAAGAATTCAATGGATACGTAACTAATTTTGCTGTGCTTAATGATACTCTATTAAATACTACTATGTGCTCTTACCGATCAAAGCGAACGGCAGAACAGTTAGACGGGTGCTGGCAATGTGAAATCATTAAAAGTCTGAATGGCACTCTGACTTCCCCGCCGGAGGAATTAGACTTGTTGGGAAGTCTGAATGCCACAAATACCACCCGAAACGGTGGATGGGTTAGTTTTGAACTGCATAGCAAAGGTGCACTTGAAGAAAGTACATCGCAATGGGCAATAGTTAACTCGGGGCTGAAAATTAATGATGTTTATCTTCACACATATACCCAATGTAAATTAACGAGCTTCTCTGCAAAACGGCTACCACCAGGAGTGTTTTTAATATGCGGAGACCGGGCATGGAACGGAGTACCGTCCAGTCCACAAGGAGGTCCATGTTATCTGGGGAGACTGAGTTTGTTTCACCCTAATATATCTCAAGTGATGACCTTTGTATCCAAAAGGAAGAAACGATCGATACATGAGTTAGATTGTACAAAAGTTGGGGATCCAAGATTTTGGTCAAGGGTCAAAACTATCTTCGTGTCCCTGCTTATCCCAGGGAGCACTGCCGCACGAGCAATGACTTCCTTGAAACAGCTAGCATGCTGGACAAGGAATGAACTAAATTTAACATCAGACATTTTAGATCAGCTATCGCAAGATGTAGCTAGTGTAAATCATGCAGTACTGCAGAATAGAGCCGCAGTAGATTTTCTGCTTTTAGCACATGGGCATGGGTGTGAGGATTTTGAAGGTATGTGTTGTTTAAACTTATCCGATCATTCAGAGTCTATCCATAAAAAGATTGCGCTCTTGAAAGAAGGGCTGCACAAGTTGAAGGAAGAAAGTTGGGGATTAGAAGATTGGCTCAGATCGTTAGGCTTAGGACCATGGATTACAGAAATGTTGTACCACTTGTGCGTGATCGGGATGGTTATACTCGTGCTTGTTATTATGTTACCTTGCTTTTGCCAATACTTGCAACGCTTGATGCATAATACCGCTAATTCTGTTTTTGAAAAAAGAGGGGGAAATGTTGGGGCCTTAGCACTTTTACAGGAATACGAGGAGCTGAAGTGATGAGAACCGAGGAGCTGAGGCGGTGAGAACCGGGAACTGAAGCGATGGGAACCAAGGCCACCCGGAGAAGATAACGCTCGTTAGCAACTTTTTAATGAGCTAGGCCGGCCATAGCCAGATAAGCATCCGGGAGGACCAGCAATAGAGCATCGGAAAGGAATGTCAGCCAGCTGCAAGCTAGTTATGCATGGACACTATAGCTTAACCAATGAGAATGCTGTTGCTTAGCGCGTGTGTACGCTTACAGGTGATAGAATTGTATAAAGCTACACCGTAGAGAATAGTAAACGAATTGAACCTGCTTCACATTGAAGTGTCGTTCATTCCGTCTCGCGGGGTGGGCCTCGGCAGTCGTCACCAAAAACAGTTTGGCCCCATCCTCTCTACATCTTCCTTTCAGGTGCCTGTACATGTTGAGAAGGTCTCAGTCTTCTCCTAAACAGGCTAAACAGGCCAAGCTCGCTTAGTCTTTCCTTGTAAGATAGACACTCGAGTCCCTTGATCCTTTTGGTTGCTCTAATGCAGGCCTCAATCCCATTGGCATTCTTGGCCACAAGGGCACACTGCTAGCTCATGGTGAATTTGTTGCCCACCAAAACTCCCAATCCCTATCCCCAGAGCTGCTTTCCAGCAGGTCAGCCCCTAACCTGCACTGCTGCCTGGGGTTAATCCTCCCTAGGTGCAGGAGCTGCACTTGTCCTTGTTGAACCTCATGAGCTTCCTCTTTGAACAACTCTCCAACATGTCGAGGTCCCTCTGAAGGGCAGCACAGCTTCCTGGAGTGTTAACCACTCCATCCAGTTTGGTATCATCTGCAAACTTGCTGAGGGGCCACTCTGTCCACACCTCCAAGTCATTGATGAATAAATTGCACAGCACTGATGAATATATTGAACAGCACTGGGCCCAGTACTGACCCCTCAGGGACGCCACTGGCCACAGGCCTCCAACTAGACTAGGCACCGTTTATCACAACCCTCTGAGTGCTGCCGTCCAGCCAGTTCTCCGTCCACCTCACCGTGCACTCGTCTAACCCGCACTTCCTGAGCTTGCCCACATGGAGGTTGTGCGAGACAATGTCGAAAGCCTTGCTGAAGTCAAAGCAGACAACATCCACCGCTCTCCTCTCATCCAACCAGCCAGTCATGACTCCCTTTTGGGGAATCCACACTGACTACTCCTGAGCCCCCTCTTTTCCTTCATGTGCCTAGAGATGGTCTCTAGGACGAGCTGTTTGTCATCTTCTCTTGCATTCTACATTTCCATATTGCTAACAGCAATAGGAAGGTCAAGAAGTCCTAAATGGTACAGCCACCATGTTGAGACAAACACACTCCAAAACAGTCCCTTACACCTTATTCACATGCACACGCACCACTGGCTCATATGGCCTTGCTCCTAACACCCAGGCTCTTCTCCTCAGGCCAGTCCCCACTTCCTCACATTCCAGTCTGTCCTGATAGACAAGGTTATATTGTTCCCAACACTGTGGGACGGCCAAGAGATTTCCTTGATAGTGGGAAGCAGATTGGAAAATGTCTGGAGAAAAAAACAATAATAAAACAGCTTGGAAAGTTCAGACTGAACATTATGATGAAGAAATGTCACTTGAAGGCTAGTGCTGTGGTGCAACTGGCCGCCCTGGAGGAGTCAACGCCTGACTTTGAATTCTTGAATGTTTTGTTCATTGTCCCCTCACCAAGAGAGGTTCATGAACTCAGCATAAAATATGCCATAGGGCTCACTGAAAAGCAAAAAGCTCTGGCCAACTGTGTTTCCTCCTGTAATGTTCTCCAAGTCTTGTACAGCTAATTGGAAAGGTTTAGGGAGGGTAGATGAAAGGTGATGTTAGAATTTGTCAGCTTAAGCAGGACATATGGGACTGGGAGAGCCACCAGCTCCTGGGAGTCCTGGGCCCTGATGTGGGCAAATGCTCTTCATGGGGATCCTGGAGTCGCCTGCGCTTCTGTGCAAAAGTAGGGAGAAACCTCTGATGCAGGACCCTAGAGAAGAGAGATTTCCTTGGCTGCTCAGAGGAACCCATGCAGGACTTGGGGATGTCAAAGGAAGCCCAAGCCACCAACACCAAAAGCTCTGCTCTTCCTGGAGACCTTCTGAAGCCCTCAGGCTGGGAGCAGGAGGGAGCATGGGGAAACAGCCATGTGCCAGAATTCCCTCCATGAGGCCTTCAGCTCCACAACTTGTCACAGCTTCAAGGAAACTCGCCCAAACCACTATTTCCCATGATCCTGGTGCATAGAGGAAGCTGAGCACACACACAGGAGAAAGGGGAGAGGCCCCAGGTGTAAAGTGCAGCCCCCTGTGACATAGACAGGGTGCTAGAGGCCAAATAAGCAACCCAAAGAAATGAGTAAAGGTCCTGCTGTCCTTTGCAGTGGCTTGCAAAGCTGCAGCTCTGACAGCATTCAAGGGGGATGGGGTTTCTCTTCTGCAAGATTGGCCCCAGGACTGTGCAAGGACATGGAGGAGAGGGATGTTGCTTGTGGGGATGCTCACAAGCTTCCGTAGTTGGGGAGCTGGGAGACAGTCATCTCCCCAACTTGTGACCAAGCTGAAATGCAGGCCCAAGATGAGAAATGGCTTTCCTAGGCATCAGACAAAGGAAAGCTGGGAAATATTCATGAGATACAAAAATCCTGGCATGAGTCATAGTTTTGGAGCATGGCAGGAACCAGCCTCCCAGCTAAAGCCCTCCGGAAGGAAGGAAGGAAGGAAGGTGTTAAGGGCACGTCTGCTCTTTCCTGACAGAGCATCTCTAGCTCAGGTAGCACAAACCAAGGAACCTTGCTGAGCACGGTTAAAAGCACAGGGCCTGTGGAGCCTGTCTCAGGAGAGCAGATTCCTTGTGTCCAGTTCTGGGATCCACAGTACAAGAGGGATGTGGAGCTGCTGGAGAGAGCCCAGCGCAGGGCTACAAGGATGATCAGGGGCCTGGAAAATCTGCCCTATGAGGAGAGACTGAGAGAGCTGGGCCTGTTCAGCCTGGAGAGGAGAAGGCTGAGAGGGGATCTAATCAGTGTCTGTAAGTATCTCAAGGGAGCCAGTGAGGAAGATGGTGCTGGCCTCTTTTCCCTGGTGGCCACTGACAGAACTAGAGGTAATGGCCACAAACTGAAACACCGAAAATTCCACAGGAACTTAAGGAAAAAATTGTTGATAGTGAGGGTGACAGAGCACTGGAACAGGCTGCCCAGAGAGGTTGTGGAGTCTCCTTCTCTGGAGATCTGTAAAACCCGCCTGGATGAAGTCCTGTGCCATGTGCTCTAGGTGACCCTGCGAGTGCAGGGGGGTTGGACTAGATGATCCCTGGAGGTCCCTTCCAACCTTCAGCATTCTACGATTCTATGATTCTATACCATTCTTAACTCATGCATGGAAGAGTCAGCTCTTCAGTTTCTTGGATTATTTTGCCACAGTTGAAAATCCACTCCTACCCGCCCCCCCCCCTTTTTTTTTTTTTTTGACCTGTCTTTTCAGAAACTTTGACATTCAAGCTGGTGTCCAGAATATCAGGCCCCCAGCAGCCTCTGAGGCCAGCCCAGAGGGGTGGCAAGGGCTGCCGTTGGTGGTCGGAGCTGTGCAAATGGCTGCAGCCTGGTGGCAGCCCCACACTCAGCGGCCCATCCTGGCTGCAGGTGCCAAGGCTGGTGCAGCGCGCGTGGAGAAATGTCCGCACTGCCACGGACACGTCTGCGTGACTGGGCACGGACCTTTCTGCTGCCGAGCAGAATGTGCCCCGGCAAGAAGGTCTCCAGCCTGCTGCAGCCACCCCACAGGTGTGTTGCTGGCTGCTTCAGCCCCAGGGACTGAAAGGCCCCTCTCTGTGCTTGCAGCAAAGCCGGGCTGCTTCTGGAGAACGAGCTGGAGAGCCTGCTGGAAGCCTGCTTCTCCAGCGTCTTCTCCCTGCCTCCAAGGGAGCATCTGGATGCTGTTCTCTACTCCCAGGTGGGTGCTGGCTGCTAAAGTGAGGCTCAGGGCAGGCTCCCAGCTTGCCTCTTCCTCGCCCATGCCCTCTCCCCCTGGCCCTGGACAGGGCCATGGGCAGTGTCACCAGGCTGCGCCCTGTGCAGCAGCAGCAGCAGCAGCAGCTCCCCTGGCCTGAGGGCTCTCCTGCCCTCAGCACTACTCTACATGTCCCCTTAGCACAGGAGGAATTCCAAGCCCTCTCTGACAGCTGTGGGGCAATAGGGAAGAAGCGCCTCAACCCTCTGTCCCCCTTGCAGATGCTGGACACCATGGACAGCATGCTGAAGGCCTTGATGCTTGGCAGCCCTTCCTCCAGCGTTGTGGACATGAAGACCATCCTGCAGGTCTGCTATCTGCCAGGAGCAGAGTTGCCAGCTCCAGGCCCTGTGGTGGGACAGGGGGGAGTTGTCCAGTAGTGGCTGGAGAGAGCCCAGTGTGGAGAGGGGACAAGCTCCCTCATGGCAATGGGGATCCCCACATTTCTCCTGTGTGAGTCCAGTGTCCCTTGGCTACAGCCAACATCCCCTCCTCCTCAACCCACTCCTGCACTCATTACAACCCCCATGGGCTCCTGCTGTCACATCAGGCCTGTCTGGGAGATTTGCCCCACAGTCACAAAGGACTCTGGATGCAAGATCTCTCTCTCTGGGCTCTGCAGGTGTTCCAAGGCACAAACCTGGCCAGGCATTTTGTGGGACACAGGACAGAGCAGCAGCTTTTCTCCTTGCAGCTCCTACTGCCCTACGCTGAGTGCCGGCAAGCAGCTGTGCATGAGAGGGCTGTGGGACGCCTTGCAAAACTGGGGGATCTCCTGACCAGCTCTTCTTTGGTGTCGGTAAGGAGCCTATGGTGCAGGCAAGCTGCAGCCACTGCCTGTCCCTTGTCAGCATGCAGCCATGTCCTGTAGCTCCAGGCTGCCTCCAAGGGAAGCCACCAAGGCTCTGGCTCAGTCGGATCCAAGCCTGCTAGGAGCGTGGGCCCAGGGCTTTGATCCTGAGCGCTGCCCCTCCGGCCTCGTGTCAGCACTGCCTCCCTCCCCTAGGTGCATGAATGCTTCCAAGTAGGCGGTGCCAGCTGTGGCAGCTTCTTGGAGAAGAGCGTGCCAGTCCTGGGGCAGCTGGTGGGACATCTCACCCTGTGTGGTGCCTGCAAGGATGAGGGGCGCAGTGACGAGGCCGCGGAGGCCCTGTGGCACCTCTATGAGTTCCTGCTGCAGGGAGAGAGTAAGAATTTCTGTGTGGTTGCAAGCAATTCCCCTTGCCCACCCCTTGCAATAGGTCCAGCGCCTCCCTGGGCGTCCTGCTGCGTTCTCTGTCCTGCTGGGGCCTTTTCCCCTGCCAGGGGAGGTGTGTCACTGATGCCTTCCGTGGGCCGTGTCCAGCTGTGCAGCCTTCATGCCGAGTGCCCTGTGTTTCCCCTCCCGTGCAGGCAGGGAGCCGTCGCAGGAGAGTGCCTGGCAGCAGGAGCTCCGAGAGGACTGGGAAACCGCAGGCACCTTGAGGCTTTCCCGGTCCAGGGACACCAGGGAAATGAGCAGGGTAAGGAGGGCCTCCCTGGCTGGGACCTCCAGCTGTGGGGTCAGCCTGCAACGTGGACGCGGAGAGGTGCGGCTGCCAGGTGGGGCTGAGGAGAGGGCTTGCACTTAGGCCAGTACTAGCCCTGGGCTTCCTTCCTGCATCCCGCAAGCTCTGCTTCCCTGCAGGAGCAGCGGCTGGGGACCTTAACCCCAGGCACCAGCCCCATCCCAGCGCCGTCACCCCAGCCAGCAGAGCCCCGGCTCCTGGCTCGGAGGGACTCGCTGTGCCAGCGCTGCCCCGTGTCGCTCTCAGGGCCACGTGCTGCTCAGCCAGGCCATGGAGTCGGGAGCCTGGCTGTGACGTCTCTCGGGGCTGCCTTATTCTCTTCCCTAGATGTTTGGGAAGCACCTGTGGCCGGACGAGAAGGCAGAGGCCATCCTTGTAGCCATCCGGGGCATGAGAGCCTGCAGCAGCTATGACACGCAGGCGGCTGCTCACATGCTGGATGAGCTCGTCATGGACGACGCGTGCCTTTTGGAGCATGTGAGTAGCCTGCGGGTGGCACGGCCGGGGTTCAGGCCCTTTGGGGGCTTGTTTTTCCCCTGAGTGCCCGTGTACCAGGCACCCAACTGCCTCTGTGGCCAGCCCAGAGCGGTGGCAAGGGCAGACCTTCTCTGTGGGAGCTGGGCAAAGGGCTGCAGTGTGGCAGCAGCCTCACACTCTGCCATGTGGGCTTCAGGCGCCCAGGCTGGTGCAGACAATGTGGGAAACCATCCTGGCCGTGCGAGATGCATCTGCACGGCTCAGCCTGGACAGAGCTCTTCTCCTGCTGAGCAGCACATGCCCAGACAAGGTGGTTGCCAGCCTGCTGAGCTGCTGCCCCTCATGTGACAGGTCTGTGCTGGCCAGGGGCAGTGGGCAGGGACAGGGCTGCGGCCTCGCAGGCCACGGGGCTGCAGCCGCGGCAGCCACTGACAAAGCGCTCTGGGCCTGCAGTGCCGCCAGCGCCACGTGGAAGGTGCTGGTGTCCAGACCTGGCGCCGCGGAGCCGGTGCTGCGGGAGCTGCTCATTGCGCTGCAGGACTGGCGGCTGCCCAAGGCAGCGGCCTCGCCTGTCTCTTCCCTGGCCGTGAGTTTGTGGAGGAAGCCCCGCTCTCCCCTCGGGCTGCCCTTGCCCCTGCGTCGAGAGGCAGGGCTCCCGCTGCCCTTCTCCATGCAGCCCCAAGTGGGGGCTCCCCGGGACGCACAGGCCCAGCGCGGGACGGGGGCTGCGGCTGGCAGGGCCTGGCCAGCGCCAGCTTGCTGGGCTGCTGGGCCTGCTTTGGGCCCTCTGCACACCCGGACACACGGAGCTGGCCGGAGCAGGTGCGTGTCCCCCTGCACCCCTGCATCGCCCTGCCGCGTGCGGCACGCGCTCAGCCTGCACTGGGGACAGGACTAGGGGCCAGGGCCACGTGAGGGCTCCAGGCAGCAGAAACGTCACCAGGGCCCAGTCAGGGCAGCCAGGGTGGCCTCCACGCTACGTGTGGCCCTCCAGGGGGATGTTCCCACTGCCCAGGAAGGCTCACGGTGGCTCTGTGGCACCCGAGCCCCAGGAGCTGCCGTGGCTCTGCTCTGGCCAGGCAGCCCCTCCAAGGCGCAGGGTGCTGCGAGGAGCCTCACCCCGAGCTCCAGCAGCACAGGAGGGACATCTCACAGCAAGGGCTGTCTCTGGGCTTTCTCTGCAGGCAACGCGTGCACGAGATCCTCCAGCAGCCCCCCTGCCTGCACGAGCTAGGGAAGTTCTTCCCCCAGCTCCTGCTGGCGCTGCTCTTCCAGAGCTCTTTCCTGGCAGCGCTGGAGCAGGAGCAGTCGGACGCGCTGTGGGGGAGATGCCGATGGGAGGAGGCCACGTGCAGGAGACAAATATATCTTAATGCACACTGCATGTGATAAGACTGCTTTTTTTTCTTTCTAAAATGCAGATTTCCAAACTGCTTTTTTTCCTCCTGACTTTCAACCTCCTTCTCCTGGGCTCAAGTAAAGCATGGAAAATGCCAGCACAGTGGCTTTTCCTGACAGTCTCGAGAAGCATAATAAAGAAAGAAATGAAAACAAACAAAAAAAAGAACATTTTAGTCTTGGGAGCAGGAGTCATTGTAGCAAAGGAAATACAATTGCATGTTTGTTTGTTTGTTTGTTTTAAAAGGAGTGGGGGGGTTGAACAGTAAAGATTCTTGAGATCTGAGATGGTGTCCTTTAGCAGCTTCCTGAGCACCTTGTTGCTTCTAACCTTTTCACTGCTTGCATTTCTCTTTGCTAGTGGATTTTGCAGACAATTCTAGAGCCCCTTGTCCAAGAGATGGAGTCTGTGAGCGCTCAGCTGAGAAGAATGGGGTACCCCGCAATGCCAAGCGGAGGTAGGATGATAGGAGGAGCCATGGGGTTGCATTGTGTTTTCCTGGAAGGGTTATTCCTAAGATATGTGGAAGTTCAAGTGTCCAAACACAATTCTGTGTTATGAGGAGAGCTGTCTCTGAGCTCTTCCTGTCTGTTATGTAGCATCTTTAAGATCTTGGTAGTAGATTTTTGTCATGCTGATGGGGTTGGGCAGGGCAATCTGAGGTGGATTTGAGAGAGCTTTGAGCATTAGAAGAAATGGTCTTGGTCGGGGGTAGGAAGAAATGGTGTTTTTGTTGGGGATAATTTTGTTTTTTGTTGGTGGTGGCTTTGTTATTTTGGGTTTGTTCTGGGTGTTTTTATGTTTTGAGGGTATTTTGTTTATTTGTTTTTCCATTTCCCTGAGTTGAAATTGCAGCTGCAGTTTCCCAGGCCAAGTCTGAAGGGGCCCCTTCCATGGGCAGCTCACACGGACATCTCCTTCCCCCAGAGCAGGGTTCGATTGGCTGCATTTCAACATGGGCTGCTTTTTTGTGCTCCGGTTTGTAGTCTCCACTGAGACCCGCATCCCTTGTGATGCCTGTGAAGAACTGCCCCGTTGCTGGCCTCTTGTGCACCTCCCTGTTCCTCTGCTGCTCTCTGTTAAAAATTCCTTTTGATTCTTCCCTTTCCAGCCTCTCTCTGTTTCTCCTTCCTTACGCCAGGCAGCCTTCAAGGGAGGGTTTTGTGCCTGCCCAGCCCTGCACAGGGTTTCTGCTCTGTGCTGGGAGGGAGGCAGCGAGTGCTCCATGGGGCCGGGTAGGGAGCGTGTGGGGCACTGCCTAAGGTGTGAGCTTGAGCTCTGAGCTTAGCAAGTAGTTAGAGCAGAGGAGGCAGTTCCTCTTTGTAACAGTGCGTTTGTTGACCCCTTGGCAGGGCGGCTGATCCCGTTCGAGTCGTGGGTGCAGGTGACGCGCTGGCTCTTCTTCCGCGCACAAGTCAGCACGAGCAGCATGAAACAGGCAGCGCTGGCTGAAGCCACAGCCATTCGGCAGAGCCTGCTCACCATCACGCGGTACCTGGGCGTCACGGCCAACCAGGAGTACCTGGTTCAATGGATCAAAGGTACGTGCTCCCCTTGGAGACTCGGGAGCGTTTCGCTGAGCTGGGTCAAGCACTGGTGGTGCCAGATGCCCCGTCAGTGGAGACGCTCGGGCTGCAGTCCCAGCAGGGCAGAGAGCTGCTTTGCAAGGAGCAGCGCTGGGTGTTTTGACAGCTTTCTCTGCTCGTAGCAATGTGGTGGTGTGGGCCCGGGACTGGTTTTAGAAGGTTTTATTTCTCATTTCAATCGGAGCCGGGCAAGAAGTGTCCTATTCAATCTCTTTGTTAATTAGGAATAAAACTTCCCTTGTAAACTCAACTGCCTTGAGTATATATAATATATGCAAGCATTTAATGAGTTCAGTTATTCCTCCCAGTGAATGTGGTGCCCTGGCAATGCACACGGAGGTGTGGGGTTCCCAAAGCTAGTGCAAAATAGGTCTTCCTTGCACCTTCCACCGCCAGTACCTGAATAGTTGTTGTTGTTTCCAGAGCTGTCCCAGGGAAGCTTCCGCTGGGGCAGAGGAGGTGATTTCAGAGGCCGGCAGTGGGGAGCTGACTTGCCCACCGACTCCGCTGTAAGTTTTCAAAGATGCCTTGGTAAAACTTCCTAAAGCTGCTCGTCTTTCAGGATGAGGCATTTGTGGGTGGCTGCAAGAAGTCCAAATCCTCTTTGCCTCGCTTATCCTCAGAATCGCAGTTTTGAATAATGCAAAGGGGCCTGGACGTGGTGCAGATCACAAAAATGCACTTGTGTGTGTTAGTCTGGGGGCGGCCTCTTCTTTAGACTCCTGTGGGATGTCCCACAGGTAACTGTGAGGGCAGCAGCCTGAGATAATTCACCTGAAATAGTTAAAAGAGAGACTGCAGAATAAGCCAGGGAGTGGAAAACAATCGTTACACTGTCCCTCTTAGCCTGTATTTGAAGGAAAACCAGCACTGAAAAAAAAAAAAAGAAAGAAAGAAAAAAGGCATTAAACCAATTAAACTAGCATGAAATCAGTCATGTGATTGACTGTGTCCTGTATTTGTTCTCATGCCTGAGATTATGGCAAGAGAGTTGCTGCTGCATTGTAGCCTTTGGTTCCTCGGTCTTTCTGACGGCATTCAAGTGAATTTTGGGTTTGTTTGCACAGATCCTTATGCACATCTTCTGCACCTATCTGGACTCCAGGCTGCCATGGAACATCCAATATCCCGATGGCAAAACCTTCACTGCCCAGCACTTCATCCAGACACCCCATGAACCAGGTACTGGCATTCTTGGGCTGCTGCTTTAGCTGCTGTTTGCCCCTTGCATCCCATGGGCACCCTTAAAATCCCTCTTTTCTTTTCTGACCTTCATTCCCAGACCTGACGGATGAGAAGCTCTTCTGCATCTACCAGAGCAGCATCAACCCACCACACTACCAGGTCATCTACCACGGCCACGTCTACAACGTGCAGGAGGTAGGAGCATGTTAGGTGTGTTCTGCTGACAGGAAATGTTCAGCAGAACTGATTTGGGTTTTTTTTTTGTTCTATTTATTTATTTATTTATTGTAACTAGCCACATCTACATTTAGATGTGGGCTGGCTCAGTGCAGAAAGCAGCTTCCTGTGCATTTTCTCATGACTTCTTCTAAGACCCTAATTTCTGTAAGCTCTGATGTGAGCTGTTATTCCTGAATGCCAACAAGCCGGAAGCTTCCTTCTAGGAGTTTGTGGAGGGAACCATCTCGTCTCAATGCCAAGCTACCAGATTTTTCCTGCACATTTTCATACTCTCTTGAGCCCTGGGTTGTGACTTGGTCGCCAATTTCAGAAAAATGCCATAAGAACTCCTGAGTATTTGAGGATGGTTGCCATCAAAAAAACTCCTCAAAAATCATTTTTTTCTGATGTTTGTCTAAGTGAGAGGTAAATATTGAGGCAATCCCCCAGGCTGTTGTACCATGTTTTTGAGGTTTCTATTATAGTCTTTCCTCATCTCAGGTTATTAAACCTTTTCTATTATGGTGCACACCCCCTGCATACGTACCTTGCCAAAAGATTTGAAGGAAAAGCTGTACAGCTGTGGCTAAGCTAAGGGCAGGATGTGCCCGTTCGTTTGCATAAGACATTCTCTCTAAGATAGTGGTGTGAGTGCTTGTCCCTGCAGTCGCTCCCAAAGTCTTCTCTCTTCCCGCGCATTCAGGGCAGAAACAACCTGCTCCATGCGTTGCTCCTGTTCCTCTACATCATCAAGACCAGGGAATCGGGCATGCTCGGGTAAGTGTCGCCCCGTGGGTCCCCTCGCGCTGCCGGCGAGAGCTGAGCAGCAGCTTTGGGTGCTGAGGTGCCGTGAGGCTGCTCCGTGGGACGGCGGTGACGGTTTTAAAATCCTGCTGGCGTTTTAAGTAAGGGCAGCCGTTCTGTAGGACTGTGTCAGTTGGGTGAGCGTGAGCACGCGGGAAACGTTTTAGGTTTCTCCTTGGTCTTGTGCCAGCTGCAGATGAAGAAGTTTTCCTTGTAAGGAAGATGGGGTGTAAACAGGAGCTTTAACTTGCCGCTGGTTTGTGACTGTGATGTTCTTTTTGCAGGCGCGTCAGTCTCGGTGCTTCAGGAGTCAACGTGCTGTGGATTTTTGGAGAGTGACGAGCGGGACCACAGGTCGGCAGAGGAGTGATCCCTCTTCCCAGACAAGAAGAACCGAGCAGCATCATTATCCTTTTTGCCTTGGAGCAAAAACCATTGGAGAATTAGGGTTTAGGGTTAGGGTTTAGGTTGGGGTTAAAGATTTTGTTTGCTTGTTTGACTGATTGATCTTTGGTTGTCATTTTGGGGTGTTCCCCACCATGCCAATACACTCTTATGTAGCAAATGCTGGAAGCAGGTGGATCTAATAGCAGGAGTTATGCTGAGCTTTGGTGGGCAGTTGCGCTTTGGCTGCTTTTGCTATTGAATGTGTCTGCACGGAGCTGGGTCCTGGAGCTGGGTTTCCTAGGCAGGGCGGTTTTCGGAGGCGCTTGGTCAGCCCATTCCCGGGTGCTCTCTGCAAATCTGGTGGTGTTTGCCCCTTAGAGCAGGAAGGTAGAGTGCTGCTGGCTGTGATGCTGTGGGGATGGACGGGTGTTGCAGGTTGTTTGGTCTAACTTTGTGTGCAGTGATTTTTTTTTTCTTTTCCAGGTTGTAGATAGCATTTAGAATTGTTTAAGCATTAGAAATAAGGTAAGGAATAGATCTATTTTTTTTAACCTCAGTCGGGGCTTTTCCCTCTGTCCTGGCTGCTCTGCGAGGTGTCGATCGTCTCCAGCGCCTGCAGGGAGCTCCGTCCTGGAGCTGGGGTTTTCTAAGCAGGGAGGTTTTGGAGGCACTCGGTTACCCCGTTCCCAGGTGCCCTCTGGGAATCCGGTGGCCTTTGCCCATTAGAGCAGGAAGGCAGAGTGTGTGCCGGGGGCTGTGAGTAGTAGTGGTGAGGCTGCAGAGGTGGCTGTTGAGGGGGATGTCCCGCTGATGCACCCTGGGGGGTTGTTAGGCTTTACATTAAAAAGGAACACGCATGCTAACTGACCTGTTTTTTGGTTTTGCAGGTGCAGAAGATGGGGGCCCAAATGGAAAGGAAGATCCTAAGCCCTATAGGCCTCAGCCTTCCAGCCCTAGCCCTTCAGGCCAAGTCCTTCGCCCTAGCCCTGTTGGCGTCAGCCCTTTAGCCCGTTAGGCTCAGAGCCCTAAGCCCTATAGCATCCCTATAGGATCCTCCTAAGTCTATAGGGTAAGTTTAGATTTGCGAAATAGGTTGCGATAATGGCACGGTTGTACGTTCTTTTGAGCAATAAAGATGCAGAAAGTGCTGGAGTGCGTGTCTCATTTCAAATAAAGATGTTTGTGTGGTGTCTCATTTCAAATAAAGATGTTTGTGTGGTGTCTCATTTCAAATAAAGATAGAGGTGGTGTTTTGTTGCCTTCATTGAAGTAGAGGCTGCCCTAAAGGGATAGGGCCAAAGGGCTAGAGCTCAGGGCCAAAGGGGTGGGGATAAAGGGCTTGGGCTAAAGGGCTTGGGCTAAAGCGCCAAACAGCTGAAGGACTTGGGTTAAAGAGCCAGGATTCAAGGGCTAGTCTTAAAGGGCTGGGATTAACAGGTTTACGGCTACAGGACTAGGGCTAAGGAGATAGGGCTGAAGAGGTTTGGGCTAAAGCGCTAGTGGTGAGGATTAACGGGCAACAGTTAAAGGGCCAAGAGCTAAAGGGCTAGAGTGAAAGTGCTTAAAGGGGTAGAGCTGGATGGCTAGGGCTTAGGGTTAGAGGGCTAGCGATAACAAGCTATAGGGCTAAAGGGCAAAGATTAAAGGGTTAGGACTAGAGGACTGAGACTAAAGGGAAAAAGCTAAATGCTCCAGGTATAAAAAGCTAGGGCTTAGCGCTAAACAGTTAGCACTAAATGCCTAAAAAGCTATAGAGTTAGACTTAAAAGGGTACCATTCAACGCTAGCTTTAAATGGCTGGGATTAGAGGGCTAGCACTTGCGACTAAATGGGTTTAGGGCTAAGGGACTTAGGGCCAGCGCTGAAGGGCTAGGACTCAGGGTTAAAGGGCTAGGCTTAAAGGGCTAAGGGAGTTAGCGCTAAAGGCCTTGGGGCTAAAGTGTGAGAGCTAAGAGGCTTAGGACTAAAGAGCTTATGGTTACAGGGAAAAGGGCTTAGGGCTAAAGGCCTTAGGATTAAGGCCTTAGGACTGCAAGGATAGTGCTTAGGGAGAAAGACCTAGTGGTAAAGGGCTATAGGGAATGGCTAAAGGGCTAAGGTTAACAAGATCTTAGGGCCAAAGGCCCAGGGCTAAAGGGCTTAGGGCACCAGGTCTGTGACTAAAAGTCCAGGGCAAAAAGGCTGGTGCTAAAAAGCTCTAGTACTAGGGCTAAAGGGCTAGGGCTTAGGCCTAAAGGGCTAGGACAGGAATGAAGGGCAAAAAGGCGGGTATATGAATATATAGATTAAAGGTTGTTATGGCCAAGGATGAAAACAATTATCTGCTTGCTTGGTGGATAAAGGATTTTCTGAGGCCAATAATTATGGGAATAGTTATGAGGAAAGGTTAATAAGGATCACCTGGTGAAGGTAAGGAGATGTGGGGATATAGAGGTCACCTGTAGAAGATTAGGGAGTGCCCTTCTCTGGGATTGGTCACTGGGTTATTGGCACCCCAGGTAAGAAGGTTGTAGAAATACCCAAACCCTGAAGGTAGAAGGGGTTGCTGAGCTCTTGCTGCTCCTCTGTGATTTCCCCATGGGCTAGGATGGGAGAAGCAGTGGGAAAGGGCTAGGATGAAAGGGCTAGGGCTACAGCTTGGGGCTAAAGAGATAGGAAGAAAGAGTTAGAAATTTAGGCTAAAGGGATAAGACTAAAGGCTCAGGATAAAGCCCTAGGGCAATAGGGCCAAAGGGCCTTAGAACGACGAGCTTACTTGTACTTCCCCATGTTGAATGCCATTCTCTAATCAGAGTGATGACACTGTGCATAGATGCACGACACTCTTGTTTGGTGTTAGCTGGGGGTGATGGGAGCCGGTGCTGCTCCGTTTGCTTTCCTTTGGGGTGTGTGTGTGTGTCTTGTTTTGCTTGGATTTCATTATCACAGTATTCATAGACAGTTCCATGCTGTTCCTGCCATACATCACGCAGCCTCAGCGACCTCCGGCAAACTCTCTTTTTCTTCTCTTCCCTTTCTAGGAAGTTCGTTATGTTTTCTAAATAAAATGACTGGCGTTTTTAAGTTACACTCTTGTTGTGTTCCTTCTTGGCTATCGGATACAAAAAATCCCTTTTGCTCCTCTGTGTTGAATGAGTGCAGAAAAAGAGCAAAGGGAAGATAGGTGGCCCTGCAAACCTTGCCTCACTTTAATCCCGCCAGATCAGTAACCACAGCCATAACCCTGGTGAGTAACCGATGGAGTGATGAGAGCAGTGGGAACATTTCTGGAGCATTTCTAGAAAGGCCCAAGGGTAGTTCAATGGCATCTTCCTGCCTCTTGAGTCCTGTGTTAGGGAGAGCACAGCTAAAGGGCATGTGCTTTCTTGTGCTTCAATCCTCCTCTCCTTCCCCTGCACACACTGAGGGATGAGGGTGGCTTTAAGGCAGATGCAGTCCCTGTTTTCCTTCCAGCACGTTTTATAGCTAGGGCAGCTTCTCTCTAGCTGAAAGCTAGATAGGTTTCATACAGAATTGTTTTAAGTCAATGAAATATGGAAGCACTGAAGCTAAAGGTTAAGCTACCCTTAGACAAGTCCCTTAGACATGGTCAGGCGTAACTTTCAGTCCTGCAGTGGGGAGCTGGACTGGCCTTTTGAAACAAAACACAGCAGAGAGCTGTTGTTAGAGAATTGACAGAGGTGCCTTTGGTGGCAAAGCACTTGCTATGTCTGGGAGCAGCCTCCATCCTACTGGAGAGGCCGTTGCTCAGGGATGGCACGTCGCAAAGGCACCACACCGATGGCTCTGTGTTTGTGATATCCAAGGCTCAAAGGGCTGCTTGGCCCCGGCAGCTGGTTGCCAGCGGCTCTGGTGGAATGTTTGCTCTGGAACCTGCAGTCTCCCTGGACAGCGCTTGTGCTTCGACACCGTTTCCTCCCTAAGCTGGAGCATCGCTACTTTGCCCTGCCTTCTTTAAAGGACAACTGCTCCTTTTTCCTCCCATCTCAAGCCAGCAAGAGCCTTCCAAGGGACAAGCGGCCTGGCTAAAGCAAGGGCTGAGCAAACGGAGCGCAGCGGCCGAGGTGCAGCAGGCGCCAGCATGCGTGCCTGCCCTGGAGAGCAGGAGCAGGAGCCGGGCGAGAGCTCCTCTGCTCCTCCGCTGACAGCCAGCCAGGCAGCCAGCGGCACCTCCACGCAAGAGCTGCAGCCAGCACCCGCGCCTGCACCTCTCTGTGCTGCCCTTGAGGGGCAGCAGCCCAGCTGCAGCTCCACCACAAGGGCTGACCACTGCCTCCAGGTGCCAGCTCCACAAGAGGCCTGGCATCTGGCGCCCACAGCTTTGCCAGGAGCACCGGGCTCTGCCAAGCACACACATGGCACATTGCCTCCCGAGATGCATCCCGATCCCACAGGCAATGCCCCCATGAACATTGTCTTCAACCGCATTGAGGATTTGGAGGAAATTTCTGAAGAAGAATTAGAAGAGCCCTGGGATCTGACACCCCCATCTCTTTCAGAATCACCGGGCTCTCC
This sequence comes from Tinamus guttatus, assembly GCF_059628265.1. Taxonomy (NCBI): domain Eukaryota; kingdom Metazoa; phylum Chordata; class Aves; order Tinamiformes; family Tinamidae; genus Tinamus; species Tinamus guttatus. Next base: position 1,940,047 of record NW_028288621.1, read on the forward strand.
CAAACATACAGATGGCACATCGGCTCACCAGACCGACCCCTTTCCAACAGGCGACAAGCCACTAAACATCCCTTCCTGCAAAGAGGATTTGCAAGACATCTCCAAGGAAGAATTCAAAGATCCCTTGGAAAAGGAGGAGCTTGTCCAAAACTGCATTACAGATTTGATGCTTTCAACCTCCACCAAGAAGAGACCAAGGCTGTTACCCCACAACAGGAAGATGTATATTGAGGTGCGTCGTGACAAAGAAAGGGCCGCAGAGGTGAAAAACAGCACTCCACTCCCACCAGAGCACTGCTGTCGTGTTGAGGCTGCAGCACACCCAGTACTGCTGCTCAGCCACACAATGTGCTATGGACTGTGGCCAGCAAAGACACCGACCACCCTCAGCCTGAGCTGGGAGCAGCATCAGGCAGCAGCCACAAGCAGAATCCAAGAGGGAATCGCAAGAGGAGCCTCGCTTCCCCCTCCTCCCCTCCCACACCTACGGAGCAGTCTCCAGAGGAAAGGTGTCCTGAACAGCTCCCGCCGAAGAAGCGCTATCGCTCCTGCTGCCAGGAGGGAAGCAAGGGTTTCCCTCTGCTACGGCGAGCTGCCGCTCTCTGCAGCGTGCCAGCCCCTGAGCATCTGCACCCAGCCTGCCCTTCCCAGCACTACCGCCTCAACCACCTCCAGAAACTCTCATTTTTTTTTATTTTTCCCCTTCCTTTCTAGGTAGTCCCTTTCATTTTCCAAATAAAATGACTGGTGTTGTTATCAACTTACCCTCTCGTGTGTGTTCCTTTGTCTGTCGACTATCGGCTATGTAAAAACTGCTCCTAAGCAAGCTCTTGGGGGAGGAGGAGGAGGGTACAGGGACATTCTGCCACACCTAGAAGAATGGCATTCCAGTCAAATAATTAAGCCTTTCTTTAAATTAGGCTCAAATGACTCTGAGGATTAGAGTGAATGATATGAGAGCATGAATGAGAAGAGAATGACATGAAAAGCATTACACAAAATACTAGTTACTAGTGGAGCAGCTAGATTTAATGGAGCTTCATTCATCGCTACTCCATCTCCAACTCTGGCAAGGACAAAAATGTGCTCTTCGTCAAAGGGGTAGAATTGTAATATCAAAATTGTTTTCTAAGTGCCAGGATTAAATTAATTAAAATTACGTTAGTTTTAAAAACAAAGGTTAGAATTTTCAAATAAAAGCCTTGTTAGATGAGAAGAACACTGTGCAATGATGCTTGCATATAGGTGGGATTCCTCAAGCTGATGTCAGAAGAGGATCCGTCAATTCCAGTCCCAAAAAAAAGCTCGTAGAGCTGCCATGAGTCAAGGCACTGGGAATACCATCCAAACGAGAGCTCTAAAATGGTGAAAGGACCTAAATGAGAGGCCTCTCCATTCTGCAGCCTCGCAGCTTTCTTGCAGGAAGCCAAGCTTGCGCAGGTCGGGTCGCCTCTTCCTCGTCCCCCTGCCACCACCCACTTCTCTGCTGAGAGCAGGAAAGCTGCCTCCAGCACAGCACGGAGACGGCACCAAGAGAGGCACCGTTCTGCCCTCCCACGCCTAAATCTCTCACTCCCATGGGCAGCACAAGGACAGCGTGCTCTCTATCTGCTTTCCTTTGCTCTGCACTGCTTTGGATAAAGGCTTTGCAGACAGGCAGACTCCCGACTGTTAACCATGTCCATGACCAGCAGGAGATGGGAAAGGGCGATGAAATGCTATCCATTCTGGCTAGGCAAGAAAGTGGCTCCAAATGCTCACTATCAAGTAGGTGACTCTCAGGTGCCTCTGAAATCCAGGAGCATTAGGCACTTGATTGTGGGGAGCCAGAGGAGCAGGACTGACACTGAGGCTCCCTCTAGACCCAGGATCCAGGGTATTTCAACAACCTTCCCAGGTGACCTTTATATCCTCACAGCTCTTTCTCTCTCATCCTATATGTTCCCATATTGGTTGGCCTCAGAAAATCCTTTATCCATCAAGTAATTAGGCCACTGTTTTCATCCCTGGCTACACCTACCTTTCTTCCTACATATTCCTATACTTGATGGACCATATGGATCTGCCCACGGAACTTCCTCAGACTGCCAAGAGAAGCTGCAGAGGCTCTCAGTTCAGGAGTGCTACACGACAAGCAACTGCCCTTACCCTCTTTCTTTACAATTTCCTATCTCACAACACAAAGTAAAGCCTAGAAGTGTTCCATGTCCTCAGCAGTGCTCCACCTCCCTGAGGAAGGAAGGAGAATATCCCACAGGAATGAGAGCAGCTCCGTAGTTGTCACGTTCCCCTCATGTTTGTTCTTCCTCCTCACTCCTCAGCCCCAGTGACTGGTGCTATTTCCTGCATTTACAGAGCTCAATGGGACTTCAGCACCAGCCTCTCCAGTATTTTTCTTCACGCAGCATCACTGCCATAGCAGTGTTTCTTGCAAGAGAAAGTCTTTCCACATGCAGAGTGGAACTAAGTGCCCCCCACACACACTACAGAAGTCTACAGAAAAGTCCCTCCCAATTCTTGCAAACCCAAGCTGCCCCACATCCAGAGGGACTGCTGGTGAAAGAGGCAAGCACAATGCAGAAGAAACACTGAGAGTGCTTGACCCCACTGAAGGAAAACGAAAGGCTCAAAGGGCTTTTACACCCGCTTGGACTAAGAAAAGCAAGTAGATTGAGGCTTGTCAAGGAAGGGCTTTCGTGGCCAAAATACAGCCTTCCTGTGGTAGCCAGGCACAGGCATTGCCCTCACCGCTTCTTTGGCTTCTCTTTTGTTTCTTCTCTCTCAGACATCTCACCTACCTTTCTTCTCAGAGTGTCTAGGCACCCCACACACACTGTACACACCAACAGATACAGAAACCAAGAGTTTTTTTCTAGTTGAGGGACATCTGCATCCTATTCCAATGCAATGGAAACAGGTTGCTTTGATGGAGATGCTCCTCTGTCTTTACTACTCCTTTCACTTTACTCTTTTGACTTTACTCGATAATTTAGAAAGGTTTAGACTGATAAATAAATAATTCCAAGGGAGAATGTTCTCTTTAGCCCCACTTCATGTTAACGGCCCCTAAGGCCAGGAGTTCCTCCCTTAGCCCAGGTTCTCTAACAGTCCTCCCAGGTTCCCCAGTGACCTCCCAATTTTTTGTTGCCACAGACTGGGCATTCCAGTGAGCAACACCAAGGCCCTTCAGCTGGAAAGCTCTCTAACCCGTCTCTTGAGCAAGCAGGAAACACTTCAGTGGAAAAGGACAGAGGAGAACATACTGTTTGTTTGAAGATTGCTTCTATTTAACATTGCTCTGCGCCCCTCCTGCCATCTTCTTCTTTCTTCCCTTTCCTTCCTTTTTATATCTTTGGCCACTGAAGCCCAGGAGATCTTTTTCTCCTCCTTCAGGCAGTGGGCGCACATTTCCTGCAGGCCACAGAAAGGCAATATCACAGAATATGAGTCTCAGATTTTATCTTTTTTTTTTTTTTTTTTTTTTTCAGAGGGGTAGCTTGTGTTCTTCTGTGCCTTCTCTTTGTGCCTTTCTGTCAGCAGTGTTTTGCTCACAAGGCACAGTGCAGGGCCCCGTTCTGCATTGAATAGAGATCTAAATGATCACTGATCTACAAGGAAACTGTATATTTTCTATCACATAAAGGTTCACGATTAATATTGCTGGGAGAAATATTGCCCAAAGAAAATGCTCTGAAGTTGTTCCTGAGAATATCTGTAGGAAGAATACCCCGTGAAAATTTGGAACAAGTGGCATCTTGAAAATCAGAGTCTGAAGAAGGTACTGCTTATTGCAGTGGCCTCAAAGCAAGTGCTCACTCCTCAGCAGCCCGTCAAGTGTGTGCACAGAGCTGTCTCCAGGCTGACACAAACATCCTACCCATCCATTCAACCGATCTACCTGTCCTGTGGTTGGACGTCCTTCACAACGAGGCGCTGCTGCCTGGTCTTGGGTTGCAGGGCTTGTCTGCCCTCAGGAATTGCTGGGACAGCGTGGCAATCTGAAAACATATGAGGAGAGGAGGACATGAGCGTGTGGGATGAGTTTCTTCTCCTTGCGCTCCCGGACAGCACACCTGCTTCTGCAACAGGAGGTGCTTCCGCACCACTGTTATCCTGAGCATGAAACACTGTACGGAAACACAGGGCTCCTCATAACCATTTTTCCAAGACTCTCACCTGGGAAAAAACACTAGTGTTTTGGCTGCCTCCCTTGCTTCCTCCTGGATGGTGGGCAGCACATGAACTTGTGCCCACTTTTGAGCACGAAGTCTCCTCAGGGTAATGACGCACTTTGCTGGACTCCCTGAAAGGATGGATCAGGAGAAAGGGCCCATTGGGTAGCTGAAGACAGTCATACAATGCTTCCCCCTCTGCCAAGGCCCTCAGCTCCTGTCCCCTCGGGACCTTAATGGCAGTGCTTCCTTCATCTGGCAGCTTACTACCTTGGGCAGGTGAAGCATAGGCGACGGTGTATTTACAGCCTGCTCTTTCTGGTAACCTCTCAAGCTCGCACCTGGAAAGAGGAAGCATATAACGATGCATCAGATAGGACAGTCTCTGGGAAAGAGGATCTGCAGCACTCGCCTGCTGCTCTGCACTTGCCTGCCTGGCACCAGGAAAAGCCAGGTCATGGTGACAGGAAGGCAATAGCCTTCCAGAGCGTAGGGAGACTTTGTGTCCCAGGGAAACTTCATGACAGTTTCATTAGATGCTGCTAGATGTTTGCCATGCAGCAAGAAAGCAGAGGGCATGGTGGCAGCACGTAACAGCATTTCCGAGTCAAGAAGGGCTTTACACCCCAGTCACACATCTCCCATCCACAAGGATCAGAGCACAGCAGCAGCCCTCTTGCCTTCTCCAAGGCTCTCACCTCCTGGGACACTTGCTCTTCTCTCTCCCTTCTGCTGTCACCATGAGCCCACTACGTCTCTGGAAGAATGGCTCTGATGGGAAAAGAGGGTCTTCCCAGAAAGATTCCCTGAAAGGGCATAGGAGAGAGAACATCAGCCATACTCTACCATTTCTGTCCTGGCTTGAATACTCTGCAAAGAGGACTAAAAAATCTTGTCAGGTGTTATATTCCCTTTGCTGGAACTGTCCTTACCAGCCGCTACTTCCACCTTCCTTTGGGTGCTGGGAATAACAGGAGCACGGGCCACTGCTGCTACTGCTGCTGGAGGTCTTGGGAAGAGCTTGTATTTGGACCTGGAAGCCAGAAGAGAAAAAGCAGCCTAAGAGGAGAGACTCACTGTTTCCAGGTACGTGCTCATCCTGCAGCAAGAAAGCACAGGGCATGGTGGGAGGGGGTAACCACCCTTCTTAATTCAGAAGGACAATGTGTGCAGGAAACACATCCCCGTGCCACAAGTACCAGCGCACAGTATTAGGTCAAGGGCCCTCTCCCAGGTTCTCACCTCACGGGAGCCTTGCTCTTCCCTTCTCTTTCAGCTGGTGCTGTGACCCCACTCAGACTCCCTGAACAGTGGCTCTGCTGGGGAAGCAGGCTCTACCCAAGAGAGCTTCCTGAAAGTGGGGATAAGAGAGAGCTGAACGCCTGTGCTAGTCCATGCATGACTTTAGTGCCTTGACTAGAATTTCCTAGCAAGGGGAGCAAACCTCTGAACAAGTTCCTACCAGGTCTTACATTACCTTTGCTGATGTTGTCATCACCAGCCTCTTCTTGCCCACTCTTCTTTGGGTTCAGTCTTCCATGTGAACTGACTGCTCTCAGGGGTGGAGGTCTTGGCAAGAGCTTGCATGCGCCCCTGGAATGAAGAAGAAGAGAGAGAGATGATCCTGACACTGCTACCTGCTGGTTGTGCAGCAAGAAAGCCCAGCGTGTGGTGGGACGGAGCAACCACTCCGAGAGACGCATCTGCCTCCCACAAGTACCAGAACACAGGATTTGCTCCATTGCCTCCTCCCAGGCTCTCACCTCGCAGGAGGATTGCTCTTGCCCACTCCTTCTGCCGGCACTGTGATCCCCTTTATGCCGCATGTAGAACTGCTCAGCTGGGGGACGAGGCACTTGCCAGGAAGCTCCCCTGAAATGGATGATGGGAGGAGAGCTCCTTAGAACTGGAGCTGTGGGGGAATTTGAACAAAAGGACCATTCTGGTCTCCTGCAGTCCAGAAGTATTAAGAGAAAAGATCTGGTTCTCAGAAGTGTTCAGTTATATGAAGACAAGCACAAGTTTTGCCAACTGCAACTGCAATGACAAGAGCCTGGAGCAGTCCACCTCCCCATCCGGTGCTTAGCCTTCCCTTTGAATCCTGGTGCCTTAGAAGATGGTGCTGTTGGTTGGTACCTAAGAGAATGGTCCCCCTGACAGCAGTCATGTAAGTTGTTTGAAATTAGAGAAAAAGAACTGTTTATTGCAGTCATCTATCTGTTAGGCACAAGAAACAGCTTGTCACCCTAATCAGGAATAAAACTATTAACACCAGGGTAGATTTAGGAAGCATTCTCTTTATTACGGTTCCGGATGTCCTTTTCATGAACTTTTTGCTGCTTATTTCCATGTATGGTTTTGTTTTGCTCAGGCTGCTCTATTCAGCTTCCTTTTTCAGTTTTGATGAGTTTTCAGTTAATTCATCCAGGCCATAGTTTTCCTTGTAAGAGCACTTTCAACCACCAGGTGTTCTGCTAACACATTTCTACCATTGTTCCAAATGGTGACAATGGGTCTTTGTGGACATACCTGCAGTGGCAAAGGCTTTTGTGCTAGAGCTCACTTGGAATCAACACACAACACTGCAAGATTATATCTTTAATAAATATGTAACTAATAGATATTTTAGAAACATCAAAAAAATCATCAACTAAACAACATCCATAGTAACAACAACAAAAACACTCTCAAGCAGTGTGGCATGGCCGAGATCATGCTCGGCTGCATCAGCCTCCCTCCCTCCCTGACATGGACAGCCCCTTTTGCAGGAAGGGAACGAGGTAAAGTGGAGGAGAGAAAAGGGAAATGTCAGTGGTCTGAGGGCCATGAGACCCACGGTGGATTTGGGTCCTACCTTGTGAGCCATCGTGCAGCTGCCCTGTAGCCCCGCAGCTCCCTGCATCTCCTGGGCACCGCTGGTGGCCCCTGGTGCTGTGTGGCCCTGCTCCACATGTGGCCTTGCTGCTGCCTGGGCAGCCCCGGGGCAGAGCGGGACGGAGCCCTGGGAAGCATCCGTGTTCCCATGGCGATAACTGCCCCTCTGGGATGTTCCAGCATCGAGGTGGGGAGGGAAGAGGGCAGCGGCAGGGGACAGGGGGATGCAGTGAGGAAGGGTGTTTGTGTGCTGGACTCACCCCACACTGATGAGCACGGCGGCAGAGAGTAATGCGTGGGCTTGGGCTTGCCGGGTGGCCATGGGGTCTCCTCACGCAGTCCCATGATGGTGTTGGTGGGTGCCTGCCTCCGAGACTGAGCTCCACTTGGCGTGCTGCTTCGGCCTCCACAAGCATTCTTCATCTTTTTGCTCCTTCGTCCCTGTTCCAGTATGGCCCTTCCCATGTGATTCCTCCAGAAAGGTTTGTGTTCCATGGTGGAGACATGTTCCCTGGTAGCCCAATGAGCCCAAAGGGCAACTCTGGCCAGCTGGGAGGTGTGCATGTCCTCAGCAGAGCCCTTGTGGGTTGGTGGCCTGGGAGCCCTGATGTAAAACTGGTCTCCTTCTCTTCAGCTGCCGGGCACCTTGCAGGCACCGTGGCCTGTGGCTGAGCCCAGCTGGTCCTGCCCTCCTGCCCATGGCCTGGCTTGGTGGGGCTGCAGAGGGGAGGGCAGGCACATACATGCCCCAAGCAGCAGGGACCTGCAGCTGCTGCAGCTCTGCTGAGCACTGTGCTGAAAGGTTGGCTTTCCAAGGGAGCGCAATTCCCAGCCTTGAGGTAATGATGCGAAAGCCGAGGGCAGATGGGGAAGGAGATCTCCCCGGGGCCAGAGATCTCCCCATGTGTGGAGGCCCACCTCAAGAACAGCAGTACAGGATGCCTTGTTAGCAGATAACCAACCTCAAGGGTGGCAGTCCAGGTGTCTTGTTAATTCACCTCAGGGACGACAGTACAGAACATCTTATCAACAGATAAGGAACAAAGCAAAAAAAAGAGGAAAACTGCAACCGCACACATGGCATGTGATTAAGAAGCTTATTAGATAATTTTGATGGATTCTTTATACTATTGGCTTATTTAGTAACTGCACTTCGCATGCTTTTTGCAAATAAGGAATTATATTTGGTTTAGTATGGTATATAAGTTGTATCTGATGCTTGATAAAACATCTTTGGTTCATTATACCGGAGTCCATGCACATCATACGCTGCAGGACTGTGCCCTTTTTCCTGCTTCTTGGCCATCCTTCTTTAGCATCCTTCTTTAGCATAGAAAGCTAGCGGCTTCTCCACTTCACAGCTAGTTTACATGGAGTACAACACATAGGATTGCGCCCACACTTGGAAGGCTTCCCTGTTTCTTCTTGGAGCAGCCTTCCTCTACCTGGGAGCAGTTTATTACAGATTTCTTGCCCAAAAGAAAGTCTGAAAAAGCCAGCTCTCCAGGGTGCCACCTTGAAGTCAACTGTCCCAGACAGTAGCCTCGCGCTTAGAGTACAAAACCGCACGGCTGCAGGCTATTTGGAGCCTTCCATGGGGGCCTTCTGTGCAATGATGTATGGATGTCTTTGATGTGTGAGCATCCACACCACACAGACAGGCAGCCCTCAGAGCCCACCTGCTTTGTGGTGCCTTTTTCCCAATGGACAGAGGCAGTGACGGGGGAGACAATACTTTGAACTGCTTTACAGCCGTTCTTGGATCTCTTAAAGACTCCAAGATTCAGTGACAGCTTCCCCACAGTCTAGCTTTCTCCATAAACCACCCAGGCCCCAGACACTCCTTGCACGCCTTCAGCGTCCTCTTTCAGTGTTCTGCCTGGATCCACAGACCACAGAGAGAACGGCATGGTTTAATTATTTAATTCCTCAGAACGCATCCTCATGCTGCAGTGTGGGCAGCTTCAGCAGGTACCTGCAGCTGCACTCTTCTGGCTCTGCTTCAAACAGATGTGGAAAATGGGGTGCTGTCTTCAGCCACAGATCTTCCACAGGGCCCCGTTCACTGAACCACAACTCCTAAGGAAAAATAAAAAAAAAAAGTGATAGCTGAGAAGAACAGGAGAGCCCCGGAGCTGTAACTGCTGTCTGGAAAAGGAAGCACAGCCTCTCGTGGGAGCTTGTTCCTTCCCCCAACCCTCTTGCCATACTGCAAAAGCCCATGAGGGAGGGCAAGGAGAGGGAAAGCAAGTGACGACTGCTGGGCTCCCACAGCTGCCTTAAGGGAGAGGCAAAGATTCAGCTTCACCTCTCCTCAGCGCAGCAGAGATGCCGCAGAGGAGCAGCTGCAGTGCCTGCTGCTTCCTCAGGTGCCCTTCCAGCCCTGCCTGCGTGAGACACAGCGCAGCTGCCACTGCCCTCCTGCTGAGGGGCTCCCCAAGGGCTGTCAGAGCCTGCTCTTGAGGCTCTCTTGGGTGCCGGCCCTACATCCACCTGCTGCAGTGCTCTTGGTGCCACCTTCTCCTAGGGCATGCTGCTCCTCTGCCCAGGAAGCAACTCAGAGACAAGGAACATCAACTTACGGTGCTCATCTCCAGCCATGTCTTCTCCAGAAGGTTGCCATGCACCTTAGAGGCTTGGAGGGCCTGGTTGAGGCATGCAAGGCTCTCTGCTTTGTTCCCCAGCACATGGAAAAGGTAGGCTCTCAGGTGTTGGACTCTGGGGTAGAAGACGGGGCATGCAGAGCAGCGACAGAGAACCTCTTCTGCAAGCTACCGAGAGAACAAGGGAGAGGAACGTCAGGATAAGGCATGGAGCTCCACTGCAGCACCTGTTCCCCAAGGAGAAAAGCAGCCACAAAGCAACCAGGAGTGCACAGCTGGCAAGGCAGGCAAAGTGCACAAAGCTCTGCGGAGCCACAAGCCCTCCTTTAGAGCAGGCATTACAGCAGGAGGCTTTTGCCATGGTCTTCTCTTAAGCCACTCTGTTCTGCCTGTGCCCTGGCTCCATCCCATCACAGCTGCTTCCACCCGGCCTTGTTAGGCCACGGCAGCTTTCCCTGCACCCCCTCACAGCACATGCCCTTCCTCCTGGTCCCTCACCCTTAGAGCCCCTCGGCTGCTCTCACGGGCCCTCGACGAGCTGTGCTCCAGATCATTCTTCAGCACCAGGGTGTAGCACTCCAGCATCCGCGTGCGGGCTTGGGTAGCCAAAAAGGAGCTGTCGGCTCTCTTCAGCAGCCATTTGGCCTTTTCAAAGGGCTGCTGGAAGCTGTCCCACTGCCCAAGCCTCGCAAACCTACAGAGAAACAGGCACACATTGTGTAGAGACGAGCAGGAATTGGGCTCTCTTCTGGGCTCTCTCCCGGCCATCTTGCTCCCAGTGCAAAGCCTCTCCCCACTAGTCCTTTTCATCTCCAGGGACAGCCGCCTTGTTGGACACAGGACGAGTGACATGAAAAACCCACAGCTCCCACCTCCCCCATGAGAATCACTCACTGCTGGGGGCCTCTTGCCACTCCACTCAGAGCAAGTGTGTAACGTACCAAAGAGCCAGGGACGAATACAGCCGCAGCAGGATGCTATTCTGAGACTTGAGGGTGCAGTTGTCTTTATTCTTCTCTATGAATCTCCAGCACTCCTCAAATGACTTGTACTCCCAGCCTGTGTAATACAAACATATCTCAGAGAAGCAGCACTGCCCTCCGCTGCCTTGCTTTTCCTCAGGCCCTCATAGTAGGAGAAAGCTCAAGCACAGCTGGCCCATTTTAGGATTGGGAAGCACTCAGAGGGCAAGCAAAAACTAAGAGGAGCGATGCAAGGCCTGGAGCTCTCCCCCAGCTCCTCAGGGCTATTCAATCTTCACATCAGTGTCCTTTTAAGGAGCAGCTTGCTAGCACCAACCGAGAGCTGCTGCCATTGATCAGCAAATGAGAGTGACTGCAGCGCATGGGCTCCAAGGGACCTCCTGGTCAGGCACACACGAGCACAACTGTGCCCGCTTCCCCAGGAGCCAGAGCAGAGGGAGCCTGAGAAGAATTTTCAGAAGGGAGAACCTCCCGAAACACACCAAGCAAAGATGGGAATTGCAAGCATTTTGAGCTTACTCTGGGATCATCTGTAGACAATGCAGAAAAAGAGAGAGGAAGCGGGAGAGGGAAGGAAAGAGAGACACCCACAGAGCCAAATGGGCAAGCACACTGCTGAAGGAGCCAAAGGATTGCTTGGAGCCCAGTGTTGTATCAGGAGAAAAGCCATTTCTGCAAGCCTCCTGCCTCTCTGCAGACCTCCTCACTGAGCACCTACCAGCATAAAGCAGGAGGTCGAGGCAGCAGGAGAAGAAGCAGGCCTGCCCAGCGATCCTGTGCTCTCCAGCCACCTGCTTCTCTAGCCTGGAGAGCACTTCTGCACACTCTGGGTACCTGCGGAGGAACACAACGAGCCTCCATGGAGCACCTCCTTGGTGTGGCATCCAAGCCAGCACCTCCAAATGCTTCCCATTCCCCTCCCATCTTCCCGCCCTTTCCCTCCTTTGCTCTTTCTGCCAACTCCATTGGCCTTTGCAGTGACACCCTGACAGCGCGCAAGGGCAGGGTGTGCAGCAGCAGGATTACCTCATCTGCAGAAAGAGCGCGGTGAAGAGCGGGTTGAGGACCTTGGAGTCCAGGTCGGGCTTCTCCAGCTCCATGCTCAGGCTCATGGCGCGATAGCCTGGCGAGACAGAAGCAGACTCGCACAGGCTCTCTCTGCAGAGAGCTCTTCTCACAGGGAGTGCGGGCACTACCTACCGACGGTGACAGAGAGGGGCAGATTTCCCAGGCTGAGGTTCAGATGGGACAGGGCCTGGGCCCTTTCCGCAGCACTGAGCACCCCTCCTTCAAAAGGCTCCACGTCAGCGCTGAGCCGCACGGCCGCCCACCCATACTGCAGCCACTCATCCAGGCTGCCCAGCTCCTGGCAGTGCTGCGTGTGCTCCATGTAGGACCGCAGGATCTGAAATGGTCCAAAGAGGTGAGTGTGCAAAACACTAAATCTCCCCAAGGGGATTCTCTGGCCTAGGGGACACAGGCCATGAACCCAATGGGCGCTTTCCCTCTTCTCTTTTACTCACAAGCCTCTCACCCAAGAGTTGGTCTCAGATGACCAACTCTTCTTATGCTCTTCTGATTATGGCCATGTCACGACAAGGGCCACAGGGTGCTTCTAAACACTAGGTTTATATAAATGGTCACAAGGAAATCCCACAGTACAGAAACTGGTCACAATCAGGAAACCAGTCCCATGGGAGGAGCAACCCAAACCAACAACACCCATGCCTCCTAGAGGCTTGCAAAAAAAAAACCTCAACCATGTGGCCATCCCCGTGGCATTTGGCCTCTTCTTGCCAGCAGGGCAAAGGAGCTCTGTCAGAAACACGTCTGCTACTGCTGCAGAGAGACAGCACTCACGTGACTCGCGTGCGCAGACTCCACGTCCGCGCGGAGCTTCATGCGCGCTGCCAGGCGCGAGAGCCTCTGCCCGCTGGACGTGTTCCGCTGGCTGAAGAGCTGCCGCAGGAGGGCAAGGCAGCGGCTCTGCCGGAACAGCCAGGGGAGCCTCTCCCTCCTGCCGCACAAGAGAAGCTGCTGGGCCCAGCTACGAGCTACAGGGGGCTGAGTGAGGGGGCCAGGGGCAGCCGGGGAGCACAGGAGGCTGCTCAGGCAGGCAGGGCTTGTGGGAGGGGGGGCAATAAGCAGCACCGGGGAAAGATGACTGCTCACAAGGACGTGCTGGCACCACGGCGCAGGGAGCAAAAGGGCTGCTGCATGGCAGCCTGGTTACTGGCTACTGCCTTTGCAGCCTCTACCCCGGCTAACAGCTCCCTGCTCTCACCCACACCATCCCGAACACCCAGCACAGGCCACCCCACCATCCATCAGCCTCCAGGGCCTTCTGCACCTTTCCCCATGCTAAGAGCTACGCTCTGCAGTGAAGCTGAGGCAGTTGTGGGTCAAGGGCCTCAGGCCAGCACGGAAATGGCTCGTTCTTGCCTTCCCTTTCCCGTCAGGGTCTTACCCTGCTTCTTGAGGGGTGGAGGAGTCTCTGCTCTTCCTATAAGAGCCATGGGGCGACTTCTCCAGCAGAGACTTGAAGAAGACACCCGCCGAGGTGACTGGGAATTTCCTCTTCAGCAGGCTCAGTGCCTTTCTGATGGTCTTCTCTGCCAAGTCCATGCACCCCACATTGTAGCAGACCTGCATGGGAGAAGGGCTGTAAGGACAGTCCCAAGGGGCTCCCACTGAGGACACACCAACTTTCAAGGCTGTGGCTGATTCAGGGCCAAGGGCCTTGACTGCCTTTGGCTGGAGGGCGAAGGGCTCACAGAAGACACTGTGCAGAGCAGCCGCCTGTGCCTCCAAATGCCAGGAATGTCACCACAACCGCCCCAGGGCCCCCAGGAGGCTGTGCAAGTCCTCCCGCCAGCAGAGCCCTCAGGTCCTCCCTGTCACTTTACCTCCCCTTTCAGGCTGAGGAAGGCGGCTTCTTCAAAGCTGGCCAGCCCCTTGCCTTCCTTACTCAAGGAGCTCCTCAGGGCCTCGGCTTTCTTCAGGCTGGTGAAGGCCTTTGGACAAGCACACGGAGAGCAGGTGAGCGTCGGTGCAGATCCTGCATGAAGCCCCACCACTGCCACCTGCTTGCCTCCCGCATCTCTCTGAGGACGGGTCACCTCTGCCCCAGCAATGCCCACCCTCACACACAGCACAGCACTCCTTGCAGGTGCACCTCGTGCCAAGGTCGTGCTCCTCTTGCCACAGGAGAGGCAAGCAGGAGGAAGAGCCTGGGTCTGAGCACAGTCATTCATGCCCAGGTGCCACAGAGGCCTGTCCTTTCTCAAGGGGGAAATGGGCTTGCCCAGGGCAAGGCAACTGGGAGGACTCCATGTGCAGGGGGCTCTGGCAAGCAGGCCGGCTCACCAGGTAGTTGTTGGAGACGTGCAAGTAGGCAGCAGCACTCTCCAGCAGGTAATAAATTGCCCTGGCATCATTGCCCATTTCCAGGTGGTGGTGAGCCAAGGGCACGAGCACCAAGTCCACAGTGGCCTTGCATTCACAGGAGCAGGTGGCACTGGGCATCTCTTTGGTCTTGTTGGGCACCGTCGGCTCTGTCCTGGCCATAAACTGTTCTGTGGTTCTGTTTGGAGACAAGATCACAGAGAAAGAGGAGACACGCTAGCATCACCTGCCCTGCTCTGCCTGCCTCGAGGAAGAGCACGTCCTAGCGCACCTGACACTCGCATTCTAGCACTGCAATGCCCAGCTTGCAGCAGGGCTCTCTTACAGCCAGAAAACCCTAGGATGCCAGGGCTGCTGCACCACAATGGGACGGTCCTCACTGTGATCCCCCCGGCTTCCTCAAGCCATCACATCCCAGCTCCCACCCAGCAGGCTGGCCCTTTCCTCGGCTGGGGTCACAGCCAGTAGGCAAAGCTGGGAACTCCAATGCCCCGCTGGAGACCCTGAGGCCACTGACTTCCACTAATAATCAAATGCTGCTCTCCTCACCGTAAGGTCTCATCCCAGAAGCTCATTTTATTCTGCTGGGATCCTGCAGGATCTGCAAACAAAGCGTGAGTTAAATATTCCCTCAGTTCTCAAGGGGCACAAGTTGCATCTTGCATAATCTGTCAGCAAGAAAGGAGAGCCACGGCATGGACGGCACCTCTTTTCCTGGCCACTTTTCCCCAAGATCTCCCTTCTCTGCAGGTGTGTTATGTTTTGGGCAAGGGTAGCACGCCCACCAGGAAATGCACCTTGACCTGCTGGGCTGCAGCATGCACCCCAAGGCTCTTGTCACTGCCGGGAGAGGGGCTGCTCTCTGGTGATTCGAGGGAAAGGCACGAGGGTGCCCAAGGGGACAGATGCTCTCTGCTCTGTGCACAGCATGCCTTGAGCTGTGCAGCTGTGCTCAGGGGAGGACTCAGCTAGTCTTGGGAAAGCAACTGCACTGCACTGAAAGCACCCGTGGGTTTTCGGGGAACTGCTTCTGCAGACACGGCTGGAGACAGAGGAGCACCCCCAGGAATAGTGCAAGCACCGTGGGAAGGCCCAGGCTGCAGAGCACGGCAGGCAGCATACCCGTAGTGGCAGGGAGCTCATCCCCCACGGTCTCCACGTTTGTCCAGCTGGCAGGACAGCCTTTGCCAGCATCGTTGTCCCAGCTCTCTCCCTCCTGGGTGCTGCTGACGGCCAAGCGGTGGAAGGCCACAAAGTCCCCTCCGCCGCAGCACTGGCACTTGTGCGCCTGCTCCTCCAGGAAGGCTGCGCACTTGCGGTGCATGGCCGCCCTCTGCGCCTTGGGCCACAGCTCGTAGGCGGCCTCCCGCAGCAGCGGCGCGCGGAAGGCCAGGACGTCGGCCTGCAGCTCCTCGCTCTGCTGCTCCTCTGAAAGGCAACGGGGTGCTGCAACAGCCAGAGCTGGGGCCACGGCTCAGGGCCGTCACAGCCAGCGCATGAAGGACGGGGAGCCCTCGGCGGGGATCCTTGGCAGGAAAGCAGCGCTCCTGCACTCAGTGCCCGCCGCACTCGAGCAAAAGGGTCCCCTTGCCTCGCTGAGACTAGCATGGCCCATGCAACAGGCTGCTGCTCTGCTCTGCGTCCCAACAGACAGCAGTCAGCTGCACTGCAACCATCAGCACAAGGAAGCCTCAGACAGCTCCTGCTTTGCAATCTCTGAAGAGCAGTCCCTCCCTGCTATGCTCCCCATCCCAACCCAACCCCAACAGTGAGGCTGCCCTGGCCATTACACACGGCCAGAGGGGCAGTGTGCCGTGCCCTGCGGAGCCCCAGCAGGAGCAGTGCCAGGAGCAGCAGAAGCCCATGGTGCTCCTGGCTCCTCTTATCACCACTTACCTTTCTGTTCCTCCTGAGTTGTGGCAGACCACTTGAGGGAAACACTGCTGTCTTCTGCCACCGTTTTGGCATTCTGCCACCTCAAGATGTTGCTTTTCACCAACATGGCCAGGATCTGATTCATCTTGGCCCTGGTCCACTTGGGAAGGATGTGGAACAGCAGCTCCGTGGTGAACATCGGCCCAATGACAGCTGCACACTTCAGAACCATCCGTTCTGAGAAATTCATGCTGTCCAGCTCAGTCAGCGCAATCCCTGACAAAAACAGGACACACATCTGTCTCCTGCCCTCTCCCAAGGCTGAGCCCAGCGAGGCTGCATTCTCTTCAATGCAGGAAGCACTGGCATTTAGCCTTGCTTCCTTGGGACCAAACCCACCGGGCAAGGGCAATGCAAGGCACACATCTTGAACACGGCGCAGCTCCCCTGCAATCACAGGGAGCAGGGACCGGGGAAAGGAGAAACCCCCGAGCGAATGCTGCAGGTACAGCAGGGCTCAGCCCCTCACCTTTCAGGGTGGGTGGAAGCACGGTGTGCTGCAGGTTCACATCAGCTTTGATGGTGCACACCCTGCAGTCCTGGCGCATGCTGGACCTTCTGGATAGGCCGACACGAGGAGCCTCCATCACAGAAGCTGAGCGGAGCAAGAGAGCAGGATAAAGCGGTTATCACGAGGGAGACCCTTTGTCCCGCAGCTTGAGCTTGCAAGGATTACGGATCTTCCCTCCCTCCATCCTCCTCTCTTTCGCATTCACCCCCAGCAGGGCTTAGAGCCGCCGAGGCCTGGCAGCAGCAGGATGAATCCTGCCATGTTTGGCTGCAGGGCTGCAGACAAGGGAAACTGCAGCCACGGGACTCGCAGCACTGCTCCAGGTATGAACCACCTCAGCTCATGCTTGTTCCTGACCACAGCAGGGCTTAGCTTAGTGCCAGGGAGCACCTCTTCTCGCCATTTGACATTTTCTGCCACATTGGCATTGCTGTTGACCCTCGCAAAGCCACCCCAGTCCCCAGCATGTGCTTGGCCTATTGCAGCAGCAAGGCACACAGGAACCCACACCTGATGGAGACCAGGCTCTGGACTCCTGCCCCATCTGGCCGTGCCAAACTCACAGGGGAACACGACAAGAAGGGGCGGTGGAAGATGGACCACACCAACTAGGCAAGTCAGACACAAAGGTGCTTACTGAAGAGGGTCTCCCACTTGGCCTCCGTTCCATCATCCTTCCGTAGGGGACGGAGCAAGAGCATGTTGTGCTCGTGGAGGTAGCGCAGCAGTTCCTCACAGTAGTAGGGCATCCCACTGCTTCTCTGCATCAGGAACCTGGAAAGGAGCAGATGCAGCTGGGAGTGACACAGGCAAAGGAAGGCAGGACCCTCCTCAGAGCAGCCTCTTCACCAGCCGCGACTTCCCCTGTCTTTGGCACATGAGCTGTCCTGAAGACACAGCGCTTGCTGAAAGCCACAGAAAAAACAGAGCTCAGCGGCCCTGCCTGCCACTTACGTCTCTAGGTCATGGGGCACACTGACCACTCCGAGGTACTGGCAGGCTTTCTGCACGACTGCTGCAGGGTTCAGCTCCTCCAGATGAATACAGGTTGTTTGCTGCAACTTCATGATGTCTGCTGCAGCTTTGCAGAGCCTCTGTCCTCTGCAGGGATCAGGAGCAAAGCCCATGACCATAAAACTTGGGACGTCTCTGAGCACGTGTGACATAACAGCCCAGGAGGAAGAGTCGATGTGGTGCGCGTTGTCAATGAGAAAGAGGATGTTGTCTTCAAAAGTCTGAAACAAACAGGTTATTCAAGCTGGATTCTGAGCAATTCTCATGCATCTTCACTGGGAGGGACTTTGGCCAGCCCCTCTTCAGACAGAGAACGCTCTGCAGCCTCTTTCCTCTCCCTAGCTACTTAGCAGTTCAGTATCTCCCCAACTCTTTCTTTCTCTGAGACTTGAAGGTCTCTCGGACAAAGGGGTGCAGAAAGACTCCATTCCTCCTCCTGACTACGAGTCCTCTGTCTTGACAGGAGGAAAGTTACCCGGGGGTTGGCACGGAACGTTTAGCCTCTGATGAGCAATGACTCCAGTACATCATCCTCCTGCCACCTCCCAGCACTCTGCTGCAGAACCCTCAACCTGTTGGCTTGCTTTCCTTCTCTGGTCTGTGAGGGAGAGAATTGCTCACCTTCTGCAGCACTTTCTTAAAAGCCAGCTCCTCTTCCAGTGCCCTTTGAGCTCCACTCATCCGTGAAATCTTCTCTGAGACAGGAAACTGCCCAAAAAGCACAGGCACAGAGAAACAGCCTTTCAGGGCATTTCAGCAAGACAACCCAGCACACAAGCCCAACCAAGCAAAACTCCGCTGCCCTCAGCATCTTAGCTTTCCTCCACACAATGGGGAGGAGACAGTGGGGACGCCAGCTTGAGCCTAGAGAAGAGCTCCTGCTGAGGCTCTCTGGCAGAGGGCTTCTAGCCAGTGTGTTGGAGGTGAGGGAGGAAGGCAGAGGGTGGCAAGAGGAGAAGAGCTTGTTTCCTCACAGTGGGTATTCTGGGAGGGGGCAGAGTGCTCAGGCAGTGGCGAGCTCAGCACCAGCTCATCAGCCCCTTCTCAAAGCCTCTCTGCAATGGCCTTGCCAGGCCGCTGAACTGTCGGCAGCAGCCTGGTGCTTGAACTCACTCCAAACAGGGAGCTGCACGCTGGGACCACACACAAGTCTGTGCTATCCCCAGCTCTTTCCACCAGAAGCTAAGGCCACTGCCCAGGAGAGCAGCCAAATGACCACTGCCACAGGACGTCTCACAAGCAGACCTTGGCCCCGGCCAGAGAGGGCTCTCGCTCTCACCTTCACCAGGAAACGGGCATTGAGGAGGCAGTAGCTGCTCTCTTCCAGGACTCCTTGGAGTTTCTCCTGCAGCACGAGTTGCCTGGCGCTGCAGGATTTGCAGGCCTGCAGACCCATTGCCATGGCTATCATCACTCGCACAACAGAGTAGTCCTGCTTCAGGCTGAGCTCCGTCAGCTCCACAGCCACTACCCTGCCATGCAAAAGCAAAAGGCACCAAGCTTCAGAGAGGGCCCCAAAGAGCCCCAGACCTCCAAAGCACCGCTCTTAGGGAGAGGCACAATCTGGGGCTGAGAGCAAGGGTACTCTGGACATAACAGCCCCAGGCCAGCCCCTCAATGCCAGCAGCATTTGTCAGGCAGGCCACTTGGGCTTATTCCCTTCAGTCTGCAGCTGCAGGAAATGCCATGGGCTCAGGCTCTACTTTGCTTTGTGCCTGGCCCAAAGCTCAACAGCAGGGGCTGCAGAAGACCCTTCTAGCTCCCTCAAGAGCTAGGAGGGGAGCACGCGGCTGCTCTGCTCCCAGGTGCATGGAGACGTTGCCTTACGAGGGCTGCTACAGCCCAAGGGCCAGGCACACTGGCAGGGGACCTTGAAGATCCTGTGAGTATCAGTAGGAGGGCAGGGGAGGCAATGCACCCACACTGCTCAACTGCACTCACCTGTGCCCAGCAGCCCGGCCTAAATTGGCAAGCTCGGCGAGTAAATGGCTCTTTCCAGAGCCTTTCATGCCCTCAAGTGCCAGGATGTGGCTTTCCTTCCTAGCCACGTAGCCTTGCACATAGCTTTGAAAGAGGGCAATCTCCTTCTCCCGGCCTGCAAAGGCAAGCAAGAGAGCAGGCAGTTGCAGCAAGCTCAAAAGCAAAGAACCATTGGCACCCTTCCCTCTTGCCATCATGGCACCTGCCCTCCCTCCCTGCCTCCCCATTTCCCTCCGTGGGACTAGCTGGTCTCAAGGGCAGGAGATGGGCGTTCAGGAGACCCAGGTGTTCTCCACCTACCGAGCAAGGGGGAATTCTTGGGCCTCTCCTTTTTGAGCTCCATGCCAAATATGCTAGCAGGAGAAAGAGAAAAAATAAAGTCAATTCAGTAGGCAGAAGCTGGAGGGTGTAGTGTCACGCATGGAGCTGTGGGTGTGCTCTTGGGTGCCCACTCTTCTTTGCAGTGACCTCGTGTGCTGCCCACACTCCATCCATTGTTCCTGCCAACTGCTTCCCTGGACTTTGCTCACAAGGAACAACTTGGAGAAGCAGGGCCTTACAGCAGATGCTGAGAAGGTGAAGATGAGCAAGAAAAAAAACTATCTGTTCAAGCCAGGATAACATTCAAATGCAGCAAGCACAACAAGCAGAAAGCCCCTGCTACCTGGAGAGGGGCTGCAAGGCCCCCTGTGCCTACAGACACCCAGCAGCCTTCTCTCTCCCTACGGCATCACTCCTAGTCTCCTAAGAGCAGGAGTCCCATGGCTAGGCAGGCCAAAAGCAGAGCCATGCCCCGGCTTTCCATGTTCTCAGACCCAGGGACGGAGGCCCAGGCAGGGCCCAGCTTGCTCTCTTTCTGCACAGCTGTTCTGTGCTGACCAAGAGTTGACCCGCGGCTCCACGTGCTCCCAAGCAGCCTGCTCAACAAGGACACTCACAGCTCTTCCGAGATGCCCAGGTATTGATGGATGGTGCCAGGATCAACAACCCCCTTCATCTTCACCTCGGGCAGCTCCTTGAAGCAGCTATGGGGCAGCTGAGAGGCAGCGTAGGTCGCTGTGTCGCATGACACTACCCCAGGATAGCACTCCATCAGCCGGGCTGCCAAGTTCACCTTCTGGCCGATGACTGCCACAGAGAGAGAGCGCACATCGACATGCTTAGGAGACCAACCCACTGCAGCCTCCAGGGCCAACGGCTGCCTGGCCTGCAGCACAGGCAAGCCCCCGACCCCTGGGAGCACAGCCCAAAGGGCAGCAAGGCCCCATTCCCCCCACCACAGTGCCCCCGCTCTGCTCTGCCATCCCCGCTAGACCACAGGCCCAGCCCTAGGCCCGGCCCAGCAGACACGGGCCACGGGCTGCTCCCTGCCGCTCCGCCGCTTCCTTTGGCGCGCGGCTCTGCCTGCACAGAGCCCCCAGGCGCTCCTCGGGTGACCCAGTCCTACCTGTGTACTCGTGCCTCACGCGGTGGCCGACGACTCCACAGAACACCGTCCCGGTCGTGACCCCAACGGACACCGCCCTGGCACACACAGAGAGGGACAGGGATTCAGCAGGGTCCGGGCACAGCCCTGCCTGCCCACCTCCCTTCACACCTGTCCACCTCCCTTCACGCCTGCCCACTCACTCAATCTTCGTGAACCTCGAGACGCACGCCTTGGAGATTCGGAGAGCACTTTCCAAGGCGTGGATGCTCTCGCTGGGCACCTTGTCTCCAGGGAGTCCAAACACACACAGCAGCGTGCAGCCCTGCCAAGGATGGAGGCAGCGCACCTTGAGACAAGGGCGACAGCAATCGGCTCTTTCCAAGCGATTCCAGGCTCCGTGGAGCCCAGTAGAGCTTCAGGGCAGCGTCAAGTGCGAGGCTGCTGATCCCAGCACCAAGGCAGAGCTGCTTTGCTTTTGCCCACTGCTCAAGACACAGAGCCACTTCCCTTTGCTTTGCTGCCCACACTTTTGTGGGGTGCACAGCTGCCCCACACTCACTTTGTCAAACAGGCAGATTTTGTTGATCTGGCCCTTGTAAGGACAGATGATACGCGATATAATGACGCTGCTGTCCTGGATCCCCTTGCACATGTGCTGTAAGCTGACGTCCCTTGCAAAGTGCAGCTTGACAAAGAGGCAGCTGACTGGACGCAGCTCAGATAAGCAGTCCAGCGTCTGTCCGTCATTGATCTGGAGGACAAGAGCAGGAGAGTTTCAGCAGCCACCTCTGCCTGAGCCCCTGCTGCCTGCAGCAGTGCCTAGAGGAGAGCACACAGCTGGGCAGGAGCAGGTGCTATCAGAGCAAGGAATAAATCCTCCCCTCTGGGCAAAGCCAGCATCAGCACAAGCAACACAATCCTGCAATGAATCACTAAGTAGAGAAATGACTGCCAGGAACACACCACCTTGCTACAGGTATGGAAACAACAGGCCACCCTCAGTGATGCTCTTAGGACTCCAGGGGAAGCTCCCTGTTACCCTACAGGCATGTCCAGAGCCGTAGCACTGGAAAACGCAGAGGGAAATCCACCTCCCACCACCTACCTCTCTCAGCAGGAGCATTGGGCGGGCAGGCTTCTGGCACGGGCCACTCAGTGCCCAGTAGCACCAGGGTCTCCCTAAGCCAGCCTTTTCTTTGCCTGCTTTCTCGAGAACTCCCTCTGTGCAGTGCACAAGCCCTCCTCCCCTCCCAAAATGCATCTCCCAGCAGCTCAGGCTTACCTTCCGCACAACAGTTGCTGGGATGTACTTGTGCAGCTGCTTCCCCAGAATGTTATAAGGGGGCAGGGTTACAGCAGGCCTCAGGATGCCTAAGGGAGGAAGAGCCACATGGTCACTGGTGCCATGGTGCCATGAGCCTGCCTAGGAGGGTGCTGGGAAGCAGGGGCTGGCACGGGAACGCAGGGAAAACAATTCTTCTCCACTGGCATCTCTGTTCCTCTTGCAGGTGCTCAGCCAGAGCAGCCCCCTTCTAGGAGGAGGGAGCAGCCAGCCCCTGGATGAAGCTCACAGGCATGAGCATTAAGCGCAAGCGAGAGAGGGCACAGGGCATTCCTCGCTGGCCCCTGAAGAAGCCCATCCCTATCTTTCTGGGTGGCCCCAGAAGAGCACGGAGTTGACCCTTACCTGTTTGTTGAGGCACAGAGCAGTTCAGCCGGCCTCGCTTCACGTGATGCAAGATGTCTTCATATTCACTCTCAGACATCTGGTCCATGCCTGTAACCTAAAGGCACAGAGAACAAGAAGGGGTCAAGAACATCTCCATGACCCACAGTGGACGAAGGCCAAAGCCTTCCAGGTGCCCCGACCCCCTCCTCAGACCCAGTAAGCAGAGTCCCGTGTTATCCCTGAGACAGAAGGGCAATAGCTACAGCTCCCCATCTACATCAACACCTGCAACTCCATCCACCTTCACCTCCTCAGCCTTCTCACACCTTCCAAACTCAG
Source organism: Tinamus guttatus (assembly GCF_059628265.1). Taxonomy (NCBI): domain Eukaryota; kingdom Metazoa; phylum Chordata; class Aves; order Tinamiformes; family Tinamidae; genus Tinamus; species Tinamus guttatus. The sequence continues at coordinate 1,962,961 of NW_028288621.1, forward strand.
GCCCATGTCTAGGGCCTCCAAATGGCTCTAGAGGCCATCCCACCCACCTTCACTGTACAACCATCAAGTCTCCTTGTCCTGATCCTGCTCTGGTCACAGAGCTCCCAGCAGTGGGCTGACAGGATAACGTCGCTCGCATTGGCAGCATGTTGGGCCTGCCAAACGTCATCCACAGCCTGGCCAAGGATCAGGAAGCGCCTCTCCTTTTCATCTCCTACAGTCACATAGGACATGTGCCCTGCGGAGATCCCTGTTGGGGAGAGACAGGCAGAGCTGAGGCACACTGCCTTTGCACCTCCCCAGCCCCCCACAGTTGGACTCTTCCCAGGCTCCATTGGAAACTCCACCATGGGCTCAGCACACTGGCACTTGTGCTCACTCTCTGCATGGTTTGCATGCAGGCAGCTCCTAAACGGCTGCCTGAGAACACACAGGGGCCTCCCACAGCAAAGACCTGCAGCCGCCCGAGCAGGGAGGGATCAGCACCTCTCCCCGACGCTGCAAAGTGCCCTGCGGCTCTGCACAGCCCCACGCACGCCTCTGCGCCTACTGCAGCCAGCCCAGCACTCCCCATACCTATCTTGAGGCGCAGCTTCAGGCCCACATCCGTCTTCCGCACCCTGTACATCTGCTGGATCCGCTGGCTACAGTGCAGCACCAAGCTGATGGTGTTGCTCAGCTGGGCTTCATTTACTCGCCACAGCACTAGCACAGCATCCCCTAGGGAAAGCAAGGGCACAGGGAAGGCTCCCATCAGACACAGTCCTCCCGCAGCTGCCGCGACAGCAGAAGCCAGCAGGCACGCGGAGGAAACAGTGTTTGGGTGAAGACCTGCTCCCAAACTGCAGCACCCTGTGCACGGGGACACCCTCCCCGCGTCCTGGCCAGCTGCAGCAGCAGCCACATGGGCAGAGGAAGAGGGTGCCCCGGGCGGCTGGATGAACATGGGCCTCCCTCCTAGCCGGTGCCATGCAGCCCAGACACAACCCCCACCCCTCCTCTCCCACGGGCTGCCCCGACGCCCAGGCTCCCAGGGTGCCCTGACAGCCGCTGCCGTCATTGCCGTCCCACTGCAGCTCCAGCCTGGGTCCCCATGTAGAGCTCCCCCGAGCACCACGGAGCCAAGAGAGCCACCCCTGCGGGCCCTGCCACCCCGCGCCTCCGGCCTCCTTTCCCCCAGCGCTCCTCTGCAGCTGCAGCACACCGCGCTGAGTCTCTTTTACCAGCAAACTTCAGGATGTCCCCTCCAAAAGCCAACATCTCTGCACACAAAAGAAAGCAGGAGAAGCATTGCCCAGCTGTCCTCACTGGCCCTCAGGGCCACAGAAAGGCCCAGCCCGCTCAAGGAGGCAGCAGCAGCTGCCCAGCACCATCATCTCCTCATGGCCCAATCCCACACACGCCTGCAGAGCAGCACTTACCTTCCAAGATGTCACCCATATAGAGGTTGAGGGTCTGCGTCACCTCCTCCGCACCCCGGTCGAGGCTGGTGCTCTGACTGAACTTCTCTGTCAGAGCAGTGAAGCCTGAAACAAGGACACAGCGGCACAGAGAAATCAGCAAGTGTCTCCATGGACCAAGGACACGGCACTTCCCACATCACTTGCACCCACTCAAGAGAGAGACACAAGCCAGGAGAACAGGCAGGGGCCCCTGGCAGCGGGCACAGCCGCCTCATTCCACCCGCACTCATGAGCGCATGGCTTGCCCCTTCTCACCCCTAGACATTATAAGCAAGCGCCAGCCCTTGGCTGGGGCTCTCTAGCATGTCCCACAGCCACCTCACCTCATGCCTATGGCCATGCAATATCCAAGTGGTACTTCTCCCAAAGGGAAGACCTCAGCAGCAAAGAGATCACCTTTGAGCCATTCGCTACGATGCTCCAAAAGGCCCACTAAATCCCAGTGGCACGGGCCGCTGACTTCTCCTCAATGCCTACCCATCGTAACACTTGCACCCACCTGAGACATCCGCAAAGAGCAGGACTCCATGGAAGCCCTGAGCAAGGCGGATCTCATGCTTCAAGTCCTCAGCCAACACCAAGTCGGGGACGAAAGCAACTACTTCCCCCAGCAGCGAGCAGCGCTTTGAGCGTTGCTTCCAAGCACAAGCCATCGTCAGCGCCCTGTGGTATCTGCGGTACCTCAGAAGAAGACGACCGTGCCCAGCAGGAAGGACAACCAGACAGCGCTGTGCAGACTCGCGCACTGAGCCCGGGCCCTTGTGAGGCACGGCCAGCCCTCTGCCACCAACGCAGGGTCACAAGCGGCTCACAGTGACATCGGCCACGTGTCAGCAGTTACCCATAAGCTGACACCACGCTACAGGTCTGGCTAACAGAGATCACCTGTGCAAGGCATTGCTTCACCAGCCCGTGTTGCAGAGCTGCCCAACTTCCTCCTTACTCCAGCGCAATGCTGGCGTCTCCCGTATGGAGCTGGAGGGAGGCTCACGTGCTCACTGATGTCTGCCTGTGCCTGAAGCAGCTGCTTCCTGCATTCCCAAGCACAAACACTGGCCTAGTCAGCATCCTAAGAGCGGGCACTCCAGGCGTCCCCTTGAGAAGGGAGCACAGGGCATCGCATACGCTCAGCTCCGCACTGGCCACAGGGCCAAGAGCACAAGGAGCAAGGCTCCTTCCCAGAATCCCAGAATCATGGAATGGTTGAGGTCAGAAAGGACCACTACAGATCACCTAGTCCAACACCCCTTGCTCTAGCAGGGACACCACAGAGCACGTGGCGCAGGGTTGCATCCACACAGTTTTTGAATATCTCCAGAGAAGGAGAATCCACAACCTGCCTGGGCAGCGTGTTCCAGAGCTTTGTCACCCTCACGGTAGTAGAAGTTCTTCCTCACATAGAGATGAAACTTCCTGTGTTTCAGTTTGTACCCATTACCCCTTGTTCTGGCACTGGTCGTCACCAAAAACAGTTTGGCCCCATCCTCTCTACATCTTCCTTTCAGGTGCCTGTACATGTTGAGAAGGTCTCAGTCTTCTCCTAAACAGGCTAAACAGGCCAAGCTCGCTTAGTCTTTCCTTGTAAGATAGACGCTCGAGTCCCTTGATCCTTTTGGTTGCTCTAATGCAGGCCTCAATCCCATTGGCATTCTTGGCCACAAGGGCACACTGCTAGCTCATGGTGAATTTGTTGCCCACCAAAACTCCCAATCCCTATCCCCAGAGCTGCTTTCCAGCAGGTCAGCCCCTAACCTGCACTGCTGCCTGGGGTTAATCCTCCCTAGGTGCAGGAGCTGCACTTGTCCTTGTTGAACCTCATGAGCTTCCTCTTTGAACAACTCTCCAACATGTCGAGGTCCCTCTGAAGGGCAGCACAGCTTCCTGGAGTGTTAACCACTCCATCCAGTTTGGTATCATCTGCAAACTTGCTGAGGGGCCACTCTGTCCACACCTCCAAGTCATTGATGAATAAATTGCACAGCACTGATGAATATATTGAACAGCACTGGGCCCAGTACTGACCCCTCAGGGACGCCACTGGCCACAGGCCTCCAACTAGACTAGGCACCGTTTATCACAACCCTCTGAGTGCTGCCGTCCAGCCAGTTCTCCGTCCACCTCACCGTGCACTCGTCTAACCCGCACTTCCTGAGCTTGCCCACATGGATGTTGTGCGAGACAATGTCGAAAGCCTTGCTGAAGTCAAAGCAGACAACATCCACCGCTCTCCTCTCATCCAACCAGCCAGTCATGACTCCCTTTTGGGGAATCCACACTGACTACTCCTGAGCCCCCTCTTTTCCTTCATGTGCCTAGAGATGGTCTCTAGGACGAGCTGTTTGTCATCTTCTCTTGCATTCTACATTTCCATATTGCTAACAGCAATAGGAAGGTCAAGAAGTCCTAAATGGTACAGCCACCATGTTGAGACAAACACACTCCAAAACAGTCCCTTACACCTTATTCACATGCACACGCACCACTGGCTCATATGGCCTTGCTCCTAACACCCAGGCTCTTCTCCTCAGGCCAGTCCCCACTTCCTCACATTCCAGTCTGTCCTGATAGACAAGGTTATATTGTTCCCAACACTGTGGGACGGCCAAGAGATTTCCTTGATAGTGGGAAGCAGATTGGAAAATGTCTGGAGAAAAAAACAATAATAAAACAGCTTGGAAAGTTCAGACTGAACATTATGATGAAGAAATGTCACTTGAAGGCTAGTGCTGTGGTGCAACTGGCCGCCCTGGAGGAGTCAACGCCTGACTTTGAATTCTTGAATGTTTTGTTCATTGTCCCCTCACCAAGAGAGGTTCATGAACTCAGCATAAAATATGCCATAGGGCTCACTGAAAAGCAAAAAGCTCTGGCCAACTGTTTCCTCCTGTAATGTTCTCCAAGTCTTGTACAGCTAATTGGAAAGGTTTAGGGAGGGTAGATGAAAGGTGATGTTAGAATTTGTCAGCTTAAGCAGGACATATGGGACTGGGAGAGCCACCAGCTCCTGGGAGTCCTGGGCCCTGATGTGGGCAAATGCTCTTCATGGGGATCCTGGAGTCGCCTGCGCTTCTGTGCAAAAGTAGGGAGAAACCTCTGATGCAGGACCCTAGAGAAGAGAGATTTCCTTGGCTGCTCAGAGGAACCCATGCAGGACTTGGGGATGTCAAAGGAAGCCCAAGCCACCAACACCAAAAGCTCTGCTCTTCCTGGAGACCTTCTGAAGCCCTCAGGCTGGGAGCAGGAGGGAGCATGGGGAAACAGCCATGTGCCAGAATTCCCTCCATGAGGCCTTCAGCTCCACAACTTGTCACAGCTTCAAGGAAACTCGCCCAAACCACTATTTCCCATGATCCTGGTGCATAGAGGAAGCTGAGCACACACACAGGAGAAAGGGGAGAGAAAGGGGAGAGGCCCCAGGTGTAAAGTGCAGCCCCCTGTGACATAGACAGGGTGCTAGAGGCCAAATAAGCAACCCAAAGAAATGAGTAAAGGTCCTGCTGTCCTTTGCAGTGGCTTGCAAAGCTGCAGCTCTGACAGCATTCAAGGGGGATGGGGTTTCTCTTCTGCAAGATTGGCCCCAGGACTGTGCAAGGACATGGAGGAGAGGGATGTTGCTTGTGGGGATGCTCACAAGCTTCAGCAGTTGGGGAGCTGGGAGACAGTCATCTCCCCAACTTGTGACCAAGCTGAAATGCAGGCCCAAGATGAGAAATGGCTTTCCTAGGCATCAGACAAAGGAAAGCTGGGAAATATTCATGAGATACAAAAATCCTGGCATGAGTCATAGTTTTGGAGCATGGCAGGAACCAGCCTCCCAGCTAAAGCCCTCCGGAAGGAAGGAAGGAAGGAAGGAGTTAAGGGCACGTCTGCTCTTTCCTGACAGAGCATCTCTAGCTCAGGTAGCACAAACCAAGGAACCTTGCTGAGCACGGTTAAAAGCACAGGGCCTGTGGAGCCTGTCTCAGGAGAGCAGATTCCTTGTGTCCAGTTCTGGGATCCACAGTACAAGAGGGATGTGGAGCTGCTGGAGAGAGCCCAGCGCAGGGCTACAAGGATGATCAGGGGCCTGGAAAATCTGCCCTATGAGGAGAGACTGAGAGAGCTGGGCCTGTTCAGCCTGGAGAGGAGAAGGCTGAGAGGGGATCTAATCAGTGTCTGTAAGTATCTCAAGGGAGCCAGTGAGGAAGATGGTGCTGGCCTCTTTTCCCTGGTGGCCACTGACAGAACTAGAGGTAATGGCCACAAACTGAAACACCGAAAATTCCACAGGAACTTAAGGAAAAAATTGTTGATAGTGAGGGTGACAGAGCACTGGAACAGGCTGCCCAGAGAGGTTGTGGAGTCTCCTTCTCTGGAGATCTTTAAAACCCGCCTGGATGAAGTCCTGTGCCATGTGCTCTAGGTGACCCTGCGAGTGCAGGGGGGTTGGACTAGATGATCCCTGGAGGTCCCTTCCAACCTTCAGCATTCTACGATTCTATGATTCTATACCATTCTTAACTCATGCATGGAAGAGTCAGCTCTTCAGTTTCTTGGATTATTTTGCCACAGTTGAAAATGCACTCCTACCCGCCCCCCCCCCCCTTTTTTTTTTTTTTGACCTGTCTTTTCAGAAACTTTGACATTCAAGCTGGTGTCCAGAATATCAGGCCCCCAGCAGCCTCTGAGGCCAGCCCAGAGGGGTGGCAAGGGCTGCCGTTGGTGGTCGGAGCTGTGCAAATGGCTGCAGCCTGGTGGCAGCCCCACACTCAGCGGCCCATCCTGGCTGCAGGTGCCAAGGCTGGTGCAGCGCGCGTGGAGAAATGTCCGCACTGCCACGGACACGTCTGCGTGGCTGGGCACGGACCTTTCTGCTGCCGAGCAGCATGTGCCCCGGCAAGAAGGTCTCCAGCCTGCTGCAGCCACCCCACAGGTGTGTTGCTGGCTGCTTCAGCCCCAGGGACTGAAAGGCCCCTCTCTGTGCTTGCAGCAAAGCCGGGCTGCTTCTGGAGAACGAGCTGGAGAGCCTGCTGGAAGCCTGCTTCTCCAGCGTCTTCTCCCTGCCTCCAAGGGAGCATCTGGATGCTGTTCTCTACTCCCAGGTGGGTGCTGGCTGCTAAAGTGAGGCTCAGGGCAGGCTCCCAGCTTGCCTCTTCCTCGCCCATGCCCTCTCCCCCTGGCCCTGGACAGGGCCATGGGCAGTGTCACCAGGCTGCGCCCTGTGCAGCAGCAGCAGCAGCAGCAGCTCCCCTGGCCTGAGGGCTCTCCTGCCCTCAGCACTACTCTACATGTCCCCTTAGCACAGGAGGAATTCCAAGCCCTCTCTGACAGCTGTGGGGCAATAGGGAAGAAGCGCCTCAACCCTCTGTCCCCCTTGCAGATGCTGGACACCATGGACAGCATGCTGAAGGCCTTGATGCTTGGCAGCCCTTCCTCCAGCGTTGTGGACATGAAGACCATCCTGCAGGTCTGCTATCTGCCAGGAGCAGAGTTGCCAGCTCCAGGCCCTGTGGTGGGACAGGGGGGAGTTGTCCAGTAGTGGCTGGAGAGAGCCCAGTGTGGAGAGGGGACAAGCTCCCTCATGGCAATGGGGATCCCCACATTTCTCCTGTGTGAGTCCAGTGTCCCTTGGCTACAGCCAACATCCCCTCCTCCTCAACCCACTCCTGCACTCATTACAACCCCCATGGGCTCCTGCTGTCACATCAGGTCTGTCTGGGAGATTTGCCCCACAGTCACAAAGGACTCTGGATGCAAGATCTCTCTCTCTGGGCTCTGCAGGTGTTCCAAGGCACAAACCTGGCCAGGCATTTTGTGGGACACAGGACAGAGCAGCAGCTTTTCTCCTTGCAGCTCCTACTGCCCTACGCTGAGTGCCGGCAAGCAGCTGTGCATGAGAGGGCTGTGGGACGCCTTGCAAAACTGGGGGATCTCCTGACCAGCTCTTCTTTGGTGTCGGTAAGGAGCCTATGGTGCAGGCAAGCTGCAGCCACTGCCTGTCCCTTGTCAGTGTGCAGCCATGTCCTGTAGCTCCAGGCTGCCTCCAAGGGAAGCCACCAAGGCTCTGGCTCAGCTGGGATCCAAGCCTGCTAGGAGCGTGGGCCCAGGGCTTTGATCCTGAGCGCTGCTCTTCCGGCCTCGTGTCAGCACTGCTTCCCTCCCCCAGGTGCGCGAATGCTTCCAAGTTGGCGGTGCCAGCTGTGGCAGCTTCTTGGAGAAGAGCGTGCCAGTCCTGGGGCAGCTGGTGGGACATCTCACCCTGTGTGGTGCCTGCAAGGATGAGGGGCGCAGTGACGAGGCCGCGGAGGCCCTGTGGCACCTCTATGAGTTCCTGCTGCAGGGAGAGAGTAAGAATTTCTGTGTGGTTGCAAGCAATTCCCCTTGCCCACCCCTTGCAATAGGTCCAGCGCCTCCCTGGGCGTCCTGCTGCGTTCTCTGTCCTGCTGGGGCCTTTTCCCCTGCCAGGGGAGGTGTGTCACTGATGCCTTCCGTGGGCCGTGTCCAGCTGTGCAGCCTTCATGCCGAGTGCCCTGTGTTTCCCCTCCCGTGCAGGCAGGGAGCCGTCGCAGGAGAGTGCCTGGCAGCAGGAGCTCCGAGAGGACTGGGAAACCGCAGGCACCTTGAGGCTTTCCCGGTCCAGGGACACCAGGGAAATGAGCAGGGTAAGGAGGGCCTCCCTGGCTGGGACCTCCAGCTGTGGGGTCAGCCTGCAACGTGGACGCGGAGAGGTGCGGCTGCCAGGTGGGGCTGAGGAGAGGGCTTGCACTTAGGCCAGTACTAGCCCTGGGCTTCCTTCCTGCATCCCGCAAGCTCTGCTTCCCTGCAGGAGCAGCGGCTGGGGACCTTAACCCCAGGCACCAGCCCCATCCCAGCGCCGTCACCCCAGCCAGCAGAGCCCCGGCTCCTGGCTCGGAGGGACTCGCTGTGCCAGCGCTGCCCCGTGTCGCTCTCAGGGCCACGTGCTGCTCAGCCAGGCCATGGAGTCGGGAGCCTGGCTGTGACGTCTCTCGGGGCTGCCTTATTCTCTTCCCTAGATGTTTGGGAAGCACCTGTGGCCGGACGAGAAGGCAGAGGCCATCCTTGTAGCCATCCGGGGCATGAGAGCCTGCAGCAGCTATGACACGCAGGCGGCTGCTCACATGCTGGATGAGCTCGTCATGGACGACGCGTGCCTTTTGGAGCATGTGAGTAGCCTGCGGGTGGCACGGCCGGGGTTCAGGCCCTTTGGGGGCTTGTTTTTCCCCTGAGTGCCCGTGTACCAGGCACCCAACTGCCTCTGTGGCCAGCCCAGAGCGATGGCAAGGGCAGACCTTCTCTGTGGGAGCTGGGCAAAGGGCTGCAGTGCGGCACAGCCTCACACTCTGCCATGTGGGCTTCAGGCGCCCAGGCTGGTGCAGACAATGTGGGAAACCATCCTGGCCGTGCGAGATGCATCTGCACGGCTCAGCCTGGACAGAGCTCTTCTCCTGCTGAGCAGCACATGCCCAGACAAGGTGGTCGCCAGCCTGCTGAGCTGCTGCCCCTCATGTGACAGGTCTGTGCTGGCCAGGGGCAGTGGGCAGGGACAGGGCTGCGGCCTCGCAGGCCACGGGGCTGCAGCCGCGGCAGCCACTGACAAAGCGCTCTGGGCCTGCAGTGCCGCCAGCGCCACGTGGAAGGTGCTGGTGTCCAGACCTGGCGCCGCGGAGCCGGTGCTGCGGGAGCTGCTCATTGCGCTGCAGGACTGGCGGCTGCCCAAGGCAGCGGCCTCGCCTGTCTCTTCCCTGGCCGTGAGTTTGTGGAGGAAGCCCCGCTCTCCCCTCGGGCTGCCCTTGCCCCTGCGTCGAGAGGCAGGGCTCCCGCTGCCCTTCTCCATGTAGCCCCAAGTGGGGGCTCCCCGGGACGCACAGGCCCAGCGCGGGACGGGGGCTGCGGCTGGCAGGGCCTGGCCAGCGCCAGCTTGCTGGGCTGCTGGGCCTGCTTTGGGCCCTCTGCACACCCGGACACACGGAGCTGGCCGGAGCAGGTGCGTGTCCCCCTGCACCCCTGCATCGCCCTGCCGCGTGCGGCACGCGCTCAGCCTGCACTGGGGACAGGACTAGGGGCCAGGGCCACGTGAGGGCTCCAGGCAGCAGAAACGTCACCAGGGCCCAGTCAGGGCAGCCAGGGTGGCCTCCACGCTACGTGTGGCCCTCCAGGGGGATGTTCCCACTGCCCAGGAAGGCTCACGGTGGCTCTGTGGCACCCGAGCCCCAGGAGCTGCCGTGGCTCTGCTCTGGCCAGGCAGCCCCTCCAAGGCGCAGGGTGCTGCGAGGAGCCTCACCCCGAGCTCCAGCAGCACGGGAGGGACATGTCAGCAGCAAGGGCTGTCTCTGGGCTTTCTCTGCAGGCAACGCGTGCACGAGATCCTCCAGCAGCCCCCCTGCCTGCACGAGCTAGGGAAGTTCTTCCCCCAGCTCCTGCTGGCGCTGCTCTTCCAGAGCTCTTTCCTGGCAGCGCTGGAGCAGGAGCAGTCGGACGCGCTGTGGGGGAGATGCCGATGGGAGGAGGCCACGTGCAGGAGACAAATATATCTTAATGCACACTGCATGTGATAAGACTGCTTTTTTTTCTTTCTAAAATGCAGATTTCCAAACTGCTTTTTTTCCTCCTGACTTTCAACCTCCTTCTCCTGGGCTCAAGTAAAGCATGGAAAATGCCAGCACAGTGGCTTTTCCTGACAGTCTCGAGGAGCATAATAAAGAAAGAAATGAAAACAAACAAAAAAAAGAACATTTTAGTCTTGGGAGCAGGAGTCATTGTAGCAAAGGAAATACAATTGCATGTTTGTTTGTTTGTTTGTTTTAAAAGGAGTGGGGGGGTTGAACAGTAAAGATTCTTGAGATCTGAGATGGTGTCCTTTAGCAGCTTCCTGAGCACCTTGTTGCTTCTAACCTTTTCACTGCTTGCATTTCTCTTTGCTAGTGGATTTTGCAGACAATTCTAGAGCCCCTTGTCCAAGAGATGGAGTCTGTGAGCGCTCAGCTGAGAAGAATGGGGTACCCCGCAATGCCAAGCGGAGGTAGGATGATAGGAGGAGCCATGGGGTTGCATTGTGTTTTCCTGGAAGGGTTATTCCTAAGATATGTGGAAGTTCAAGTGTCCAAACACAATTCTGTGTTATGAGGAGAGCTGTCTCTGAGCTCTTCCTGTCTGTTATGTAGCATCTTTAAGATCTTGGTAGTAGATTTTTGTCATGCTGATGGGGTTGGGCAGGGCAATCTGAGGTGGATTTGAGAGAGCTCTGAGCATTAGAAGAAATGGTCTTGGTCGGGGGTAGGAGGAAATGGTGTTTTTGTTGGGGATAATTTTGTTTTTTGTTGGTGGTGGCTTTGTTATTTTGGGTTTGTTCTGGGTGTTTTTATGTTTTGAGGGTATTTTGTTTATTTGTTTTTCCATTTCCCTGAGTTGAAATTGCAGCTGCAGTTTCCCAGGCCAAGTCTGAAGGGGCCCCTTCCATGGGCAGCTCACACGGACATCTCCTTCCCCCAGAGCAGGGTTCGATTGGCTGCATTTCAACATGGGCTGCTTTTTTGTGCTCCGGTTTGTAGTCTCCACTGAGACCCGCATCCCTTGTGATGCCTGTGAAGAACTGCCCCGTTGCTGGCCTCTTGTGCACCTCCCTGTTCCTCTGCTGCTCTCTGTTAAAAATTCCTTTTGATTCTTCCCTTTCCAGCCTCTCTCTGTTTCTCCTTCCTTACGCCAGGCAGCCTTCAAGGGAGGGTTTTGTGCCTGCCCAGCCCTGCACAGGGTTTCTGCTCTGTGCTGGGAGGGAGGCAGCGAGTGCTCCATGGGGCCAGGTAGGGAGCGTGTGGGGCACTGCCTAAGGTGTGAGCTTGAGCTCTGAGCTTAGCAAGTAGTTAGAGCAGAGGAGGCAGTTCCTCTTTGTAACAGTGCGTTTGTTGACCCCTTGGCAGGGCGGCTGATCCCGTTCGAGTCGTGGGTGCAGGTGACGCGCTGGCTCTTCTTCCGCGCACAAGTCAGCACGAGCAGCATGAAACAGGCAGCGCTGGCTGAAGCCACAGCCATTCGGCAGAGCCTGCTCACCATCACACGGTACCTGGGCGTCACGGCCAACCAGGAGTACCTGGTTCAACGGATCAAAGGTACGTGCTCCCCTTGGAGACTCGGGAGCGTTTCGCTGAGCTGGGTCAAGCACTGGTGGTGCCAGATGCCCCGTCAGTGGAGACGCTCGGGCTGCAGTCCCAGCAGGGCAGAGAGCTGCTTTGCAAGGAGCAGCGCTGGGTGTTTTGACAGCTTTCTCTGCTCGTAGCAATGTGGTGGTGTGGGCCCGGGACTGGTTTTAGAAGGTTTTATTTCTCATTTCAATCGGAGCCGGGCAAGAAGTGTCCTATTCAATCTCTTTGTTAATTAGGAATAAAACTTCCCTTGTAAACTCAACTGCCTTGAGTATATATAATATATGCAAGCATTTAATGAGTTCAGTTATTCCTCCCAGTGAATGTGGTGCCCTGGCAATGCACACGGAGGTGTGGGGTTCCCAAAGCTAGTGCAAAATAGGTCTTCCTTGCACCTTCCACCGCCAGTACCTGAATAGGTGTTGTTGTTTCCAGAGCTGTCCCAGGGAAGCTTCCGCTGGGGCAGAGGAGGGGATTTCAGAGGCCGGCAGTGGGGAGCTGACTTGCCCACCGACTCCGCTGTAAGTTTTCAAAGATGCCTTGGTAAAACTTCCTAAAGCTGCTCGTCTTTCAGGATGAGGCATTTGTGGGTGGCTGCAAGAAGTCCAAATCCTCTTTGCCTCGCTTATCCTCAGAATCGCAGTTTTGAATAATGCAAAGGGGCCTGGACGTGGTGCAGATCACAAAAATGCACTTGTGTGTGTTAGTCTGGGGGCGGCCTCTTCTTTAGACTCCTGTGGGATGTCCCACAGGTAACTGTGAGGGCAGCAGCCTGAGATAATTCACCTGAAATAGTTAAAAGAGAGACTGCAGAATAAGCCAGGGAGTGGAAAACAATCGTTACACTGTCCCTCTTAGCCTGTATTTGAAGGAAAACCAGCACTGAAAAAAAAAAAAAAAGAAAGAAAGAAAAAAGGCATTAAACCAATTAAACTAGCATGAAATCAGTCATGTGATTGACTGTGTCCTGTATTTGTTCTCATGCCTGAGATTATGGCAAGAGAGTTGCTGCTGCATTGTAGCCTTTGGTTCCTCGGTCTTTCTGACGGCATTCAAGTGAATTTTGGGTTTGTTTGCACAGATCCTTATGCACATCTTCTGCACCTATCTGGACTCCAGGCTGCCATGGAACATCCAATATCCCGATGGCAAAACCTTCACTGCCCAGCACTTCGTCCAGACACCCCATGAACCAGGTACTGGCATTCTTGGGCTGCTGCTTTAGCTGCTGTTTGCCCCTTGCATCCCATGGGCACCCTTAAAATCCCTCTTTTCTTTTCTGACCTTCATTCCCAGACCTGACGGATGAGAAGCTCTTCTGCATCTACCAGAGCAGCATCAACCCACCACACTACCAGGTCATCTACCACGGCCACGTCTACAACGTGCAGGAGGTAGGAGCATGTTAGGTGTGTTCTGCTGACAGGAAATGTTCAGCAGAACTGATTTGGGTTTTTTTTTTTTGTTCTATTTATTTATTTATTTATTGTAACTAGCCACATCTACATTTAGATGTGGGCTGGCTCAGTGCAGAAAGCAGCTTCCTGTGCATTTTCTCATGACTTCTTCTAAGACCCTAATTTCTGTAAGCTCTGATGTGAGCTGTTATTCCTGAATGCCAACAAGCCGGAGGCTTCCTTCTAGGAGTTTGTGGAGGGAACCATCTCGTCTCAATGCCAAGCTACCAGATTTTTCCTGCACATTTTCATACTCTCTTGAGCCCTGGGTTGTGACTTGGTCGCCAATTTCAGAAAAATGCCATAAGAACTCCTGAGTATTTGAGGATGGTTGCCATCAAAAAAACTCCTCAAAAATCATTTTTTTCTGATGTTTGTCTAAGTGAGAGGTAAATATTGAGGCAATCCCCCAGGCTGTTGTACCATGTTTTTGAGGTTTCTATTATAGTCTTTCCTCATCTCAGGTTATTAAACCTTTTCTATTATGGTGCACACCCCCTGCATACGTACCTTGCCAAAAGATTTGAAGGAAAAGCTGTACAGCTGTGGCTAAGCTAAGGGCAGGATGTGCCCGTTCGTTTGCATAAGACATTCTCTCTAAGATAGTGGTGTGAGTGCTTGTCCCTGCAGTCGCTCCCAAAGTCTTCTCTCTTCCCACGCATTCAGGGCAGAAACAACCTGCTCCACGCGTTGCTCCTGTTCCTCTACATCATCAAGACCAGGGAATCGGGCATGCTCGGGTAAGTGTCGCCCCGTGGGTCCCCTCGTGCTGCCGGCGAGAGCTGAGCAGCAGCTTTGGGTGCTGAGGTGCCGTGAGGCTGCTCCGTGGGACGGCGGTGACGGTTTTAAAATCCTGCTGGCGTTTTAAGTAAGGGCAGCCGTTCTGTAGGACTGTGTCAGTTGGGTGAGCGTGAGCACACGGGAAACGTTTTAGGTTTCTCCTTGGTCTTGTGCCAGCTGCAGATGAAGAAGTTTTCCTTGTAAGGAAGATGGGGTGTAAACAGGAGCTTTAACTTGCCGCTGGTTTGTGACTGTGATGTTCTTTTTGCAGGCGCGTCAGTCTCGGTGCTTCAGGAGTCAACGTGCTGTGGATTTTTGGAGAGTGACGAGCGGGACCACAGGTCGGCAGAGGAGTGATCCCTCTTCCCAGACAAGAAGAACCGAGCAGCATCATTATCCTTTTTGCCTTGGAGCAAAAACCATTGGAGAATTAGGGTTTAGGGTTAGGGTTTAGGTTGGGGTTAAAGATTTTGTTTGCTTGTTTGACTGATTGATCTTTGGTTGTCATTTTGGGGTGTTCCCCACCATGCCAATACACTCTTATGTAGCAAATGCTGGAAGCAGGTGGATCTAATAGCAGGAGTTATGCTGAGCTTTGGTGGGCAGTTGCGCTTTGGCTGCTTTTGCTATTGAATGTGTCTGCACGGAGCTGGGTCCTGGAGCTGGGTTTCCTAGGCAGGGCGGTTTTCGGAGGCGCTTGGTCAGCCCATTCCCGGGTGCTCTCTGCAAATCTGGTGGTGTTTGCCCCTTAGAGCAGGAAGGTAGAGTGCTGCTGGCTGTGATGCTGTGGGGATGGACGGGTGTTGCAGGTTGTTTGGTCTAACTTTGTGTGCAGTGATTTTTTTTTTCTTTTCCAGGTTGTAGATAGCATTTAGAATTGTTTAAGCATTAGAAATAAGGTAAGGAATAGATCTGTTTTTTTTAACCTCAGTCGGGGCTTTTCCCTCTGTCCTGGCTGCTCTGTGAGGTGTCGATCGTCTCCAGCGCCTGCAGGGAGCTCCGTCCTGGAGCTGGGGTTTTCAAAGCAGGGAGGTTTTGGAGGCGCTTGGTTACCCCGTTTCCAGGTGCCCTCTGGGAATCCGGTGGCCTTTGCCCATTAGAGCAGGAAGGCAGAGTGTGTGCCGGGGGCTGTGAGTAGTAGTGGTGAGGCTGCAGAGGCGGCTGTTGAGGGGGATGTCCCGCTGATGCACCCTGGGGGGTTGTTAGGCTTTACATTAAAAAGGAACACGCATGCTAACTGACCTGTTTTTTGGTTTTGCAGGTGCAGAAGATGGGGGGCCAAATGGAAAGGAAGATCCTAAGCCCTATAGGCCTCAGCCTTCCAGCCCTAGCCCTTCAGGCCAAGCCCTTCGCCCTAGCCCTGTTGGCGTCAGCCCTTTAGCCCGTTAGGCTCAGAGCCCTCAGCCTTATAGCATCCCTATAGGATCCTCCTAAGTCTATAGGGTAAGTTTAGATTTGCGAAGTAGGTTGCGAGAATGGCACGGTTGTACGTTCTTTTGAGCAATAAAGATGCAGAAAGTGCTGGAGTGCGTGTCTCATTTCAAATAAAGATGTTTGTGTGGTGTCTCATTTCAAATAAAGATGTTTGTGTGGTGTCTCATTTCAAATAAAGATAGAGGTGTTGTTTTGTTGCCTTCATTGAAGTAGAGGCTGCCCTAAAGGGATAGGGCCAAAGGGCTAGAGCTCAGGGCTAAAGGGGTGGGGATAAAGGGCTTGGGCTAAAGGGCTTGGGCTAAAGCGCCAAACAGCTGAAGGACTTGGGTTAAAGAGCCAGGATTCAAGGGCTAGTCTTAAAGGGCTGGGATTAACAGGTTTACGGCTACAGGACTAGGGCTAAGGAGATAGGGCTGAAGAGGTTTGGGCTAAAGCGCTAGTGGTGAGGATTAACGGGCAACAGTTAAAGGGCCAAGAGCTAAAGGGCTAGAGTGAAAGTGCTTAAAGGGGTAGAGCTGGATGGCTAGGGCTTAGGGTTAGAGGGCTAGCGATAACAAGCTATAGGGCTAAAGGGCAAAGATTAAAGGGTTAGGACTAGAGGACTGAGACTAAAGGGAAAAAGCTAAATGCTCCAGGTATAAAAAGCTAGGGCTTAGCGCTAAACAGTTAGCACTAAATGCCTAAAAAGCTATAGAGTTAGACTTAAAAGGGTACCATTCAACGCTAGCTTTAAATGGCTGGGATTAGAGGGCTAGCAGTTGGGACTAAATGGGTTTAGGGCTAAGGGGCTTAGGGCCAGCGCTGAAGGGCTAGGACTCAGGGTTAAAGGGCTAGGCTTAAAGGGCTAAGGGAGTTAGCGCTAAAGGCCTTGGGGCTAAAGTGTGAGAGCTAAGAGGCTTAGGACTAAAGAGCTTATGGTTACAGGGAAAAGGGCTTAGGGCTAAAGGCCTTAGGATTAAGGCCTTAGGACTGCAAGGATAGTGCTTAGGGAGAAAGACCTAGTGGTAAAGGGCTATAGGGAATGGCTAAAGGGCTAAGGTTAACAAGATCTTAGGGCCAAAGGCCCAGGGCTAAAGGGCTTAGGGCACTAGATCTGTGACTAAAAGTCCAGGGCAAAAAGGCTGGTGGTAAAAAGCTCTAGTACTAGGGCTAAAGGGCTAGGGCTTAGGCCTAAAGGGCTAGGACAGGAATGAAGGGCAAAAAGGTGGGTATAGGAATATATAGATTAAAGGTTGTTATGGCCAAGGATGAAAACAATTATCTGCTTGCTTGGTGGATAAAGGATTTTCTGAGGCCAATAATTATGGGAATAGTTAGGAGGAAAGGTTAATAAGGATCACCTCGTGAAGGTAAGGAGATGTGGTGATATAAAGGTCACCTGTAGAAGATTAGGGAGTGCCCTTCTCTGGGATTGGTCACTGGGTTATTGGCACCCCAGGTAAGAAGGTTGTAGAAATACCGAAACCCTGAAGTTAGAAGAGGTTGCTGAGCTGTTCCTGCTCCTCTGTGATTTCCCCATGGGCTAGGATGGGAGAAGCAGTGGGAAAGGGCTAGGATGAAAGGGCTAGGGCTACAGCTTGGGGCTAAAGAGATAGGAAGAAAGAGTTAGAAATTTAGGCTAAAGGGATAAGACTAAAGGCTCAGGATAAAGCCCTAGGGCAATAGGGCCAAAGGGCCTTGGAATGATGAGCTTACTTGTACTTCCCCATGTTGAATGCCATTCTCTAATCAGAGTGATGACACTGTGCATAGATGCAGGACACTCCTGTTTGGTGGTAGCTGGGGGTGATGGGAGCCGGTGCTGCTCTGTTTGCTTTCCTTTGGGGTGTGTGTGTGTCTTGTTTTGCTTGGATTTCATTATCACAGTATTCATAGACAGTCCCAATGCTGTTCCTGCCATACATCACGCAGCCTCAGCGACCTCCAGCAAACTCTCTTTTTCTTCTCTTCCCTTTCTAGGAAGTTCGTTATGTTTTCTAAATAAAATGACTGGCGTTTTTAAGTTACACTCTGGTGTGTGCTCCTTCTTGGCTATCGGATACAAAAAATCCCTTTTGCTCCTCTGTGTCGAATGAGTGCAGAAAAAGCAAAGGGAAGATAGGTGGCCCTGCAAACCTTGCCTCACTTTAATCCTGCCAGATCAGTAACCACAGCCATAACCCTGGTGAGTAACCGATGGAGTGATGAGAGCAGTGGGAACATTTCTGGAGCATTTCTAGAAAGGCCCAAGGGTAGTTCAATGGCATCTTCCTACCTCTTGAGTCCTGCGTTAGGGAGAGCACAGCTAAAGGGCATGTGCTTTCTTGTGCTTCAATCCTCCTCTCCTTCCCCTGCACACACTGAGGGATGAGGGTGGCTTTAAGGCAGACGCAGTCCCTGTTTTCCTTGCAGTGCGTTTCATACCTAGGGTGGCTTCTCTCTAGCTGAAAGCTAGATAGGTTTCATACAGAATTGTTTTAAGTCAATGAAATATGGAAGCACTGAAGCTAAAGGTTAAGCTACCCTTAGACAAGTCCCTTAGACATGGTCAGGCGTAACTTTCAGTCCTGCAGTGGGGAGCTGGACTGGCCTTTTGAAACAAAACACAGCAGAGAGCTGTTGTTGCAGAATTGACAGAGGTGCCTTTGGTGGCAAAGCACTTGCTATGGCTGGGAGCAGCCTCCATCCTACTGGAGAGGCCGTTGCTCAGGGATGGCACGTCGCAAAGGCACCACACCGATGGCTCTGTGTTTGTGACATCCAAGGCTCAAAGGGCTGCTTGGCCCCCGCAGCTGGTTGCCAGCTGCTCTGGCGGAATGTTTGCTCTGGAACCTGCAGTCTCCCTGGACAGCGCTTGTGCTTCGACACCGTTTCCTCCCTAAGCTGGAGCATCGCTACTTTGCCCTGCCTTCTTTAAAGGACAACTGCTCCTTTTCCCTCCCATCTCAAGCCAGCAAGAGCCTTCCAAGGGACAGGCGGCCTGGCTAAAGCAAGGGCTGAGCAAACGGAGCGCAGCGGCCGAGGTGCAGCAGGCGCCAGCATGCGTGCCTGCCCTGGAGAGCAGGAGCAGGAGCCGGGCGAGAGCTCCTCTGCTCCTCCGCTGACAGCCAGCCAGGCAGCCAGCGGCACCTCCACGCAAGAGCTGCAGCCAGCACCCGCGCCTGCACCTCTCTGTGCTGCCCATGAGGGGCAGCAGCCCAGCTGCAGCTCCACCACAAGGGCTGACCAGCTCCAGGTGCCAGCTCCACAAGAGCCCTGGCATCTGGCGCCCACAGCTTTGCCAGGAGCACCGGGCTCTGCCAAGCACACACATGGCACATTGCCTCCCGAGATGCATCCCGATCCCACAGGCAATGCCCCCATGAACATTGTCTTCAACCACATTGAGGATCTGGAGGAAATTTCTGAAGAAGAATTAGAAGAGCCCTGGGATCTGACACCCCCATCTCTTTCAGAATCACCGGGCTCTCCCAAGCATACAGATGGCACATCGGCTCACGAGACCAACCCCTTTCCAACAGGCGACAAGCCACTAAACATCCCTTCCTGCAAAGAGGATTTGCAAGACATCTCCAAGGAAGAATTCAAAGATCCCTTGGAAAAGGAGGAGCTTGTCCAAATCTGCATTACAGATTTGATGCTTTCAACCTCCACCAAGAAGAGACCAAGGCTGTTACCCCACAACAGGAAGATGTATATTGAGGTGCGTCGTGACAAAGAAAGGGCCGCAGAGGTGAAAAACAGCACTCCACTCCCACCAGAGCACTGCTGTCGTGTTGAGGCTGCAGCACACCCAGTACTGCTGCTCAGCCACACAATGTGCTATGGACTGTGGCCAGCAAAGACACCGACCACCCTCAGCCTGAGCTGGGAGCAGCATCAGGCAGCAGCCACAAGCAGAATCCAAGAGGGAATCGCAAGAGGAGCCTCGCTTCCCCCTCCTCCCCTCCCACACCTACGGAGCAGTCTCCAGAGGAAAGGTGTCCTGAACAGCTCCCGCCGAAGAAGCGCTATCGCTCCTGCTGCCAGGAGGGAAGCAAGGGTTTCCCTCTGCTACGGCGAGCTGCCGCTCTCTGCAGCGTGCCAGCCCCTGAGCATCTGCACCCAACCTGCCCTTCCCAGCACTGCTGCCTCAGCCACCTCCAGAAACTCTCGTTTTTTTATTTTTCCCCTTCCTTTCTAGATAGTCCCTTACGTTTTCCAAATAAAATGACTGGTGTTGTTATCAACTTACCCTCTCGTGTGTGTTCCTTTGTCTGTCGACTATCGGCTATGTAAAAACTGCTCCTAAGCAAGCTCTTGGGGGAGGAGGAGGAGGGTACAGGGACATTCTGCCACACCTAGAAGAATGGCATTCCAGTCAAATAATTAAGCCTTTCTTTAAATTAGGCTCAAATGACTCTGAGGATTAGAGTGAATGATATGAGAGCATGAATGAGAAGAGAATGACATGAAAAGCATTACACAAAATACTAGTTACAAGTGGAGCAGCTAGATTTAATGGAGCTTCATTCATCGCTACTCCATCTCCAACTCTGGCAAGGACAAAAATGTGCTCTTCGTCAAAGGGGTAGAATTGTAATATCAAAATTGTTTTCTAAGTGCCAGGATTAAATTAATTAAAATTACGTTAGTTTTAAAAACAAAGGTTAGAATTTTCAAATAAAAGCCTTGTTAGATGAGAAGAACACTGTGCAATGATGCTTGCATATAGGTGGGATTCCTCAAGCTGATGTCAGAAGAGGATCCGTCAATTCCAGTCCCAAAAAAAAGCTCGTAGAGCTGCCATGAGTCAAGGCACTGGGAATACCATCCAAACGAGAGCTCTAAAATGGTGAAAGGACCTAAATGAGAGGCCTCTCCATTCTGCAGCCTTGCCAAGCTTGCGCAGGTCGGGTCGCCTCTTCCTCGTCCCCCTGCCACCACCCACTTCTCTGCTGAGAGCAGGAAAGCTGCCTCCAGCACAGCACGGAGACGGCACCAAGAGAGGCACCGTTCTGCCCTCCCGTGCCTAAACCTCTCACTCCCATGGGCAGCACAAGGACAGCGTGCTCTCTATCTGCTTTCCTTTGCTCTGCACTGCTTTGGATAAAGGCTTTGCAGACAGACAGACTCCTGACTGTTAACCGTGTCCATGACCAGCAGGAGATGGGAAAGGGCGATGAAATGCTATGCATTCTGGCTAGGCAAGAAAGTGGCTCCAAATGCTCACTATCAAGTAGGTGACTCTCAGGTGCCTCTGAAATCCAGGAGCATTAGGCACTTGATTGTGGGGAGCCAGAGGAGCAGGACTGACACTGAGGCTCCCTCTAAACCCAGGATCCAGGGTATTTCAACAACCTTCCCAGGTGACCTTTATATCCTCACAGCTCTTTCTCTCTCATCCTATATGTTCCCATATTGGTTGGCCTCAGAAAATCCTTTATCCATCAAGTAATTAGGCCACTGTTTTCATCCCTGGCTACACCTACTTTTCTTCCTACATATTCCTATACTTGCTGGACCATATGGATCTGCCCACGGAACTTCCTCAGGCTGCCAAGAGAAGCTGCAGAGGCTCTCAGTTCAGGAGTGCTACACGACAAGCAACTGCCCTTACCCTCTTTCTTTACAATTTCCTATCTATCTCACAACACAAAGTAAACCCTAGAAGTGTTCCATGTCCTCAGCAGTGCTCCACCTCCCTGAGGAAGGAAGGAGAATATCCCACAGGAATGAGAGCAGTTCCATAGTTGTCACGTTCCCCTCATGTTTGTTCTTCCTCCTCACTCCTCAGCCCCAGTGACTGGTGCTATTTCCTGCATTTACAGAGCTCAATGGGACTTCAGCACCAGCCTCTCCAATATTTTTCTTCACGCAGCATCACTGCCATAGCAGTGTTTCTTGCAAGAGAAAGTCTTTCCACATGCAGAGTGGAACTAAGTGCCCCCCCCACACACTACAGAAGTCTACAGAAAAGTCCCTCCCAATTCTTGCAAACCCAAGCTGCCCCACATCCAGAGGGACTGCTGGTGAAAGAGGCAAGCACAATGCAGAAGAAACACTGAGAGTGCTTGACCCCACTGAAGGCAAACGAAAGGCTCAAAGGGCTTTTACACCTGCTTGGACTAAGAAAAGCAAGTAGATTGAGGCTTGTCAAGGAAGGGCTTTCGTGGCCAAAATACAGCCTTCCTGTGGTAGCCAGGCACAGGCATTGCCCTCACCGCTTCTTTGGCTTCTCTTTTGTTTCTTCTCTCTCAGACATCTCACCTACCTTTCTTCTCAGAGCGTCTAGGCACACCACACACACTGTACACACCAACAGATACAGAAATCAAGAGCTTTTTTCTAGTTGAGGGACATCTGCATCCTACTCCAATGCAATGGAAACAGGTTGCTTTGATGGAGATGCTCCTCTGTCTTTACTGCTCCTTTCACTTTACTCTTTTGACTTTACTCGATAATTTAGAAAGGTTTAGACTGATAAATAAATAATTCCAAGGGAGAATGTTCTCTTTAGCCCCACTTCATGTTAACGGCCCCTAAGGCCAGGAGTTCCTCCCTTAGCCCAGGTTCTCTAACAGTCCTCCCAGGTTCCCCAGTGACCTCCCAATTTTTTGTTGCCACAGACTGGGCGTTCCAGTGAGCAGCACCAAGGCCCTTCAGCTGGAAAGCTCTCTAACCCGTCTCTTGAGCAAGCAGGAAACACTTCAATGGAAAAGGACAGAGGAGAACATACTGTTTGTTTGAAGATTGCTTCTATTTAACATTGCTCTGCGCCCCTCCTGCCATCTTCTTCTTTCTTCCCTTTCCTTCCTTTTTATATCTTTGGCCACTGAAGCCCAGAAGATCTTTTTCTCCTCCTTCAGGCAGTGGGCGCACATTTCCTGCAGGCCACAGAAAGGCAATATCACAGAATATGAGTCTCAGATTTTATCTTTTTTTTTTTTTTTTTTTTCCTTTTCAGAGGGGTAGCTTGTGCTCTTCTGTGCCTTCTCTTTGTGCCTTTCTGTCAGCAGTGTTTTGCTCACAAGGCACAGTGCAGGGCCCCGTTCTGCATTGAATAGAGATCTAAACGATCACTGATCTACAAGGAAACTGTATATTTTCTATCACATAAAGTTTCACGATTAATATTGCTGGGAGAAATATTGCCCAAAGAAAATGCTCTGAAGATATTCCTGAGAATATCTGTAGGAAGAATACCCCGTGAAAATTTGGAACAAGTGGCATCTTGAAAATCAGAGTCTGAAGAAGGTACTGCTTATTCCAGTGGCCTCAAAGCACGTGCTCACTCCTCAGCAGCCAGTCAAGTGTGTGCACAGAGCTGTCTCCAGGCTGACACAAACATCCTACCCATCCATTCAACCGATCTACCTGTGCTGTAGTTGGACATCCTTCACAACGAGGCGCTGCTGCCTGGCCTTGGGTTGCAGGGCTTGTCTGCCCTCAGGAATTGCTGGGACAGCGTGGCAATCTGAAAACATATGAGGAGAGGAGGACATGAGCGTGTGGGATGAGTTTCTTCTCCTTGCGCTCCCGGACAGCACACCTGCTTCTGCAACAGGAGGTGCTTCCGCGCCACTGTTATCCTGAGCATGAAACACTGTACGGAAACACAGGGCTCCTCAAAACCATTTTTCCAAGACTCTCACCTGGGAAAAAACACTAGTGTTTTGGCTGCCTCCCTTGCTTCCTCCTGGATGGTGGGCAGCACATGAACTTGTGCCCACTTTTGAGCACGAAGTCTCCTCAGGGTAATGACGCACTTTGCTGGACTCCCTGAAAGGATGGATCAGGAGAAAGGGCCCATTGGGTAGCTGAAGACAGTCATACAATGCTTCCCCCTCTGCCAAGGCCCTCAGCTCCTGTCCCCTCGGGACCTTAATGGCAGTGCTTCCTTCATCTGGCAGCTTACTACCTTGGGCAGGTGAAGCATAGGCGACGGTGTATTTACAGCCTGCTCTTTCTGGTAACCTCTCAAGCTCGCACCTGGAAAGAGGAAGCATATAACGATGCATCAGATAGGACAGTCTCTGGGAAAGAGGATCTGCAGCACTCGCCTGCTGCTCTGCACTTGCCTGCCTGGCACCAGGAAAAGCCAGGTCATAGTGACAGGAAGGCAATAGCCTTCCAGAGCGTAGGGAGACTTTGTGTCCCAGGGAAACTTCATGACAGTTTCACTAGATGCTGCTAGATGTTTGCCATGCAGCAAGAAAGCAGAGGGCATGGTGGCAGCATGTAACAGCATTTCCGAGTCAAGAAGGGCTTTACACCCCAGTCACACATCTCCCATCCACAAGGATCAGAGCACAGCAGCAGCCCTCTTGCCTTCTCCAAGGCTCTCACCTCCTGGGACACTTGCTCTTCTCTCTCCCTTCTGCTGTCACCATGAGCCCACTACGTCTCTGGAAGAATGGCTCTGATGGGAAAAGAGGGTCTTCCCAGAAAGATTCCCTGAAAGGGCATAGGAGAGAGAACATCAGCCATACTCTACCATTTCTGTCCTGGCTTGAATACTCTGCAAAGAGGACTAAAAAATCTTGTCAGGTGTTATATTCCCTTTGCTGGAACTGTCCTTAC
The DNA here is from genome assembly GCF_059628265.1 of Tinamus guttatus. NCBI lineage: Eukaryota > Metazoa > Chordata > Aves > Tinamiformes > Tinamidae > Tinamus > Tinamus guttatus. The sequence goes on from NW_028288621.1 coordinate 1,986,772, forward strand.
CAGCCGCTACTTCCACCTTCCTTTGGGTGCTGGGAATAACAGGAGCACGGGCCACTGCTGCTACTGCTGCTGGAGGTCTTGGGAAGAGCTTGTATTTGGACCTGGAAGCCAGAAGAGAAAAAGCAGCCTAAGAGGAGAGACTCACTGTTTCCAGGTACGTGCTCATCCTGCAGCAAGAAAGCACAGGGCATGGTGGGAGGGGGTAACCACCCTTCTTAATTCAGAAGGACAATGTGTGCAGGAAACACATCCCCGTGCCACAAGTACCAGCGCACAGTATTAGGTCAAGGGCCCTCTCCCAGGTTCTCACCTCACGGGAGCCTTGCTCTTCCCTTCTCTTTCAGCTGGTGCTGTGACCCCACTCAGACTCCCTGAACAGTGGCTCTGCTGGGGAAGCAGGCTCTACCCAAGAGAGCTTCCTGAAAGTGGGGATAAGAGAGAGCTGAACACCTGTGCTAGTCCATGCATGACTTTAGTGCCTTGACTAGAATTTCCTAGCAAGGGGAGCAAACCTCTGAACAAGTTCCTACCAGGTCTTACATTACCTTTGCTGATGTTGTCATCACCAGCCTCTTCTTGCCCACTCTTCTTTGGGTTCAGTCTTCCATGTGAACTGACTGCTCTCAGGGGTGGAGGTCTTGGCAAGAGCTTGCATGCGCCCCTGGAATGAAGAAGAAGAGAGAGAGATGATCCTGACACTGCTACCTGCTGGTTGTGCAGCAAGAAAGCCCAGCGTGTGGTGGGACGGAGCAACCACTCCGAGAGACGCATCTGCCTCCCACAAGTACCAGAACACAGGATTTGCTCCATTGCCTCCTCCCAGGCTCTCACCTCGCAGGAGGATTGCTCTTGCCCACTCCTTCTGCCGGCACTGTGATCCCCTTTATGCCGCATGTAGAACTGCTCAGCTGGGGGACGAGGCACTTGCCAGGAAGCTCCCCTGAAATGGATGATGGGAGGAGAGCTCCTTAGAACTGGAACTGTGGGGGAATTTGAACAAAAGGACCATTCTGGTCTCCTGCAGTCCAGAAGTATTAAGAGAAAAGATCTGGTTCTCAGAAGTGTTCAGTTATATGAAGACAAGCACAAGTTTTGCCAACTGTAACTGCAATGACAAGAGCCTGGAGCAGTCCACCTCCCCATCCGTTGCTTAGCCTTCCCTTTGAATCCTGGTGCCTTAGAAGATGGTGCTGTTGGTTGGTACCTAAGAGAATGGTCCCCCTGACAGCAGTCAAGTAAGTTGTTTGAAATTAGAGAAAAAGAACTGTTTATTGCAGTCATCTATCTGTTAGGCACAAGAAACAGCTTGTCACCCTAATCAGGAATAAAACTATTAACACCAGGGTAGATTTAGGAAGCATTCTCTTTATTACGGTTCCGGATGTCCTTTTCATGAACTTTTTGCTGCTTATTTCCATGTATGGTTTTGTTTTGCTCAGGCTGCTCTATTCAGCTTCCTTTTTCAGTTTTGATGAGTTTTCAGTTAATTCATCCAGGCCATAGTTTCCCTTGTAAGAGCACTTTCAACCACCAGGTGTTCTGCTAACACATTTCTACCATTGTTCCAAATGGTGACAATGGGTCTTTGTGGACATACCTGCAGTGGCAAAGGCTTTTGTGCTAGAGCTCACTTGGAATCAACACACAACACTGCAAGATTATATCTTTAATAAATATGTAACTAATAGATATTTTAGAAACATCAAAAAAATCATCAACTAAACAACATCCAGGGTAACAACAACAAAAACACTCTCAAGCAGTGTGGCATGGCAGAGATCATGCTCAGCTGCATCAGCCTCCCTCCCTCCCTCCCTCCCTGCCATGGACAGCCCCTTTTGCAGGAAGGGAACGAGGGAAAAGTGGAGGAGAGAAAAGGGAAATGTCAGTGGTCTGAGGGCCATGAGACCCGCGGTGGATTTGGGTCCTACCTTGTGAGCCATCGTGCAGGTTGCCCTGGAGCCCAGCAGCTCCCTGCATCTCCTGGGCACCGCTGGTGGCCCCTGGTGCTGTGTGGCCCTGCTCCACATGTGGCCTTGCTGCTGCCTGGGCAGCCCTGGGGCAGAGCGGGACGGAGCCCTGGGAAGCATCCGTGTTCCCATGGCGATAACTGCCCCTCTGGGATGTTCCAGCATCGAGGTGGGGAGGGAAGAGGGCAGCGGCAGGGGACAGGGGGATGCAGTGAGGAAGGGTGTTTGTGTGCTGGACTCACCCCACACTGATGAGCACGGCGGCAGAGAGTAATGCGTGGGCTTGGGCTTGCCGGGTGGCCATGGGGTCTCCTCACGCAGTCCCATGATGGTGTTGGTGGGTGCCTGCCTCCGAGACTGAGCTCCACTTGGCGTGCTGCTTCGGCCTCCACAAGCATTCTTCATCTTTTTGCTCCTTCGTCCCTGTTCCAGTATGGCCCTTCCCATGTGATTCCTCCAGAAAGGTTTGTGTTCCATGGTGGAGACATGTTCCCTGGTAGCCCAATGAGCCCAAAGGGCAACTCTGGCCAGCTGGGAGGTGTGCATGTCCTCAGCAGAGCCCTTTTGGGTTGGTAGTGGCCTGGGAGCCCTGATGTAAAACTGGTCTCCTTCTCTTCAGCTGCCGGGCACCTTGCAGGCACCGTGGCCTGTGGCTGAGCCCAGCCTTGGTCTGGTCCTGCCCTCCTGCCCATGGCCTGGCTTGGTGGGGCTGCAGAGGGGAGGGCAGGCACATACATGCCCCAAGCAGCAGGGCCCTGCAGCTGCTGCAGCTCTGCTGAGCACTGTGCTGAAAGGTTGGCTTCCAAGGGAGCGCAATTCCCAGCCTTGAGGTAACGATGCGAAAGCCGAGGGCAGATGGGGAAGGAGATCTCCCCGGGGCCAGAGATCTCCCCATGTGTGGAGGCCCACCTCAAGAACAGCAGTACAGGATGCCTTGTTAGCAGATAACCAACCTCAAGGGTGGCAGTCCAGGTGTCTTGTTAATTCACCTCAGGGACGACAGTACAGAACATCTTATCAACGGATAAGGAACAAAGCAAAAAAAAGAGGAAAACTGCAACCGCACACATGGCATGTGATTAAGAAGCTTATTAGATAATTTTGATGGATTCTTTATACTATTGGCTTATTTAGTAACTGCACTTCGCATGCTTTTTGCAAATAAGGAATTATATTTGGTTTAGTATGGTATATAAGTTGTATCTGATGCTTGATAAAACATCTTTGGTTCATTATACTGGAGTCCATGCACATCATACGCTGCAGGACTGTGCCCTTTTTCCTGCTTCTTGGCCATCCTTCTTTAGCATCCTTCTTTAGCATAGAAGGCTAGCAGCTTTTCCACTTCACAGCTAGCTTACATAGAGTACAACACATAGGATTGCGCCCACACTTGGAAGGCTTCCCTGTTTCTTCTTGGAGCAGCCTTCCTCTACCTGGGAGCAGTTTATTACAGATTTCTTGCCCAAAAGAAAGTCTGAAAAAGCCAGCTCTCCAGGGTGCCACCTTGAAGTCAACTGTCCCAGACAGTAGCCTCGCGCTTAGAGTACAAAACCGCACGGCTGCAGGCTATTTGGAGCCTTCCATGGGGGCCTTCCGTGCAATGATGTATGGATGTCTTTGATGTGTGAGCATCCACACCACACAGACAGGCAGCCCTCAGAGCCCACCTGCTTTGTGGTGCCTTTTTCCCAATGCTCATTTGGACAGAGGCAGTGACGGGGGGGACAATACTTTGAACTGCTTTACAGCCGTTCTTGGATCTCTTAAAGACTCCAAGATTCAGTGACAGCTTCCCCACAGTCTAGCTTTCTCCATAAACCACCCAGGCCCCAGACACTCCTTGCACGCCTTCAGCGTCCTCTTTCAGTGTTCTGCCTGGATCCACAGACCACAGAGAGAACGGCATGGTTTAATTATTTAATTCCTCAGAACGCATCCTCACGCTGCAGTGTGGGCAGCTTCAGCAGGTACCTGCAGCTGCACTCTTCTGGCTCTGCTTCAAACAGATGTGGAAAATGGGGTGCTGTCTTCAGCCACAGATCTTCCACAGGGCCCCGTTCACTGAACCACAACTCCTAAGGAAAAATAAAAAAAAAAGTGATAGCTGAGAAGAACAGGAGAGCCCCGGAGCTGTAACTGCTGTCTGGAAAAGGAAGCACAGCCTCTCGTGGGAGCTTGTTCCTTCCCCCAACCCTCTTGCCATACTGCAAAAGCCCATGAGGGAGGGCAAGGAGAGGGAAAGCAAGTGACGACTGCTAGGCTCCCACAGCTGCCTTAAGGGAGAGGCAAAGATTCAGCTTCACCTCTCCTCAGCACAGCAGAGATGCCGCAGAGGAGCAGCTGCAGTGCCTGCTGCTTCCTCAGGTGCCCTTCCAGCCCTGCCTGCGTGAGACACAGCGCAGCTGCCACTGCCCTCCTGCTGAGGGGCTCCCCAAGGGCTGTCAGAGCCTGCTCTTGAGGCTCTCTTGGGTGCTGGCCCTACATCCACCTGCTGCAGTGCTCTTGGTGCCACCTTCTCCTAGGGCATGCTGCTCCTCTGCCCAGGAAGCAACTCAGAGACAAGGAACATCAACTTACGGTGCTCATCTCCAGCCATGTCTTCTCCAGAAGGTTGCCATGCACCTTAGAGGCTTGGAGGGCCTGGTTGAGGCATGCAAGGCTCTCTGCTTTGTTCCCCAGCACATGGAAAAGGTAGGCTCTCAGGTGTTGGACTCTGGGGTAGAAGACGGGGCATGCAAAGCAGCGACAGAGAACCTCTTCTGCAAGCTACCGAGAGAACAAGGGAGAGGAACGTCAGGATAAGGCATGGAGCTCCACTGCAGCACCTGTTCCCCAAGGAGAAAAGCAGCCACAAAGCAACCAGGAGTGCACAGCTGGCAAGGCAGGCAAAGTGCACAAAGCTCTGCGGAGCCACAAGCCCTCCTTTAGAGCAGGCATTACAGCAGGAGGCTTTTGCCATGGTCTTCTCTTAAGCCACTCTGCTCTGCCTGTGCCCTGGCTCCATCCCATCACAGCTGCTTCCACCCGGCCTTGTTAGGCCACGGCAGCTTTCCCTGCACCCCCTCACAGCACATGCCCTTCCTCCTTGTCCCTCACCCTTAGAGCCCCTCGGCTTCTCTCATGGGCCCTCGACAAGCTGTGCTCCAGATCATTCTTCAGCACCAGGGTGTAGCACTCCAGCATCCGCGTGCGGGCTTGGGTAGCCAAAAAGGAGCTATCGGCTCTCTTCAGCAGCCACTTGGCCTTTTCAAAGGGCTGCTGGAAGCTGTCCCACTGCCCAAGCCTCGCAAACCTACAGAGAAACAGGCACACATTGTGCATTGTGTAGAGACGAGCAGGAATTGGGCTCTCTTCTGGGCTCTCTCCCGGCCATCTTGCTCCCAGTGCAAAGCCTCTCCCCACTAGTCCTTTTCATCCCCAGGGACAGCCGCCTTGTTGGACACAGGACGAGTGACATGAAAAACCCACAGCTCCCACCTCCCCCATGAGAATCACTCACTGCTGGGGGCCTCTTGCCACTCCACTCAGAGCAAGTGTGTAACGTACCAAAGAGCCAGGGACGAATACAGCCGCAGCAGGATGCTATTCTGAGACTTGAGGGTGCAGTTGTCTTTATTCTTCTCTATGAATCTCCAGCACTCCTCAAATGACTTGTACTCCCAGCCTGTGTAATACAAACATATCTCAGAGAAGCAGCACTGCCCTCCGCTGCCTTGCTTTTCCTCAGGCCCTCATAGTAGGAGAAAGCTCAAGCACAGCTGGCCCATTTTAGGATTGGGAAGCACTCAGAGGGCAAGCAAAAACTAAGAGGAGCAATGCAAGGCCTGGAGCTCTCCCCCAGCTCCTCAGGGCTATTCAATCTTCACATCAGTGTCCTTTTAAGGAGCAGCTTGCTAGCACCAACCGAGAGCTGTTGCCATTGATCAGCAAATGAGAGTGACTGCAGTGCATGGGCTCCAAGGGACCTCCTGGTCAGGCACACACGAGCACAACTGTGCCCGCTTCCCCAGGAGCCAGAGCAGAGGGAGCCTGAGAAGAATTTTCAGAAGGGAGAACCTCCCGAAACACACCAAGCAAAGATGGGAATTGCAAGCATTTTGACCTTTACTCTGGGATCATCTGTATACAATGCAGAAAAAGAGAGAGGAAGCGGGAGAGGGAAGGAAAGAGAGACACCCACAGAGCCAAATGGGCAAGCACACTGCTGAAGGAGCCAAAGGATTGCTTGGAGCCTCTGGGCTCAGTGTTGTATCAGGAGAAAAGCCATTTCTGCAAGCCTCCTGCCTCTCTGCAGACCTCCTCACTGAGCACTTACCAGCATAAAGCAGGAGGTCGAGGCAGCAGGAGAAGAAGCAGGCCTGCCCAGAGATCCTGTGCTCTCCAGCCACCTGCTTCTCTAGCCTGGAGAGCACTTCTGCACACTCTGGGTACCTGCGTAGGAACACAACGAGACTCCATGGAGCACCTCCTTGGTGTGGCATCCAAGCCAGCACCTCCAAATGCTTCCCATTCCCCTCCCATCTTCCCGCCCTTTCCCTCCTTTGCTCTTTCTGCCAACTCCATTGGCCTTTGCAGTGACCCCCTGACACCGCGCAAGGGCAGGGTGTGCAGCAGCAGGATTACCTCATCTGCAGAAAGAGCGCGGTGAAGAGCGGGTTGAGGACCTTGGAGTCCAGGTCGGGCTTCTCCAGCTCCATGCTCAGGCTCATGGCGCGATAGCCTGGCGAGACAGAAGCAGACTCGCACAGGCTCTCTCTGCAGAGAGCTCTTCTCACAGGGAGTGCGGGCACTACCTACCGACGGTGACAGAGAGGGGCAGATTTCCCAGGCTGAGGTTCAGATGGGACAGGGCCTGGGCCCTTTCCGCAGCACTGAGCACCCCTCCTTCAAAAGGCTCCACGTCAGCGCTGAGCCGCACGGCCGCCCACCCATACTGCAGCCACTCATCCAGGCTGCCCAGCTCCTGGCAGTGCTGCGCGTGCTCCATGTAGGACCGCAGGATCTGAAATGGTCCAAAGAGGTGAGTGTGCAAAACACTAAATCTCCCCAAGGGGATTCTCTGGCCTAGGGGACACAGGCCATGAATCCAATGGGCGCTTTCTCTCTTCTCTTTTACTCACAAGCCTCTCACCCAAGAGTTGGTCTCAGATGACCAACTCTTCTTATGCTCTTCTGATTATGGCCATGTCACGACAAGGGCCACAGAGTGCTTCTAAACACTAGGTTTATATAAATGGTCACAAGGAAATCCCACAGTACAGAAACTGGTTACAATCAGGAAACCAGTCCCATGGGAGGAGCAACCCAAACCAACAACACCCATGCCTCCTAGAGGCTTGCAAAAAAAAAACCTCAACCATGTGGCCATCCCCGTGGCATTTGGCCTCTTCTTGCCAGCAGGGCAAAGGAGCTCTGTCAGAAACACGTCTGCTATTGCTGCAGAGAGACAGCACTCACGTGACTCGCGTGCGCAGACTCCACGTCCGCGCGGAGCTTCATGCGCGCTGCCAGGCGCGAGAGCCTCTGCCCGCTGGACGTGTTCCGCTGGCTGAAGAGCTGCCGCAGGAGGGCAAGGCAGCGGCTCTGCCGGAACAGCCAGGGGAGCCTCTCCCTCCTGCCGCACAAGAGAAGCTGCTGGGCCCAGCTACGAGCTACAGGGGGCTGAGTGAAGGGGCCAGGGGCAGCCGGGGAGCACAGGAGGCTGCTCAGGCAGGCAGGGCTTGTGGGAGGGGGGCAATAAGCAGCACCGGGGAAAGATGACTGCTCACAAGGACGTGCTGGCACCACGGTGCAGGGAGCAAAAGGGCTGCTGCATGGCAGCCTGGTCACTGGCTACTGCCTTTGCAGCCTCTACCCCGGCTAACAGCTCCCTGCTCTCACCCACACCATCCCGAACACCCAGCACAGGCCACCCCACCATCCATCAGCCTCCAGGGCCTTCTGCACCTTTCCCCATGCTAAGAGCTACGCTCTGCAGTGAAGCTGAGGCAGGTGTGGGCCAAGGGCCTCAGGCCAGCACGGAAATGGCTCGTTCTTGCCTTCCCTTTCCCGTCAGGGTCTTACCCTGCTTCTTGAGGGGTGGAGGAGTCTCTGCTCTTCCTATAAGAGCCATGGGGTGACTTCTCCAGCAGAGACTTGAAGAAGACACCCGCCGAGGTGACTGGGAATTTCCTCTTCAGCAGGCTCAGTGCCTTTCTGATGGTCTTCTCTGCCAAGTCCATGCACCCCATATTGTAGCAGACCTGCATGGGAGAAGGGCTGTAAGGACAGTCCCAAGGGGCTCCCACTGAGGACACACCAACTTTCAAGGCTGTGGCTGATTCAGGGCCAAGGGCCTTGACTGCCTTTGGCTGGAGGGCGAAGGGCTCACAGAAGACACTGTGCAGAGCAGCCGCCCGTGCCTCCAAATGCCAGGAATGTCCCCACAACCGCCCCAGGGCCCCCAGGAGGCTGTGCAAGTCCTCCCGCCAGCAGAGCCCTCAGGTCCTCTCTGTCACTTTACCTCCCCTTTCAGGCTGAGGAAGGCGGCTTCTTCAAAGCTGGCCAGCCCCTTGCCTTCCTTACTCAAGGAGCTCCTCAGGGCCTCGGCTTTCTTCAGGCTGGTGAAGGCCTTTGGACAATCACACGGAGAGCAGGTGAGCGTCGGTGCGGATCCTGCATGAAGCCCCACCACTGCCACCTGCTTGCCTCCCGCATCTCTCTGAGGACGGGTCACCTCTGCCCCAGCAATGCCCACCCTCACACACAGCACAGCACTCCTTGCAGGTGCACCTCGTGCCAAGGTCGTGCTCCTCTTGCCACAGGAGAGGCAAGCAGGAGGAAGAGCCTGGGTCTGAGCACAGTCATTCATGCCCAGGTGCCACAGAGGCCTGTCCTTTCTCAAGGGGGAAATGGGCTTGCCCAGGGCAAGGCAACTGGGAGGACTCCATGTGCAGGGGGCTCTGGCAAGCAGGCCGGCTCACCAGGTAGTTGTTGGAGACGTGCAAGTAGGCAGCAGCACTCTCCAGCAGGTAATAAATTGCCCTGGCATCATTGCCCATTTCCAGGTGGTGGTGAGCCAAGGGCACGAGCACCAAGTCCACAGTGGCCTTGCATTCACAGGAGCAGGTGGCACTGGGCATCTCTTTGGTCTTGTTGGGCACCGTCGGCTCTGTCCTGGCCATAAACTGTTCTGTGGTTCTGTTTGGAGACAAGATCACAGAGAAAGAGGAGACACGCTAGCATCACCTGCCCTGCTCTGCCTGCCTCGAGGAAGAGCACGTCCTAGCGCACCTGACACTCGCATTCTAGCACTGCAATGCCCAGCTTGCAGCAGGGCTCTCTTACAGCCAGAAAACCCTAGGATGCCAGGGCTGCTGCACCACAATGGGACGGTCCTCACTGTGATCCCCCCGGCTTCCTCAAGCCATCACATCCCAGCTCCCACCCAGCAGGCTGGCCCTTTCCTCGGCTGGGGTCACAGCCAGTAGGCAAAGCTGGGAACTCCAATGCCCCGCTGGAGACCCTGAGGCCACTGACTTCCACTAATAATCAAATGCTGCTCTCCTCACCGTAAGGTCTCATCCCAGAAGCTCATTTTATTCTGCTGGGATCCTGCAGGATCTGCAAACAAAGCGTGAGTTAAATATTCCCTCAGTTCTCAAGGGGCACAAGTTGCATCTTGCATAATCTGTCAGCAAGAAAGGAGAGCCACGGCATGGACGGCACCTCCTTTCCTGGCCACTTTTCCCCAAGATCTCCCTTCTCTGCAGGTGTGTTATGTTTTGGGCAAGGGTAGCGCACCCATCAGGAAATGCACCTTGACCTGCTGGGCTGCGGGGTGCACCCCAAGGCTCTTGTCACTGCCGGGAGAGGGGCTGCTCTCTGGTGATTCGAGGGAAAGGCAGGAAGGTGCCCAAGGGGACAGATGCTCTCTGCTCTGTGCACAGCATGCCTTGAGCTGTGCAGCTGTGCTCAGGGGAGGACTCAGCTAGTCTTGGGAAAGCATGTGCACGGCACTGAAAGCACCCCTGTGTTTCGGGGAACTGCTTCTGCAGACACGGCTGGAGACAGAGGAGCACCCCCAGGAACAGTGCAAGCACCGTGGGAAGGCCCAGGCTGCAGAGCACGCAGGCAGCATACCCGTAGTGGCAAGGAGCTCATCCCCCACGGTCTCCACGTTTGTCCAGCTGGCAGGACAGCCTTTGCCAGCATCGTTGTCCCAGCTCTCTCCCTCCTGGGTGCTGCTGACGGCCAAGTGGTGGAAGGCCACAAAGTCCCCTCCGCCGCAGCACTGGCACTTGTGCGCCTGCTCCTCCAGGAAGGCTGCGCACTTGCGGTGCATGGCCGCCCTCTGCGCCTTGGGCCACAGCTCGTAGGCGGCCTCCCGCAGCAGCGGCGCGCGGAAGGCCAGGACGTCAGCCTGCAGCTCCTCGCTCTGCTGCTCCTCTGAAAGGCAACGGGGTGCTGCAACAGCCAGAGCTGGGGCCACGGCTCAGGGCCGTCACAGCCAGCGCATGAAGGACGGGGAGCCCTCGGCGGGGATCCTTGGCAGGAAAGCAGCGCTCCTGCACTCAGTGCCCCGCCGCACTTGAGCAAAAGGGTCCCCTTGCCTCGCTGAGACTAGCATGGCCCATGCAACAGGCTGCTGCTCTGCTCTGCGTCCCAACAGACAGCAGTCAGCTGCACTGCAACCATCAGCACAAGGAAGCCTCAGACAGCTCCTGCTTTGCAATCTCTGAAGAGCAGTCCCTCCCTGCTATGCTCCCCATCCCAACCCAACCCCAACAGTGAGGCTGCCCTGGCCATTACACACGGCCAGAGGGGCAGTGCGCCGTGCCCTGCGGAGCCCCAGCAGGAGCAGTGCCAGGAGCAGCAGAAGCCCATGGTGCTCCTGGGCTCCTCTTATCACCACTTACCTTTCTGTTCCTCCTGAGTTGTGGCAGACCACTTGAGGGAAACACTGCTGTCTTCTGCCACCGTTTTGGAATTCTGCCACCTCAAGATGTTGCTTTTCACCAACATGGTCAGGATCTGATTCATCTTGGCCCTGGTCCACTTGGGAAGGATGTGGAACAGCAGCTCCGTGGTGAACATCGGCCCAATGATGGCTGCACACTTCAGAACCATCCGTTCTGAGAAATTCATGCTGTCCAGCTCAGTCAGCGCAATCCCTGACAAAAACAGGACAGGCATCTGTCTCCTGCCCTCTCCCAAGGCTGAGCCCAGCGAGGCTGCATTCTCTTCAATGCAGGAAGCACTGGCATTTAGCCTTGCTTCCTTGGGACCAAACCCATTGGTCAAGGGCAATGCAAGGCACACATCTTGAACACGGCGCAGCTCCCCTGCAATCACACGGAGCAGGGACCGGGGAAAGGAGAAACCCCCGAGCGAATGCTGCAGGTACAGCAGGGCTCAGCCCCTCACCTTTCAGGGTGGGTGGAAGCACGGTGTGCTGCAGGTTCACATCAGCTTTGATGGTGCACACCCTGCAGTCCTGGCGCATGCTGGACCTTCTGGATGGGCCGACACGAGGAGCCTCCATCACAGAAGCTGAGCGGAGCAAGAGAGCAGGATAAAGCGGTTATCACGAGGGAGACCCTTCGTCCCGCAGCTTGAGCTTGTGAGGATTACGGATCTTCCCTCCCTCCATCCTCCTCTCTTTCGCATTCACCCCCAGCAGGGCTTAGAGCAGCCGAGGCCTGGCAGCAGCAGGATGAATCCTGCCATGTTTGGCTGCAGGGCTGCAGACAAGGGAAACTGCAGCCACGGGACTCGCAGCACTGCTCCAGGTATGAACCACCTCAGCTCATGCTCGTTCCTGACCACAGCAGGGCTTAGCTTAGTGCCAGGGAGCACCTCTTCTCGCCATTTGACATTTTCTGCCACATTGGCATTGCTGTTGACCCTCGCAAAGCCACCCCAGTCCCCAGCATGTGCTTGGCCTATTGCAGCAGCAAGGCACACAGGAACCCACACCTGATGGAGACCAGGCTCTGGACTCCTGCCCCATCTGGCCGTGCCAAACTCACAGGGGAACACGACAAGAAGGGGCAGTGGAAGATGGACCACACCAACTAGGCAGTCAGACACAAAGGTGCTTACTGAAGAGGGTCTCCCACTTGGCCTCCGTTCCATCATCCTTCCGTAGGGGACGGAGCAAGAGCATGTTGTGCTCGTGGAGGTAGCGCAGCAGTTCCTCACAGTAGTAGGGCATCCCACTGCTTCTCTGCATCAGGAACCTGGAAAGGAGCAGATGCAGCTGGGAGTGACACAGGCAAAGGAAGGCAGGACCCTCCTCAGAGCAGCCTCTTCACCAGCTGTGACTCCCCCTGTCTTTGGCACGTGAGCTGTCCTGAAGACACAGCGCTTGCTGAAAGCCACAGAAAAAACAGAGCTCAGCGGCCCTGCCTGCCACTTACGTCTCTAGGTCATGGGGCACACTGACCACTCCGAGGTACTGGCAGGCTTTCTGCACGACTGCTGCAGGGTTCAGCTCCTCCAGATGAATACAGGTTGTTTGCTGCAACTTCATGATGTCTGCTGCAGCTTTGCAGAGCCTCTGTCCTCTGCAGGGATCAGGAGCAAAGCCCATGACCATAAAACTTGGGACGTCTCTGAGCACGTGTGACATAACAGCCCAGGAGGAAGAGTCGATGTGGTGCGCGTTGTCAACGAGAAAGAGGATGTTGTCTTCAAAAGTCTGAAACAAACAGGTTATTCAAGCTGGATTCTGAGCAATTCTCATGCATCTTCACTGGGAGGGACTTTGGCCAGCCCCTCTCCAGACAGAGAACGCTCTGCAGCCTCTTTCCTCTCCCTAGCTACTTAGCGGTTCAGTATCTCCCCAACTCTTTCTTTCTCTGAGACTTGAAGGTCTCTCGGACAAGGGGGTGCAGAAAGACTCCATTCCTCCTCCTGACTACGAGTCCTCTGTCTTGACAGGAGGAAAGTTACCCGGGGGTTGGCACGGGACGTTTAGCCTCTGATGGGCAATGACTCCAGTACATCATCCTCCTGCCACCTCCCAGCACTCTGCTGCAGAACCCTCAACCTGTTGGCTTGCTTTCCTTCTCTGGTCCGTGAGGGAGAGAATTGCTCACCTTCTGCAGCACTTTCTTAAAAGCCAGCTCCTCTTCTACTGCCCTTTGAGCGCCGCTCATCTGTGAAACCTCTGAGACGGGGAACTGGCCAAAAAGCACAGGCACAGAGAAACAGCCTTTCAGGGCATTTCAGCAAGACAACCCAGCACGCAAGCCCAACCGAACAAAACGGTGCTGCCCTCAGCCTCTTAGCTCTCCTCCACACAATGGGGAGGAGACAGTGTGGACGCCAGCTTGAGCCTAGAGAAGAGCTCCTGCTGAGGCTCTCTGGCAGAGGGCTTCTAGCCAGTGTGTTGGAAGTGAGGGAGGAAGGCAGAGGGTGGCAAGAGGAGAAGAGCTTGTTTCCTCACAGTGGGTATTCTGGGATGGGGTAGAGCGCTCAGGCAGTGGCGAGCTCAGCAGTAGCTCATAAGCCCCATCTCAGAGCCGCCTCTCTGCAATGGCCTTTCCAGGCCGCTGAACTGCCAGCAGCAGCCTGGCACTTGAACTCACTCCAAACAGGGAGCTGCACGCTGGGACTACACCAGCTGTGTGCTATCCCCCGGCTCTTCCACCAGAAGCTAAGGCCACTGCCTAGGAGAGCAGCCAAATTACCAATGCCGTGGGACGTCTCACAAGCAGACCTTGGCCCTGGCCAGAAAGGGCTCTCGCTCTCACCTTCACCAGGAAAGGGGCATTGAGGAGGCAGTAGCTGCTCTCTTCCAGGACTCCTTTGAGCTTCTCCTGAAGGAGATCGACCCGGATTACAAGATAGAGACTCAGTGTGAGTTTTCCATCTTGCTCCGTTTATTAACCCAGGTATGTGAACATTTATACCCTACAGGTATCCAGGGGCTTTCCCAAGCTCACAGGATTGGCTGTTGGCTGTTGCTTAGCAGATTGCTAAACTGCATTTGCATGGCCCAATCACAAGCCTCCTTCCTTAACCGGTACGGGCAAGTTTCAGCAAGTTGCTTGCTTAGAAACAGCAGCTTCCTTATTTCACCTTGGTCAAGCACAGATCATTGCCACCCCCCTGTACATTACTTGACAAGGCACGGGTTGTGTATCCCAAGATGTCCCTGATCAGCCAGCCACTCTTCCACATTCTCCTGCAGTACGAGTTGCCTGGCGCTGCAGGATTTGCAGGCCTGCAGACCCATTGCCATGGCCAGCATCACTCGTACGACGGAGTAGTCCTGCTTCAGGCTGAGCTCCGTCAGCTCCACAGCCACTACCCTGCTGCGCAAAAGCAAAAGGCACCGAGATTCAGACAGGCCCCCAAGAGTCCCAGACCTCTAAAGCAACACTCTTAGGGAGAGGCACAATGTGGGGCTGAGAACAAGGGCACTCTGGACATACAGCCCCAGGCCAGCCCCTCAGTGCTTGCAGCATTTGTCAGGCAGGCCACTTGGGCTTCTTCCCTTCAATCTGCAGCTGCAGGAAATGCCATGGGCTCAGGCTCTACTTCGCTTTGTGCCTGGCCCAAAGCTCAACAGCAGGGGCTGCAGAAGGCCTCAAGACCTAGGAGGGGAGCACGCGGCTGCTCTGCTCCCAGGCGCACGGAGACGTTGCCTTATGAGGGCTGCTAGAGCCCAAGGGCCAGGCACACTGGCAGGGGACCTTGAGGATCCTGTGAGTATCAGTAGGAAGGCAGGGGAGGCAATGCACCCACACTGCTCAACTGCACTCACCTGTGCCCAGCAGCCCGACTTAAATTGGCAAGCTCAGCGAGTAAATGGCTCTTTCCAGAGCCTTTCATGCCCTCAAGTGCCAGGATGCAGCTTTCCTTCCTAGCCACGTAGCCTTGCACATAGCTTCGAAAGAGGGCAATCTCCTCCCGGCCTGCAAAGGCAAGCAAGAGAGCAGGCAGTTGCAGCAAGCTCAAAAGCAAAGAACCGTTGGCACCCTTCCCTCTTGCCACCATGGCACATGCCCTCCCTCCCTGCCTCCCCATTTCCTCTGTGGGACTAGCTGGTCTCAAGGGCAGGAGATGGGCGTTCAGGAGACCAAGGTGTTCTCTACCTACCGAGCAAGGGGGAATTCTTGGGCCTCTCCTTTTTGAGCTCCATGCCAAACATGCTAGCAGGAGAAAGAGAAAAAATAAAGTCAATTGAGTAGGCAGAAGCTGGAGGGTGTAGTGTCACGCATGGAGCTGTGGGTGTGCCCTTGGGTGCCCACTCTTCTTTGCAGTGGCCTCGTGTGCTGCCCACACTCCAGCAGTTGTTCCTGCCAACTGCTTCCCTGGACTTTGCTCACAAGGAGCAACTTGGAGAAGCAGGGCCTTACAGCAGATGCTGCAAAGGTGAAGACGAACAAGAGAAAAAAACTATCTGTTCAAGCCAGGATAACATTCAAATGCAGCAAGCACAACAGGCGGAAAGCACCTGCTACCTGGAGAGGGGCTGCAAGGCCCTGTGTGCCTACAGACACCCACCAGCCTTCTCCATCCCTACGGCATCACTCCTAGTCTCCTAAGAGCAGGAGACCCATGGGTAGGCAGGCCAAAAGCAGAGCCTTGTCCTGGCTTTCTATGTTCTCAACCCCAGGGACGGAGGCCCAGGCAGGGCCCAGCTTGCTCTCTTTCTGCACAGCTGCTCTGTGCTGACCAAGAGTTGACCCATGACTCCACGTGCCCCCAAGCAGCCTGCTCAACAAGGACACTCACAGCTCCTCCGAGATGCCCAGATATTGATGGATGGGGCCAGGATCAACAACGCCCTTCATCTTCACCTCGGGCAGCTCCTTGAAGCAGCTATGGGGCAGCTGAGAGGCAGCGTAGGTCGCTGTGTCGCATGACACTACCCCAGGATAGCACTCCATCAGCCGGGCTGCCAAGTTCACCTTCTGGCCGATGACTGCCACAGAGAGAGAGCGCACATCGACATGCTTAGGAGCCCAACCCACTGCAGCCTCCAGGGCCAACGGCTGCCTGGCCTGCAGCACAGGCAAGCCCCCGACCCCTGGGAGCGCAGCGCAAAGGGCAGCAAGGCCCCATTCCCCCCACCACAGTGCCCCCGCTCTGCTCTGCCATCCCCGCTAGACCACAGGCCTGGCCCTAGGCCCGGCCCAGCAGACACGGGCCACGGGCTGCTCCCTGCCGCTCCGCCGCTTCCTTTGGCGCGCGGCTCTGCCTGCACAGAGCCCCCAGGCGCGCGCTCCTCGGGTGACCCAGTCCTACCTGTGTACTCGTGCCTCACGCGGTGGCCGACGACTCCACAGAACACCGTCCCGGTCGTGACCCCAACGGACACCGCCCTGGCACACACAGAGAGGGACAGGGATTCAGCAGGGTCCGGGCACAGCCCTGCCTGCCCACCTCCCTTCACGCCTGCCCACCTCCCTTCACGCCTGCCCACTCACTCGATCTTCGTGAACCTCGAGACGCACGCCTTGGAGATTCGGAGAGCACTTTCCAAGGCGTGGATGCTCTTGCTGGGCACCTTGTCTCCAGGGAGTCCAAACACACACAGCAGCGTGCAGCCCTGCCAAGGATGGAGGCAGCGCACCTTGAGACAAGGGCGACAGCAATCAGCTCTTTCCAAGTGATTCCAGGCTCCGTGGAGCCCAGTGGAGCTTCAGAGCAGCCTCAAGCAAAAGCCTGCTGATCCCAGCACCAAGGCAGAGCTGCTTTGCTTTTGCCCACTGCTCAAGAGGCAGAGCCACTTCCCTTTGCTTCGCTGCCCACACTTTTGTGGGGTGCACAGCTCCCCCACACTCACTTTGTCAAACAGGCAGATTTTGTTGATCTCGCCCTTGTAAGGACAGATGATATCCGATATAATGACGCTGCTGTCCTGGATCCCCTTGCACATGTGCTCTAAGCTGACGTCCCTTGCAAAGTGCAGCTTGACAAAGAGGCAGCTGATCGGACGCAGCTCAGATAAGCAGTCCAGCGTCTGTCCGTCATTGATGTGGAGGACAAGAGCAGGAGAGTTTCAGCAGCCGCCTCTGCCTGAGGCCCCGCTGCCTGCAGCAGTGACCAGGGCAGAGCGCACGGCTGGGCAGGAGCAGGTGCTGTCAGAGCAAGGAATAAATCCTCCCCTCTGGGCAAAGCCAGCATCAGCACAAGCAACACAATCCTGCAATGAATCACTAAGCAGAGAAATGACTGCCAGGAACACACCACCTTGCTACAGGTATGGACACAACAGGCCACCCTCAGTGATGCTCTTAGGAATCCAGGGGAAGCTCCTTCTTAGCCCACAGGCATGTCCAGAGCCGTAGCACTGGAAAACGCAGAGGGAAATCCACCTCCCACCACCCACCTCTCTCTGCAGGAGCACCGGGCGGGCAGGCTCCTGGCATGGGCCACTCAGTGCCCAATAGCCCCAGGCTCTCTCTAAGCCAGCCTTTTCTTTGCCTGCTTTCTCGAGAACTCCCTCTGTGCAGTGCACAAGCCCTCCTCCCCTCCCAAAATGCATCTCCCAGCAGCTCAGGCTTACCTTCCGCACAACAGTTGCTGGGATGTACTTGTGCAGCTGCTTCCCCAGAACATTATAAGGGGGTAGGGTTACAGCAGGCCTCAGGATGCCTAAGGGAGGAAGAGCCACGTGGTCACGGGTGCCATGGTGCCATGAGCCTGCCTAGGAGGGTGCTGGGAAGCAGGGGCTGGCACGGGAACGCAGGGAAAACAATTCTTCTCCACTGGCATCTCTGTTCCTCTTGCAGGTGCTCAGCCAGAGCAGCCCCCTTCTAGGAGGAGGGAGCAGCCAGCCCCTGGATGAAGCTCACAGGCATGAGCACTAAGCGCAAGCGAGAGAGGGCACAGGGCATTCCTCGCTGGCCCCTGGAGAAGCCCACCCCTATCTTTCTGGGTGGCCCCAGAAGAGCACAGAGTTGGCCCTTACCTGCCCGTTGAGGCACAGAGGAGTTCAGCCGGCCTCATTTCACTTGGGGCAAGATGTCTTCATATTCACCCTCAAACACCTGGTCCATGCCTGTAGCCTAAAGGCACAGAGAACAAAAAGGGCTCAAGAACAGCTCCATGACCCACAGAGGACGAAGGCCAAAGCCTTCCAGGTGCCCCGACCCCCTCCTCAAACCCAGTAAGCAGAGTCCAGTGCTATCCCTGAGATAGAAGGGCAATAGCTACAGCTCCCCATCTACATCAACACCTGCCACTCCATCCACCTTCATCTCCTCAGCCTTCTCACACCTTCCAAACTCAGGCCCACATCTAGGGCCTCCAAATTGCTCTAGAGGCCATCCCACCCACCTTCACTGCACAACCATCAACTCTCCTTGTCCTGATCCTGCTCTGGTCACAGAGCTCCCAGCAGTGGGCTGACAGGATAACGTCGCTCGCATTGGCAGCATGTTGGGCCTGCCAAACGTCATCCACAGCCTGGCCAAGGATCAGGAAGCGCCTCTCCTTTTCATCTCCTACAGTCACATAGGACATGTGCCCTGCGGAGATCCCTGTTGGGGAGAGACAGGCAGAGCTGAGGCACACTGCCTTTGCACCTCCCCAGCCCCCCACAGTTGGACTCTTCCCAGGCTCCATTGGAAACTCCACCATGGGCTCAGCACACTGGCACTTGTGCTCACTCTCTGCATGGTTTGCATGCAGGCAGCTCCTAAATGGCTGCCTGAGAACACACAGGGGCCTCCCACAGCAAAGACTTGCAGCCGCCCGAGCAGGGAGGGATCAGCACCTCTCCCCAACGCTGCAAAGTGCCCTGTGGCTCTGCACAGCCCCACGCACGCCTCTGCGCCCGCTGCAGCCAACCCAGCACTCCCCATACCTATCTTGAGGCACAGCTTCAGGCCCACATCTGTCTTCCGCACCCTGTACATCTGCTGGATCCGCTGGCTACACCTCAGCACCAAGCTGATGGTGTCGCTCACCTGGGCTTCATTTACTCGCCACAGCACTAGCACTGCATCCCCTAGGGAAAGCAAGGACATAGGGAAGGCTCCCTCCAGGATAGCACTCCATCAGCCGGGCTGCCAAGTTCACCTTCTGGCCGATGACTGCCACAGAGAGAGAGCGCACATCGACGTGCTTAGGAGACCAACCCACTGCAGCCTCCAGGGCCAAGGGCTGCCTGGCCTGCAGCACAGGCAAGCCCCCGACCCCTGGGAGCACAGCCCAAAGGGCAGCAAGGCCCCATTCCCCCCACCACAGTGCCCCCGCTCTGCTCTGCCATCCCCGCTAGACCACAGGCCCAGCCCTTGGCCTGGCCCAGCAGACACGGGCCACAGGCTGCTCCCTGCCGCTCTGCCGCTTGTGATTGGTTACACACAGCTGTCTTTGCGCAATGTGACGCACGGGATTGGTTGTTGCTAGCCGCTCACGCGTTTATTTGATTGGCCTGTACATAAGCCACACCTCCCCAAACTTGCTTTCAGTTTCGTTCCTTGCTGCTTCCTCTTTTCTGCAGCTCATGACCTACAGTAACCCTGTCCCCTTTTTGTTCTTCAGCCAGCCAACCCTTCCCTAAGGCCTTTTCAATCGTATTAGACATACATTTCAACAAGCAAGATACAATTAACACAACATCAACAAAACACAATATCAACACCACCATCCCTGCACTTCGGATTAACAATTGTAACCATCCTGAAATTCCCCATCCACTTAACAAGTTGTCACATTGGTCTCCTGTTCCACAAAGCCAACAACTCTTAACTTGGGTATAACTAACAATCTGCTTTAAGAGCATGACATATTCATTACATCAGTATAGCCTCCCTTGCCTGAGGTGTCAGGGAGACACCCACTAAGGCTTCCTTTAAGCGATCAAGGAATGACATGTATGACTCCCCACTCACTTGTTTCTCCCATATCAAAGCAAGTTTCTTTTACCATATCCGCTTCCCCTCCGCTCTCAGTCCCCTTTTTAAGCGTCTCAAGATGATCCAGTAAGCCTTTGGCCCAGCCAGGCCGTTCTTCATTCTCGGGTGGAGGGTCCGGCAATGGAGGCGCGGATGGAGCAGGCGCAAGTTGCTCCTCAAACACCAGCATCTTCCAATGCCACGGTGGCCCTGTGCCTGAAGTGCTCGATAGGATAGACAAGACCAACTTCCATGTAGTCGTCAGGTCTCTCACATTTTTATCCTCGCTGGTGATGCGATCCCAAAGCTGCCGCCCCACGTCTTCCCATGTTTCCACATCGAATACTAGGTGGGGCTTGGCTTTGAACCCATTCTCTCTGCACCAGATTGAAAGCTTGCAGAGGGTCTGTTCATCATGCTTAATTCATCTCTTAGAGAGAATATGTTGGAGGAGCTTGGGGCTTTGCAAGTGTCCCTTGTCTCGTGCCCATTTGCATAGCTCATAAAGCTTCTTCATACTCACGCTGGCCTCTCGCTTAGCGAGAATTTGCCCCAGCAAAGTGAGTGCCGCCTCTCGATACATTGTCTCGCCCTTCTCTTTTCCTTTCTCGGCAGTCTTACCACAGTAGGTCTGTGCCTTTTGCGTGCTCTATCTGGGCCGACCTTCTGCCTCTGACTTCCAACCCTTCGTCTGTCTCCTTGACCCATGTCCTCGGGATGCAGATTCAAGGGTTCTCAGTGCTTAGGCAAGCTGCATTAAAGCATAGTTCCAGTGTCTCTGTTCGAGTGCCAGATGTTGGAAGTCAGCTGGAGTCAAGATGTACACTCAATGTGAGTTAAGAATCTTACTCGTTTATTTAACTCAATAACAGCACTTTTATACAGTTTAACCTCGCCCACGTGGTGTGCACGCGCCTCAAACAGCTCCCTATTGGCTACAGCCCATGTTCGTGTATACGTATCATTGGCTGGCGTTATGTTTCCGTGCCTTGGATTACAACAGGGCTCCTCCCAATTTGCGGTTGCCTAGGCATCCGGTTTACTTCTTTAGGCAGCCTAATTCCCTCTTGTTACCGGATCAAGGAAAGGTTAGGGGCAAGTCTCCACCTGAAGGCCTGGGTTGTACAGGTCCTCCGGGAGAGCATGGCCCCAGCTGTCTAACCATTCCTCTATAGGTGCCTGGTTGCCAGCTCTCACCTGCAAAGCTTTAACCTCTGGAGGCAAGGAGTGAGTTGTGAGTGGTTGGGACTGCAGCTCTTTTTTGGACTTTCTGTGACTTTTTAGGTGTGCGGTGCCATATGTTGCCTTGGGCAAAAAGGATATGTTTTCCTTGTGGAGGGACATCAGGACATGCTCGTGTCCCTCTCACCTATGAATCCAGAAGTGACTCTTGGGGAGCACTCAGGACGTACAGGCCAACCATGAGCTCCCCCCACCGCACGGCGGCCCTCACGCCTGGACCCACCCGGGCCCGCTGCTGCCGCCGCCTCGGATGGTGCCACGGAGGAGCCGGCGCCGAGAGCGGAGGAGCAGGGAGTGAGCGCGGCAGAGGGCGCGGGTGGCTGCAGGAGGGCGGCCCGGAGCGCGCAGAGGGGCCGTGGCGGCCCCAGGGCAGCCCCTCACCCGCCCCCTCTGGCTGTGGTACCCCGGGGCAGGGCTGCCTGTGAGGGAAAGCAAAGCCTTTAAAGGAAGTTTCCACAGGGCTTGAGCCGCTGCAGCTAGAAAAGCCCCTGCTCTGCATCCGCCTGGTGCAGAGGGCATCAGCATCACCCAAACTGATGCATTTTTGCTGCGCAAGGAGGGCAGCTCCAGGCAGCCTGAACTGATCCCTGCTGATAGGCAGTCCCTGAGCTGCCTGCAGCGGCAGGAAGTGCTCCAAAGCAGGTCTGAGTACCGTAATTCAGTGTAATTTGCTTCCTGATCACAGCTTGCTTTGGTTAGCTTCATTCCTCGGGGGGGGAAAAAAAATAATAAAAAAAAGTAATCATCCTGAAAAGACCTTAGAAACCTTTTAAGATAACCAAGGTGACACTTACAGGGAGAGTTTGTATCATTTTAATGGCTTATGTACATCAAAAATAATGTTTGACATGGAGTGTTTTATCTGTAACTGCTTTCCAGTGGGCAATGGGAGTTAGGTGTGACACACGCTCCAGGGAAAAGTGTAGAGTTACCATTGGGGGGGCTTTTAAAGCAAAGCAGTGCTTAGAAATCATGTTTACTTTGTACTTAATTACGTCAGCCATTTGCATAGCCCAAAATGGTTAAAGATTTTTTGTTATTATTATTTTTTAAACAACCTAAGGGCAAAACCTTGGGAATCACCAGCTTGCACAGTTCTAAAGGGGGTTACATGTCTGTGCTGTCTACATCCCCGCGCTGTTACCACTCCTAAGTGAAAAATTTCAGGTGGAAAAGCTCGTTGATTTTAATGCATCTTTCAAAATCTGCCACCCCCTTGCATTCTTCCCAGGCAGGGCTCTTCCCAACGGGATGTTCCACACTGCCGGGGCGAGGGAGGGCCCATCGGATACAGACCCAAACTCTGCTCTTCCGGGGAGCCCTGCCCTGGAGCCCTGCTTGTTGTGCAGCCCAGTTTCCACACAGCAGAACTAGAGGGGTTTTAGTTGCTTACATTGGTTGTGTGCTGATAAACAAACCCCTCCTTTAAATGTCGCTCCTCGTTTGAAAGTTTGTCAGGAGTGTTTGAACCTGGGTGCCCTATGGAGGTGCGGAAGTTTTTTCCCTGTCTCTGTATTGAAGCTGAACAGGTTTTCGTGCTTACCTCATCTACAAGAAAAGCTGAGGGGGAAACACTAACTTTGAAAGATTTTTTTTTAATGTGTTGTTTTTCCGAAAGCTGCTTGTAGGTGCAGAAGTGGATCCGCATTTACCAGCTATTAGTTGCCCCTCTACCAGTCAGGAGAATTTTAGAACCAAAGTGCCTCAGTCAGGCAGAAATTCCTTCTCAGCTGACTATACATGATTCAGATAAATATATTTGAATGTCCTTCTTTTCTTAGGAACCTTCATTAAGACAATATCTCAATGAAAATGCTTCATCATCAATGGAAGAAATGATTCCACCTCTTTCGGATACCTCATTGTCCTCAGACATGCTTCCACCCTTTTCCTTTGAGATGGAATTTAACTTTACCAGGTAATATATTCCTATGTTTCCTATGTCTGGTCATTTAATACCTTTAAAAAGGAAGTGTAATAGTATATACAGTGAATGGTGCTATGTTAAATCTGCAGCTGAAATGCTACAAAAGAACCGTGATTACATTAACCTTAACGTCCGCACCCTAGAAGTGGGGTGACTTTTCCAGAGAAGGTCATCCGCTCCTATAAAAATCCTACCTCTTTTCCGACCTCTCTTGGGATTTCTCCTTCACTTGATTGATGATTAGTCATGTCACTAAATGGTGCTTTAAAGAGTTTTCAGATGGGTGGGAATTAGAGAATAATCGTGACTATTCCTGTGATAGTCTGAGGGCGTTAAGAAAACTTTCTGTTAGCCACTAGTTGTTTACCGAGCAATAGTCAGGGATTAGTGCCGAGATGACCATGAAGATATTGGCTGACATTCAGCCACTGAAATTCTTCAGCTTTGGATTTGAAGCCAGAACCCCCCTCCAAAAATCTTAGACTATTTAATTGTGAGGAGTAGAAATCATTTGCTTAAGACATAGAGATAATTTATTTAAAGGGAGAGTCTGCCTGGCCATTTTAGTGGATTTTTAGTCTCCTGTGTCCCATGATTAAAATAAATAATTAAAAACTGTTTAACTTGACATTTGGGTGAAATAAAGTCCTTGGGTGAAATAAAGTCCTCGTTTATATGCAGAATTCAAAAAAAAAAAAAGGGGGGGGGGACTAGTAATTAGCGCATATAAAGAAGCTGATAGCATTCTTAGCTAGAAGAATCCACTATGATCTCAGTATTTAAGTAGGATACATGGCATTAAACAATATGTACTTAATCTGGTATACCATCTATTTTGTAGTCTATAGTGATTTTAAAGAACCCCGATAATTTAATCTTTTTTAAAAAAAATGTTTCAATATTGGCAGGTGGAAATAGCTACCTGTGGGGTGGCTACAGCAGGCTGGAGACCTTCTTGCCCGGGCACATGCTGCTCGGCAGCAGAAAGGTCCGTGCCCGGCCACGCAGACGTGTCCGTGGCAGTGTGGACATTTCTCCACGCGCACTGCACCAGCCTTGGCACCTGCAGCCAGGATGGGCTGCTGAGTGTGGGGCTGCCACCAGGCTGCAGCCATTTGCACAGCTCCCACCGCCAACAGCAGCCCTTTCCACCCCTCTGGGCTGGCCTCAGAGGCTGCTGGGGGCCTGATATTCTGGACACCAGCTTGAATGTCAAAGTTTCTGAAGAGACAGGTCAAAAAAAAAAAAAAAGAGTAGGGGTGGATTTTCAACCCTGGCAAAATAATCCAAGAAACTGAAGACCCACCAGCTGACTCTTTCATGCATGAGTTGAGAATGTTATCTACTTCTCTGCAAGAAGAACTTTGAACATCTGTCTGCTGAGCCCTTCACATTGACCCCTTGGGTACAATGAGGCCTCCTCCCTATGACACTGATGTACTGAGAAGCACTGGCTGTAAAAGGGCCCTGGAGGCCTGATGCCTCCTGGATGGGGTGACACGATCTCCTTTAGGCATGGCCACGTAAGGATTCCTGCTTGAATTCTGGCTGATCAGTCATGCCCTGTGGGGTGGGGAGAGACCACAGTGTAGCCTTGAAGAAGAAGGGCCTTGTAGGAGAGAAATCACGAGGTGCCAAAACCTCATCTGAAAGGTGTCAAATCTCTGGGCAAATACTGCAAAGGAGGGACTCCAATATCTTCCTGCTGGTGCATTTGGCTTCTGCAGGCAGTGGCAGTGAAGAGTTTCCTCCGTGGAGACACTGGAGCCTCCAGTGCCCAGACAGAGCTCTAGGCTGTGATGCACAAGTGCCTGCAAATTCTGGGCAAGTTCTGTGGTGCTGAGCCACAGGCACTCGCAGCCCTTGGTGTGCAAAGGAGAGCCCAGCGGCTCCTGCTCTCGCAGTGCAGGAGGGGAGACTGCAGGGGAGAGCAAGGGGCACAGCCTTGCCTCCTGCTGCAGGAAAGTTTCTCAGCATGGGAGCTGGCTTGGCTGCTGTAGCCAGAGCACCGCAGCAGCCTGCTCCCTCCTGGGCTTGGCCGCAGCAAGGGAAGCCGTCGCTGCTGAGGGGTCAGCACTGGGGCCTGCCCTCAGGAGCCCTTTCTCATACCTTCTCCAGGCAGAACCTTGTCGAGACCACAGTGCTCTTCTCCATCACTGACATTTTGACATTAGGGACTTATAGGAGATGTGAAGGTGGGGGGTAGCCTCAGCTGCAGTGACTATGAGTTAGTGGAGTTAAGGATCCAATGAGGAGGAGGCAGGGCTGTAAGTAGCCTTGCAACAATGGACTTCAGGAGGGTCAACTTAAGTCTCTTCAGAGACCTCCTCGGAAGAATCCCATGGGCTAGAGCTGTAGAAGGAAGAGGGGCCCAAGAGAGCTGGTTGGTTTTCAAGCGGCACTTCCTCCATGCCCAGCAACAGTGCATCCCTGTGTGTAAGAAGTCAGGCAGAGGGGGCAGGAGACCTCCGTGGATGAGCAGGGAGCTTGTGGCAATGCTCAAGCAGAAGAAGGTGGTATACAGAATGTGGAAAAAAGGTCAGACGCCCTGGGAGAAATACCGGAACGCAGTCAGGGAATGCAGAGATGTGACAATGAAAGCTAAGGCACATTTGGAACACAATCTGGCAAGGGACGTTAAAAATAATAAGAAAAACTTCCTCGAATATATTAACAGCAAAAAGAAGATTAGGGAAAAGGTGGGTCCGATGGTGAAGGGGATGGGCACCCTGGTTACAAATAACACAGAAAAAGCAGAGTTGCCGAATGCGTTCTTTGCTTTGGTGTTTACCAAGGGCAGCCCTTTAGAGTCCCAGGCCCTAGGGACAAGACAAGAAGCCTGGAGAGAGGAAGTCTTGCCTTGGTTAGAGGAAGATGGGGTCAGAGAGCACCTAAGGAAACTCAATACCCACAAATCCATGGGCCCTGATGGGATGCACCCCAGAGTTCTGTGGGAGCTGGCGGATGTCAGAGCTAAGCCACTCTCCATCATCTTTGAAAGATCCTGGAGAACAGGGGAGGTGCTGGAGGACTGGAAGAAGGCCAATGTCACACCAGTCTTCAAAAAAGGCAAGAAGGAGGACCCAGGCAGCTACAGGCCAATGAGCCTCACCTCTGTCCCCAGAAAAGTGATGGAACAGCTCATACTGGCCGTTGTCTCCAGGCACATGGAGGACAAGAAGGTGCTCAAGAGTAGTCAGCATGGATTCAGCAAGGGGAAATCTTGCTTGACTAACCTGATAGACTTCTATGGTGGAATGACAGGCTGGATAGATGAGGGGAGAGCGGTGGATGTCGTCTATCTCGAGTTCACCAAGGCTTTTAACACTGTCCCTCACAACATCCTCCTGGGCAAGCTCCGACAGTGCGCGATAGATGAGTGCACAGTGAGGTGGATTAGGAACTGCCTGGATGGCAGAGCTCAGAGGGTGGTGATCAGCGGTGCAGAGTCTAGTTGGAGGCCTGTAGCTAGCGGTGTCCCCCAGGGGTCAGTCCTCGGTCCAGTTCTGTTCAATTTATTCCTCAATGATCTGGATGAAGGCACAGAGTGCTCCCTCAGCAAGTTTGCTGATGATAACAAACTGGGAGGAGTAAGTGATACCCCCGAGGGCTGTGCTGCCATCCAGAGGCACCTGAACAGACTGGACAACTGGGCAGTGAAAAACCTCATGCAATTCAACAAGGCCAAGTGCAAGGTCCTGCACCTGGGGAGGAATAACCGCAGACACCAGTACAGGCTGGGGACTGACCTTCTGGAGAGCAGCCCTGCAGAGAGGAACCTGGGCATCATGGTGGACGACAACTTGACCATGAGGCAGCAGTGTGCCCTCGTGGCCAAGAATGCCAATGGGATCCTGGGGTGCCTTAAGAAGAGCATCTCCAGCCGGTCGAGGGAGGTGATCCTGCCCCTCTACTCAGCCCTGCTGAGGCCACATCTGGAGTATTGTGTCCAGTTCTGGGCCACACAGTACAAGAGGGATGTGGAGCTGCTGGAGAGAGTCCAGCGCAGGGCTACAAGGATGGTCAGGGGCCTGGAACATCTGCCCTGTGAGGAGAGGCTGGGGGAGCTGGGCCTGTTCAGCCTGGAGAGGAGAAGGCTGAGAGGGGATCTAATCAGTGTCTATAAGTACCTCAAGGGAGACAGTGAGGAGGATGGTGTTGGCCTCTTTTCAGTGGTGGCCACTCACAGAACTAGAGGTAATGGCCACAAACTGAAACACCAAAAGTTCCACAGGAACTTAAAGAAAAAATTCTTAACAGAGAGGGTGACAGAGCACTGGAACAGGCTGCCCAGAGAGGTTGTGGAGTCTCCTTCTCTGGAGATCTTCAAAACCTGCTTGGACGCAGCCCTGTGCCACATGCTGTAGGTGACCCTGTGTGTGCAGGGGGGTTGGACTAGATGATCTCTAGAGGTCCCTTCCAACCTTAAGCATTCTATGATTCTGTGATTCTATACCATTGTCAACTCATGCATGGAAGAGTCAGCTGGTGGGTATTCAGTTTCTTGGATTATTTTGCCAGGGTTGAAAATCCACCCCTACTCTTTTTTTTTTTTTTTTTTTTGACTGTCTGTTCAGAAACTTTGACATTCAAGCTGGTGCCCAGAATATCAGGCCCCCAGCAGCCTCCGGGGCCAGCCCAGAGGGGTGGCAAGGGCTGCCGTTGGCGGTGGGAGCTGTGCAAATGGCTGCAGCCTGGTGGCAGCCCCACACTCAGCAGCCCATCCTGGCTGCAGGTGCCAAGGCTGGTGCAGCGCGGGTGCAGAAACGTCCAATGGACACGTCTGCGTGGCCGAGCACGGACCTTTCTGCTGCCGAGCAGCATGTGCCCGGGCAAGAAGGTCTCCAGCCTGCTGCAGCCACCCCTCAGGTGTGCGCCCCTGAAGGGACACCCGCTGCGGGGTCACAGGTGGCCTCAGGTGACAGCG
This sequence comes from Tinamus guttatus, assembly GCF_059628265.1. Taxonomy (NCBI): domain Eukaryota; kingdom Metazoa; phylum Chordata; class Aves; order Tinamiformes; family Tinamidae; genus Tinamus; species Tinamus guttatus. The sequence continues at coordinate 2,014,681 of NW_028288621.1, forward strand.
GGGCCCTTTGTGACTGCGCTGCTGTGACATCCTGGCCCAGGGGGCTCGGCCCGCAGTGTTCGGGACGACGGCAACGGGAGAGGACGGGAGCGAAGGTGCTGGCCAAAAAGCCCCCTGAGCGCACCCAAGAATTTCCCTGTTGCCCCCGGGCAGCTCCGCAGAGTTTGGCCACGCGGCCAGGATGGCGGAGCGACTCCCCAGCCACCGCTCAGTGGCTGCTGAGGAGGAGGAGGATGGGGCGGTTGCAGCGAGCGTGTGCGACCTGGAGCCCCACTCGAGCCGTGCGCCCGAGGAGGCGCCGTCGGGTGAGTGCGGGGGCAGCGCTGGCCGCGCCGGGGGCCACGAGCTCTCGCTGTGCGGCTGGCAGCAGCGTGCGCTGGGGGAGAGCGCTCCGCTGCCTCCTGCCCTCTCCGCGCCAGCCCTGCAGCTCTGCCCGCTCTCTTTCCCTGTCAGCTCCCAGTGCGGATCTGCCTGGAGAGGAGGCAGAGGAAGCCCTGGAGCACGTGCGCGCCTTTCTCAGGCGTGGAGGGAAGGTGAGTGTCGCCATCCCGCTCGGGGCTGCACCGGCATCTCCTGCCGTCTCCCTCGGGGCGCTCCACGCTCAGACGACCCCACGTGGCTGCTGGCGCTGGGGGCTGCTCCCTCCCAGGTGCCCACGTGTCGCTGCAGCCCCTGCCGTGTGCTGGTGCTGCTGGCTGTGTGCCTGCCCCTCTTACGCTCTCTCTTCGTCCCTCTTCTCCTGGCAGCAGGAAGAGGCCGAGAAGCTGCAGTTTCTGGCCTGCATCTGCACCCTCTGCACAGCGTCCTGCTCGCCTAGCCTGCCTGCTCTGCTGCTGCGCCAGGAGCTGTGGCAGTGCAAATCCCAGCTGGCAGAGGCGCTGGAGGTGAGGGCGCGCGGGACTCCCAGAGGCCTGCTTGGGAGGGCACCGGCCCAGTTCTGCAGGCAGAAGAGTGCGGGGAGGTGTGGGGTGCTGGCTGGTGGGCAGAGCCACTTGTGGGGCCCTGGCAGCTCCGTAAGAGCCTTCCCGCTTGTGCTCTCCAGGTGCTGCTGCAAGAGGAGCCCAGGAACCACCTGGGCACGGCAGTGCGGCAGCAAGTCATGCTCAGCATCAGTGCCATGAGGTAGCTGCCCCAGAGCCTGGCTTGGCCACAGCCTCCCCAGCAGATATCCCATAGGGCCCCAGTCCTGGCAGGGAGCCTTCCCTCCTCCTGAGGGAGTCTCCCATTGGCATCTGGTGGGACAGAGAGGGTTGGAGCCGGGAGAGCAGAGAGGGCCCTGGAGCTCTCCCGTGGGTGCGGGATCTTTCCCCAGGGGTGAGGCGGGAGGTGGGGAGATCATTGGGCCCCACCTGCCAGCTGTGTCCTCTGTCCCTGGACAGCATGCTAGTGAGAAGAGGTGACTCTCTATGGGGCTCCCTCCCCACCTGGCGTGGCTAGCCCTCATGGGCCTCCCAAGCCCTGGGTGCATCCACCTTCCCAGGACAGAAGGGTGTTGCTGGCTGCTTCAGCCCCAGGGACTGAAAGGCCCCTCTCTGTGCTTGCAGCAAAGCTGGGCTGCTTCTGGAGAGCGAGCTGGAGAGCCTGCTGGAAGCCTGCTTCTCCAGCGTCTTCTCCCTGCCTCCACGGGAGCATCTGGATCCTGCTCTCTACTCCCAGGTGGGTGCTGGCTGCTTAAGTGAGGCTCAGGGCAGGCTCCCAGCTTGCCTCTCCCTCGCCCATGCCCTCTGCCCCTTGCCCTGGACAGGGCCATGGGCAGTGTCACCAAGCTGCGCCCTGTGCAGCAGCAGCAGCAGCTCCCCTGTCCTGAGGGCTCTCCTGCCCTCAGCACTACTCTACATGTGCCCCTGGCACAGGAGGAATTCAAAGCCCTCTCTGACAGCTGTGGGGCACTGAGGAAGAAGTGCCTCAACCCTCTGTCCCCCTTGCAGCTGCTGGATGCCATGGACGGCATGCTGAAGGCCTTGATGCTTGGCAGCCCTTCCTCCAGCGTGGTGGACATGAAGACCATCCTGCAGGTCTGCTATTTGCCAGGAGCAGAGTTGTCAGCTCCAGGCCCTGTGGTGGGACAGGGGGGAGTAGTCCAGCAGCCACTGGAGAAAGCCCAGTGCTGAGAGGGGACAAGCTCCCGCATGGGACTGGGGATCCCCACAGTTCTCCTGTGCGAGCCCAGTGTCCCTTGGCTACAGCCAACATCCCCTCCTCCTCAACCCGCTCCTGCACTCATTACAACCCCCATGGGCTCCTGCTGTCACATCAGGCCTGTCTGGGAGATTTGCTCCACAGTCACAAAGGACTCTGGATGCAAGATCCCCTCTCCGGGCTCTGCCGGTGCTCCAAGGCACAAACCTGCCAGGCATTTTCTGGGACACAGGACAGAGCAGCAGCTTTTCTCCTTGCAGCTCCTACTGCCCTACGCTGAGTGCCGGCAAGCAGCTGTGCACGAGAGGGCTGTGGGACGCCTTGTGAAGCTGGGGGATCTCCTGACCAGCTCTTCTTTGGTGTCGGTAAGGAGCCTATGGTGCAGGCAAGCTGCAGCCACTGCCTGTCCCTTGTCAGTGTGCAGCCATGTCCTGTAGCTCCAGGCTGCCTCCAAGGGAAGCCACCAAGGCTCTGGCTCAGCCGGATCCAAGCCTGCAAGGAGCATGGGCCCAGGGCTTTGATCCTGAGCGCTGCCCCTCTGGCCTCGTGTCAGCACTGCCTCCCTCCCCCAGGTGCGCGAATGCTTCCAAGTAGGCGGTGCCAGCTGTGGCAGCTTCTTGGAGAAGAGCGTGCCAGTCCTGGGGCAGCTGGTGGGACATCTCACCCTGTGCAGCGCCTGCAAGGACGAGGGAAGCAGCGATGAGGCCGCGGAGGCCCTGTGGCACCTCTATGAGTTCCTGCTGCAGGGAGAGAGTAAGAATTTCTGTGTGGTTGCAAGCAATTCCCCTTGCCCACCCCTTGCAATAGGCCCAGCGCCTCCCTGGGCGTCCTGCTGCGCACTCTTCCCTGCTAGGGCCTTTTCGCCTGCCAGGGGATATTTGTCCCTGACGCCTTTCGTGGGCTGTGTCCAGCTGTGCAGCCTTCATGCTGAATGCCCTGTGTTTCCCTTCCTGTGCAGGCAGGGAGCCGTCACAGGAGAGTGCCTGGCAGCAAGAGCTCCGAGAGGAGTGGGAAACTGCAGGCACCTTGAGGCTTTCCCGGTCCAAGGACTCCAGGGAAATGAGCAGGGTAAGGAGCACCTCCCTGGCTGGGACTTCTAGCTGTGGGGTCAGCCTGCAACTTGGACGCAGAGAGGGGTGGCTGCCAGGTGGGGCTGAGGAGAGGGCTTGCACTTTCATTAGGCCAGGACTAGCCAGGGGCTTCCTTCCTGCATCCTGCAAGCCCTGCTTCCCTGCAGGAGCAGCGGGTGGAGACCTTAACCCCAAGCACCCAGCCCAATCCCAGCACCATCACCCAAGCCAGCAGAGCCCCAGCTCCTGCCTCGGAGGGACTCGCTGCCCCATGTCGCTCTCCAGGGCCACGAGCTGCTCAGCCAGGCAACACAGTTGGGAGCCTGGCTGTGACATCTCTCTCGGGGCTGCCTTCTTTTGTGCCCTAGATGTTTGGGAAACACCTCCAGCCAGACGAGAAGGCAGAGGCCATCCTCGTAGCCATCAGGGGCATGAGAGCTTGCAGCAGCTATGACACGCAGGCGGCTGCTCACATGCTGGACGAGCTTGTCATGGATGACGCGTGCCTTTTGGAGCATGTGAGTAGCCTGCGGGTGGCACGGCCGGGGTTCAGGCCCTTTGGGGGCTTGTTTTTCCCCTGAGTGCTCGTGTACCAGCACCCAACTGCCTCTGTGGCCAGCCCAGAGTGGTGGCAAGGGCAGGCATTCTCCGTGGGAGCTGGGCAAAGGGCTGCAGTGCGGCAGCAGCCTCACACTTTGCCATGTGGTCTGCAGGCACCAAGGCTCGTGAAGAACGTGTGGGAAAACATCCTGGCCGTGCGAGATGCATCTGCACGGCTCAGCCTGGACAGGGCTCTTCTCCTGCTGAGCAGCACGTGCCCAGACAAGGTGGTTGCGAGCCTGCTGAGCTGCTGCCCCTCATGTGACAGGTCTGTGCTGGCCGGGGCAGGGGCAGGGACAGGGCTGCGGCCTCGCAGGCCACGGGGCTGCAGCCGCGGCAGCCGCTGACAAAGTGCTCTGGGCCCGCAGCGCCGCCAGGGCCATGTGGAAGGTGCTGGTGTCCAGGCCTGGCGCCGCGGAGCGGGTGCTGCCGGAGCTGCTCGTTGCGCTGCAGGACTGGTGGCTGCCCGAGGAAACGGCCTCGCCTGTCTCTTCCCTGGCCGTGAGTTTGTGGAGGAAGCCCCGCTCTCCCCTCGGGCTGCCCTTGCCCCTGCGGGCGAGAGGCAGGGCTCCCGCTGCCCTTCTCCATGCAGCCCCAGGCCAGGGCCTCCCCCGGGATGCACAGGCCCAGCGCGGGACGGGGCTACGGCTGGCAGGGCCCTGGCCAGCGCCAGCTTGCTGGGCTACTGGGCCTGCTTGGGGCCCTCTGCACACCCAGACACATGGAGCTGGCCTGAGCGGCTGGCTGTCTCCCTCCACCTCTGCATGGCCCTGCCTCGTGCAGCACGCGCTCAGCCTGCTCTGGGGACAGGATTAGGGTCCGGGGCCACGTTAGGGTTCCAAGCAGCAGAAACATCATCAGGGCCAAGTCAGGGGAACCAGGGTAGCTTCCAGGCTACGTGTGGCCCTCCCGGGGATGTCCTCACTGCCCAGGAAGGCTTGTGGTGGCTTTGTGGCACCCAGGCGCCGAGCCCCAGGAGCTGCCATGGCTCTGCTCTGGCCAGGCAGCCCAGGCAGCCCCTCCTGCTTCTGCCAAGGCACAGGGCACTGCTAGGAGCCTCACCCCCGAGCTCCAGCAGCACGGGAGGGACATGTCAGCAGCAAGGGCTGTCTCTGGGCTTTTTCTGCAGGCAACGCGTGTGCTCCAGGAGATCCTCCACCAGCCCCACTGCCTGCACGTGCTAGGGGCGTTCTTCCCCCAGCTGCTGCTAGCGCTCCTCTTCCAGAGCTCTTTCCTGGCAGCGCTGGAGCAGGAGCAGTCGGACGCGCTGTGGGGGAGATGCAGAAGGGAGGAGTCCACGTGCAGCAGTCCCGTGAGGTGCTCCATCACATCCTCACTGTCCCTGGCACGCAGGGCTGCAGGCAGGGCCAGGGGTGCGAGTGTGAGCGGGTGTTTTCTCTGCACACAGGCTTGCAGTGCAGACCTTGAAAGCACTGCTGTGCCGTGCCGGCTATGAGAACGTGGTGCTGGCAATGGCAAAGAAGGGCAGCTGGGATATGCTCCTGCATGCTGAGACCCATCACCAGGGAGTGGGTTTGTTGGCCAGGTGAGAGCCCCTGTCTCCCTGCTCTGCTGCAGCATTTCGCCCCTGCGCACAGGGTGACTCTCAGAGCCCACAGGGGTGCCCAGTTCTCCACGCAAAGGTGGCTTTGTTCTGTGCGTGGTGGCCCAAGGGATGTGATGGGAGGAATGAGGGTGCAGTCTCAGGAGAGCTTTGCCTGGGCTGCTCAGGCCTCACAGTGCCTTCTTCCCTCTGCCAGAGAGATGAGGAAGAGCCCAAGAGCGCTGCGCCTTCTGCTATTTCAACAGCTGGCAGTGCTGCTCTTGGGCGAGGAGCCCTGCACGGAGATCCCTGCCATGGCTTTCCTGGTGGAGGTGAGCCTCATGTGGGCACTGCCCTTCTGGGGTGCTTCTAGCTCCAGTGCTCTCTGCGAGCCCCAGCTGTGGGATGGAGGGCAACGAGCGCAAGTGGGGCAGTGGGTGATCTGCCATGAGTCCCCTCGGCCTTCACCCCTCTGCAGCGGGCTCCTTCTTGTCCCCACGTGTTTTTGATGTCTCTTTTGTGTCGCGTCTCTGTTGAAGGGCTCCTCCAAAGCATGAGGACAGGAGGCTGGTGCAGGGAGGGGAGGAGCAGGCCAAAGCTGTGCCCTGAGCTGTGTCCTGAGGCCCCAGGCAGGGAGGGAGGTCCCAGGGGCTCCCTGCAGTCACTGCTGCCTTTGGGCCAGCCTTCCTCTGAGCCCACTGCCCTTGCCCTGAGCTACTGCTGGGATCCAGTGGTGTCCGACACAGGCAGTGCTGTAGCCATTGCCACCTTCTCTGTGCTGTGCATTGCAGCTGCTGGCCTGCAGTGACCTTCAGGCGGATGAAGATGTCTTGCTGGGAATCTCTGTGGTGTCCCTGAAGAGTCACAGCAGGGTAATGCATAAGCTGGGACTCAGAAGCCTCCTCATGCTGTGCAGCAGACAGGAGATGGTGAGCAGGGCATCACTGGGGGGAAGCTGTGTGAGCTGGGTGCTGGGTGCTAAGGAACAGGCTGGCTTGGACTTTGCTGGGCCTCGGGAGCTGAGGGGGCTGCAGATCTCAGCCCAGCACCTAGCAAGCCATGTCTGAAAGGGTGTGAGACTGAGGGAAGCTGCTGTCTAATAAGGTGCCAGGGTAGTCTTTTTTTTCTGTTTTTTTTTCTTTTTTCTTTTTTTTTTTTAAACTGAGCTTGTACTTCCCACTTACAGGTCACAAAAATGCATGTCCTGATGCCTCTGGTCATGAGACACTTGCAGGACGAGGACAGGGACATGAGCAGCCAGGCTCTTCTCGTGCTCAGTCATGTGGTCCGTGTCCTGGAGAGACCAGCACTCACGGACATGGCTCCAGAACTGGCTGAGAAACTCCTGCCACTCTTTGAGGATGTAAGGCGGGGGGCAGAGCCGTGGGGCTGGCTGGTGTGTGGGAGGCTGCCAGGAGCCTTTCTGCCCGGGGCCCTTGGGATACTGTCCTGTGCTGCCCGTGCTGTCCTGGGCTGCACGGCTGCATTGCACCAATGCAGCTTGTGCAGGAAGCTGCCACGTGCGGTGCCAGTGCTGAGGAGTTCTCTCTTCCTTGCCACCAGGAGCGCGAGCACACACGAAAGCTCTCCATGCAGCTCTTCAGCAAGCTCGTGGAGACAGCAGCGGGCACTGCAAAGGAGCAGATGAAGCAGCATGTGCACACGAGCACGCTGCCACTGCTCTTCCATCTTCAGGATGAGAGCCCCAGTGTGGTCGAGGTATGGCTGAGCAATGGGGCACACTGGGGACCCGAGTAGCCACGTTGGGAATAGCCGTGGGAGGTAGTCCTGGCTGAGTCCTGCCTGGATGTCTCTGGGGCTGCAGCCCTTCAGCCTCCTGCTGGCCTTGGCTGCAGCTCAGCAGCTCTTGGGAGTCTCTGCTGTGCTGCCTGTTCGGGACAGGGTGGCTCAGGTGGTGCTTGCTCCATGTTTCCGCCCAGCGAGGGGGGCCAAGGACCCCAAAGCAGATTCAGTGCCCTGCGTTACCATGAAGGGCAAATGCCCTGAGTCTTGTCAAGAGGAGGGTGGTGGGGGGACACAGGCTCTTGTCCCATGGGCTGCGGTGGCATCTCCCCATTTTTCCCATGTGCAGGCTGCTCAGGAAGCCCTCCTTGGTGCCGCCAAGCTCCTCAAGTGGAAGGAGCTGAGGCGCTTGGCTCAGAGCCAGCAGACTTGGCTGATCAGCAAGTGCCTGGTAAGGACAGTCCCCAGGCTGCAGCCCAGCCCGGAGCAGCTCTTTCCTCCTCCGTGCCCAGTGTGTGGGGCTGACGGCTCTGGGTGCAGGAGCAGCACTCGCGGACTCTTCTGCAGGCTCCTCTGCCTTTGCTGAGCCCTGGGATGCTGAAGCTGCCCCTGGCCCAGCAGGGCCTTGCAGCAGGAGGGCCCCTCAGCATGCCTGGGCAGCAGCCGTCCCTCTGCTGCCTCCAATGCTGGCTCGGTGCTGCCCAGCGTCTGCGCGGGGTCCTGAGTGTGGTGGCAGGGGGAGGCCGGCTGCTCCTGGGGAAGGACGGTGAGAGGATGTTGTGCGCTGAGCCTTGTGCTCTCCCCAGCTGGCCGGGAGCAGGGGCAGGAGGAGGGCGGACGAATACCTGCGCCAGAGCCTGTCCTACCTGGAGAGCAGCCAGGAGTCCCTGCGCGAGGCGGCCGTGAGGTTTCTGGGTGAGCCCTGAGCCCTGGGCTCCATCTCTGTTCTGGGACAGCTCGGCCTCAGCCCCGGCTGCTGCGCTGGCAGCAAAAGCAGCCCTGTGACTGCTGCAGCCCCGCGTGCCTGAGGCAGCGCCTGGGCGCCTGGAGGCTCCGTGCCACCCTCAGCCATCTCTGCCCACAGCGGTGGGGCTGGTGGGAGTCCCTCGCAGCAGGAGCCCTGCGGGTTACACTGGGGAAAGGGAACTGGGGTGAGCCCTGCCTGAGGGGAGGTGGGTGCCTGGCCAGGTGGGCAGGACTGGGGGCAACATCTTTGAGCAGCAGCATTTATGGGGCGCTGTGTGTGTGCCTAGGGCATGCTGGGCAGCACACCAGGGAGCAGAGCAAGGAGACGGTGGAGGTCATCTGTGAGAGTGAGTGAGGGCAAGCAGGGTGTCACACGGGGCTGGGGGGATGAAGAGAGACCCTGGCCAAGGAGCTCCCATCCCTGCGTAGGTGAGGAGGGCTCTGCTGCCCGAGAGGAGCGGATCAGGGGTGGTGCGGGGAGAGTAGAGAGAGATTTCAGGCACCTTGGGCACATTCCTGGGCAGCAGCTGCCAGCTAATCCAGTAGAGCCCCTGGGTCCATCCTGGCTGTGGCAAGAGCTGGGTGGGACTGGTGGTGTTAGGAGGAGAGGCCTGGGGCCTGGGGGATATGGGGGCTTCATGTGAGCTCGTGCTTCCCCCCTCAGCCCTGAAAGGCCTGCAGGAGGACAGCAGCCCATCCATCTCTTCCCTGGCCACCCAAACCATGCTGATCCTGAGAGCTGCAGGGAAGGGGGCTGCATCCACGGGCACCCAGGAAGGCCTGTGCAACCGCCTGAGGAGAGCGTGGGAGAGGCGGCACTGCCCTCTGCAAGGTGTCAGTCTTTGCTGCTGGCGCTCGGCCACGTCCTGATGCCAGGCTGCTCTGCACACAGGCCTCCTTAAAGAAACGATCCTGTCTCTTCACCGTGTGTCGTGTCTTTTCTTTGGCAAACCAAGCAGTAGAAAACGCAGGTTGTGAAGGGATTGGGGTCCCCCTCTTAGAAGAGTTGGGCACGTGCTCTCTGCAGCAGGCTGAAGCCAATAACCTGGCCCCTTGCTACCCCTCACAGCAGTCAGCAAAGCCTCTCCCACCCCCCAGCTTTATCCTTACATAGAATCATAGAATGCTTAAGGTTGGAAGGGACCTCTAGAGGTCATCTAGTCCAAACCCCCTGCACACGCAGGGCCATCTAGAGCACGTGGTACAGGACTGCGTTCAAGCGGGTTTGAAGATCTCCAGAGAAGGAGACTCCACAACCTCTCTGGGCAGCCTGTTCCAGTGCTCTGTCATCCTCACTGTCAAGAATTTTTTCCTTAAATTCCTGTGGAACTTTTGGTGTTTCAGTTTGTGGCCATTCCCTCTAGTTCTGTCGGTGGCTACCAGTGAAAAGAGGCCAGCACCATCCTCCTCACTGCCTCCCTTGAGGTACTTATAGACACTGATTAGATCCCCTCTCAGCCTTCTCCTCTCCAGGCTAAACAGTCTCAGCTCCCTCAGACTCTCCTCATAGGGAAGATGTTCCAGGCCCCTGATCATCCTTGTAGCTCTGCACTGGACTCTCTCCAGCAGCTCCACGTCCCTCTTGTACTGTGAGGCTCAGAACAGGACACAATACTCTAGATGCTGCCTCACCAGGGCTGAGTAGAGGGGCAGGATCCCCTCCCTCGACCTGCTGGAGACGCTCTTCTGAACGCACCCCAGGATCCCATTGGCCTTCTTGGCCACGAGGGCACACTGCTGCTTTGTGGTCAACTTTTCGTCTACCACGACGCCCAGGTTCCTCTTGGCAGGGCTGCTCTCCAGAAGGTCAGTCCCCAGTCTGTCCTGATGCATGGGGTTATTCCTCCCCAGGTGCAGGACCTTGCACTTGGACTTACTGAATTTCATGAGGTTTTTCACCTCCCAGTTGTCCAGTCTGTTTCGGTCCTTCTGGATGGCAGTGCAGCCCTTGGGGGTATCAGCTACTCTTCCCAGTTTGGTATCATCAGCAAACTTCCTGAGGGAGCACTCTGTGCCTTCATCCAGGTCATTGAGGAATAAATTGAATATCATAGAATCATAGAATCATAGAATGCTTAGGGTTGGAAGGGACCTCTAGAGATCATCTAGTCCAACCCCCCTGCATACGCAGGGACACCTAAAGCACGTGGCACAGGACTGCATCCAAGCGGGTTTTGAAGATCTCCAGAGAAGGAGACTCCACAACCTCTCTGGGCAGCCTGTTCCAGTGCTCTGTCACCCTCACTGTTAAGAAATTTTTCCTTAAGTTCCTATGGAATTTTTGATGTTTCAGTTTCCGGCCATTTCCTCTAGTCCTATCAGTGGCCACCACTGAAAAGATACCATGACCGTCCTCTGCACTCCCTCCCTTGAGGTATTTATATACACTGATTAGATCCCCTCTCAGCCTTCTCTTCTCCAGGCTGAACAGGCCCAGCTCCCTCAGCCTCTCCTCATAGGGCAGATGTTCCAGGCCCCTGATCATCCTTGTAGCCCTGCGCTGGACTCTCTCCAGCAGCTCCACATCCCTCTTGTACTGTGGAGCCCAGAACTGGACACAGAACTCCAGATGCGGCCTCACCAGGGCTGAGTAGAGGGGCAGGATCACCTCCCTCGACCTGCTGGAGACGCTCTTCTTAATGCAGCCCAGGATCCCATTGGCCTTTTTGGCCACGAGGGCACACTGCTGCCTCATGGTCAACTTGTCGTCCACCATGACACCCAGGTCTTTCTCCGCAGAGCTGCTCTCCACAAGCTCGGTCCCCAGCCTGTACTGGTGTCTGGGGTTATTCCTCCTCAGGTGCAGGACCTTGCACTTGGCCTTGTTGAACTGCATGAGGTTTTTCACCGCCCAGTTGTCCAGTCTGTCCAGGTCCCTCTGGATGGCAGCACAGCCCTCTGGGGTATCGGCTACTCCTCCCAGTTTGGTATCATCAGCAAACTTGCTGAGGGAGCACTCTGTGCCTTCATCCAGGTCATTGATGAATAAATTGAACAGGACTGGACCAAGGACTGACCCCTGGGGGACCCCACTAGCCACAGGCCTCCAACTAGACTCTGCACCGCTGATCACCACTCTCTGGGCCCTGCCATCCAGCCAGTTCCTAATCCATCTCACTGTCCACTCATCTATCCCACACTTCCGGAGCTTGCCCAGGAGGATGTTGTGAGGGACGGTGTCAAAAGCCTTGGTGAAGTCGAGATAGACGACATCCACCGCTCTCCCCTCGTCTATCCAGCCGGTCATTTCATCATAGAAGGCTATCAGGTTAGTCAGGCAAGATTTCCCCTTGGTGAATCCATGCTGACTACTCTTGAGCACCTTCTTGTCCTCCATGTGCCTGGAGACAACAGCCAGTATGAGCCGTTCCATCACTTTTCCGGGGACGGAGGTGAGGCTGACTGGCCTGTAGTTGCCTGGGTCCTCCTTCTTGCCTTTTTTGAAGACTGGCGTGACATTGGCCTTCTTCCAGTCTTCCGGCACCTCCCCCGTTCTCCAGGATCTTTCAAAGATGATGGAGAGCGGCTTAGCTATGGCATCTGCCAGCTCCCGCAGCACTCTGGGGTGCATCCCATCAGGGCCCATGGATTTGTGGGTATCGAGGTTCCTTAGGTGCTCTCTGACCCAATCTTCCTCTACCCAGGGCAAGTCTTCCTCTCCACCCGCTTCTTCTCTTGCCTCTAGGGCCTGGGGCTCTAAAGGGCTGCCCTTGGTAAACACCGAAGCAAAGAAGGCATTGAGCAACTCTGCTTTTTCTGTGTTATTTGTAACCAAGGTGCCCATCCCGTCCTCCAGCGGACCCACGTTCTCCCTGATCTTCCTTTTGCTGTTAATGTATTTGAAGAAATTTTTTTTTGTTATTTTTAACGTCCCTTGCCAGCTTGCCTTCCAGACATGCCTTAGCTTTCCTTGTCGCATCTCTGCACTCCCTGACTACGTTCCTGTATTTCTCCCAGGGGCCCTGTCCTTTTTTCCACATTCTGTATACCGCTGCCTTCTGCTTGAGCATTGCCACAAGCTCCCGGCTCATCCACGCAGGTCGCCTGCCCCCTCTGCCTCCCTTCCTACACACAGGGATGCACTGTTGCTGGACGTGGAGGAAGTGCCGCTTGAAAACTAACCAGCTCTCTTGGGCCCCCCTGCCTTCTAGAGCACTAGCCCATGGGATTCTTCCGAGGAGGTCTCTGAAGAGGCTAAAGTTGGCCCTCCTGAAGTCCATCGTCGCAAGGCTACTTACAGCCCTGCCTCCTCCTCGTTGAATCCTGAACTCCACCAACTCATGGTCACTGCAGCCGAGGCTACCCCCCACCTTAACATCTCCTACTAGGCCCTCCCTATTTGATAGCACGAGGTCCAGTAGCCCACCTCTCCTCGTCGGCTCCTCCACAACCTGCGTCAAAAAGTTATCGTCGACGCTCTGCAGGAACCTCCAGGACTGTTTGTGCCTGGCTGTGTTGTCCTCCCAGTTGATGTCGGGGTAGTTGAAGTCCCCCATGAGAACCAGGGAATATATATAGGTTATATATAGAGAGAATATAGGTGAAGATCAAAGTACATAGAAACATAAACTCTTAATTATATAGGTTAAGACCAATACACATAAAAGCATAGAATTGCAAACATCACTACATCTATTCCCTGCTGCACCAAATGTTTATAAATGATTCATGATTCACTCTGATGGCTCAATGGTTTTTGACTCCTAGACTTGGCTGGAATTCTCCTGTGGCTGTGACTGCTCTGTTGCCAGCTGAGGCTTTACATCTTTTGCTGGTAACCAGTGAGCACCTGTGGGAAGGAGAACACACACATACCCCCTTCCCCATGTTATTAGCTCTATGGAGCCTCTCCCTGGTGGTTCTCCAAATTCTTTATACCATCCCTTTGGTGGAGGCACAACTGCAGGGACCATCTTGAATTGTCAGTCAGCTGCTGGTGTAAATAACTGAGGATCAGAAGGATTCAAAAGATTAAGCACATATAATGCTTTGTCTAACTGTTCCTGTGGGGTAGCACTGTCCATAGGATTTCCTCTTTGTCTTTTTATTTAACATAGCCTTGAGAGTCCCATGGACACGTTCAGTAATGGCTTGTCCAGTGGGGGAATGCGGTATACCTGTAACGTGTTGTATACCCCAGTCTTCTAGGAAGACAGAAATTGTTTGTGAAACATAAGTAGGACCAGTATCAGTTTTAATTGCTTTCAGAATGCCCATAGTGGCAAAACATCTTAAGCAGAGGTGTTTCATATTCCGTGCCTTTTCTGCAGTATGTGCAGTGGCTACCAGAAACCCTGGGAAGGTATCCGCACTAACATGCACGTAACGCAGTTGGCCACATGTTGATATATGTGTGATATCACTCTGCCAAAATTCATTAGTTCGTAAACCTCGAGGATTCACTCCTGTGTATGATGATACTGGTGTAATACATTGACAATCAGGGCATGCACTGACAATTTCTGTGGCTTGTTCTCAGGGCAAAGCAAGTTGTTTATGTAAGGAAGAGGCATTTTTATGAAAGAAATGGTGAGATAATCGGGCTTGCTCCAAACTGCACGGCAGTACTGCTGCCATCATCAATTTGTCTGCCATAATATTTCCTTCAGTTATTGGTAGAGTAGTGTGTGACCATTTATATTTTATAATGCATATACATATGCCAATGCATATGCGAGTACATAGATGACATCCTTAATTGGGGGTGATTTTCCCAAGAAGGTTGGGAAAGTAGCCACAGCAGTATGGCAAATCCTACCTGAAGCTGACATTGAGGTACCACCTGAGGAATGCCAGGGACCAAGCAAAGAGGTAAAATTCCTAGGGACCTGGTGGATAGCTGGCAGTGCAGGGATTCCTGCAGATACCTTAAGAAATATTGAAGAGCTGCAAATGCCCCGGTCAAGGGAAGAATTACAACAATTGATGGGAACTTTAGGATATTGGAGAAAATACCTACCTGGATTTTCTATCACTGCCCCTCCTTTATATTTGCTCTTAAGGAAAAGCAAACCTTGGAAGTGGGAATTAGAACACAAAGAGTCAGCCAAAACTCCGACTGGAGAATTAGAAACATTTCAGTCACTGGGACCAGAACACCCCCACGACCCTCTTACAGCTGAATGGGGTTTTGCTGATCATGCTACTTACTGTAAGTTACAACAAGTAACTTACTGCTATGAACTTACTGTAATTTGTTGTTACAGTAACTTACTGTTACTTAGTGTAACTTGCTTACAGGCTGTCCCTTATGGAACAAAAGTATATTGTTTATTCTTTATTGTTTAGCTTGACTGCATTTAAGAAAGGTAACTACAATATTCTGAATGGGAGAAAAAAGACTTTTATCCTTAGTCCCAGTAGTTAAACAGGTTGAGATAATACATCAAGGACAACCTGTGCAAACTAGAGGACCGTTTAATTTACTAGAAGCAATCCTAAAGGGGACTGCTCCCCCAGAAGGAATTGCACCAAACCCCACTACCACAAAATGATGTGCCTACCTAACAGGAGTAGCAGAAAATATGCAGCTAACTGAAGGGCACACTAAGGTTCACAAATTGCAGATGCCTGTAAAAACAAATCCTTTAGCACTGGGACAAGCTCTTAAACTTTCTTAAGCTTTCTGAATGTACCATCTGTCATCGATGAAACACCAACAGAAAACGTGGTTTAGAGACGCTTCAGCAAAAAGACTAAATGGTAAACAGCTATAAAAGGCTGTTGCATTAAATATTACCATTGGTGAAGAAGTAATAGAAGAAAGTGAAGGCAGTGCACAAATAGCAGAGTTAAGAGCAGTAGTTTTAGCTACACAAAATGGAGCAAGGGTTGTCTGTGTAGGCTCCTATGCTGCGTGGGCTGGTGCCACACAATGGCTTTGTGGATGGGAAGCTCTTAACTGGGAAGGAGATAGAACCCCAGGTTGGAGCCCAGGCCTCCAAGAGCAGGGAGCCTGGAGCCAGCAGGCCAGGGCCGGGGCTGCAGGCGATGAGGGCAGAGCCCATCCTCTTTCCCACAGCCCATTTTGTGGCCTGGCTCATGGGCAAACTAGCACAAGGCCTCAGTGTGCACAAAATGCGCTCACAGCTGAAGCGCAGCTGGGGCTGGAGCTTTGCAGAGAGTAGGGTCATTTTCTTGCCCTGGGGTATCTCAAGAGAGCGCGCTTTGGGCCAAAGCTGCCCTCCTCCTCTCCTCTGCCTCCTTTCCCCACCTCCTTATTCCTGTGTTCCAAGCTGCTGGAAGGAGGGAACATCCTGCCCCTCATCAGGACAATGTGGCTCTTGGAGGATGTCAGGCTGCCCTCTGGGCCTGTCTCCATAAACAAGAGACATGCACAGAGGCCGAAGAACCACGGCAGCTTCGTTGTGGGAAGCTGAAGAGAGGGCTGAACGAGTCCAGCAAGAACGGGGCCAGCTGGTTCCCGAGGGGTGGTCGCTGCAGCGTTGCCCGCAGTGACGCAGGCTGCTCCGCGCACGCAGTTGCTCCCTGTGTGCCACGCGCCGCTGGGCTGGCAGTGCTGCCTTAGAGCTCATCTACCCGCAGCCTCCTGGTCTCCTGCCTTGCTTGTGCCGTTTTGCCCTGCAGCACCCGCTCCCTCCCATCTCCGGACCCCAGTGAGTCCTTCTACTGCCCCTCTGTGCGATGGATCCACTTGGCTACAAAGGAAACGCTGGTGACGTTGTTGCTTTTCAGGCAGGGCCTTGGGAGCTCCCTTCCCATGCAGAGAGCAGTGTGTGCTCTCCTGAGGATCAGCTTGTCCTCTCTTGCACTGCCTGAGCGCAGGCATTCAGCCGGGAGCGCCTCGGTGTGCAGCAGAGCTGAGGTCCTGCTGCCCTGGGGAATGCTCTCCAGCCCAAAGATACTGCACCCAGTGTAGGGATTAAATAGTTAATGTAGAGTGTACTAATGGGGATTAAATAGTTAATGTAGAGTGTACTAATAAGCTAGTCAATACTTAGTCTCAAAATGCAAGGACTCTTGATAAATGGCATGACAGATGGCTCTGCATGGAAGGGTTGCCTATCTACAAGGACGACTCCTGAAAAATGGCAAGTCAGGAGGTTCCACATGGAGGGGTTGCCTGTCCAGATCTCCTAGTTAGCAATAAAATATAGATAACATTAACATGAAAGTAGAACAGAGAAACGGGAGGGGGGAACATTTTTGGGGTGAAAACGGTATAAAAGAGGGAAGACCGAAGTAGTCGGGGTCCGTGGTGTGACCCCTGCGTGGGAAAGCCCGGAACCCAGCTAGCTGGTAATACTTATTATCTTTCTCCTATTATTAAAAAGCACAATATATCGATGGTGTTTGCCTCTTTCTCTGTCAATTCGAAAACCGTACCTAACATCAGCTTCTCTCCTTCTGTCCTAGGAGGCACCAAGGGCCTGGGGCCCTTGTTCTGCTCGAGGAGAGGCCGTTTCACCTCTCCTGGGCTCTCCAGAGCCAGCAGCACAGAGCGACAACTTCCATCCCGATGGTGAGCATTTGTGATTGAGGGACACATATATCCCTCTTATGAGGAAAGACTAAACAGGCCAGGCCTTTTTAGCGAGGAGAAGAGATTGATAGGAGGTTTTATCAACAGGTCTGAATAGCTGAGGGAGAATGTAAAGAGGATGGGGCCAAGCTCTTCCCTGTGGTGGTGAGGGCAGGACACCTTCCCCCAGCATGGGGACACCTCCCTGGCTGCTGCACGCAGGGCCCCACTGCACCCTGGTGCCAAAGGTGCCTCTGCAAAGTGGTGCATTGCAGAGAGCAGCTGTGGCACCTGCTCTCCCAGCTGTGGCAGTGCCGGGCCCTGCTCTGGGCAGCTCCTGCCTTCTCCCCACGGCAGGGAGCTCGCAGCTTGCACTGCTGCGCTCTGGGTCTTCTGCACAGGGGCGGCCCCTTGGCCAGCCCAGCTCCTCTGGGCCAGCGCTCACACGCAGCGCTGAGCTCTGCCTCGAGCTCCTGGCAGAGGGAATGGCGGGCAGCCCAGGATAGAGAAAGGCTGGGAAAGGCTGTTGGCAGCCCGAGGACTTGAGTGTCACACAAATGCAGCAGAGCAAATGGGCCCTCCACAGGAAAGCCCAGAATCCCCATGGAGCAGGAGGACCTGCCTTGGTGATGTGGTCCCTGTCCGTGGGGCTGCAGAGGGACAGAGCAGCCTCCATGATGGTCCCCAGCACGGGGCTGTTCCTGACAGGAGGCAATTTCTGCAGCAGCTCCTGAGGGGAGACTGCACACACCCTCTTCCTGCCATCCCTGAGCATGTCCCAGTCCTGATGGGCCCTGTGCTCACCCAGGGGCTGGGGCACTCGGCTCTGCATCTCACAGCCCCGTGTCCCTGACACCCAAGAGCTGCCCTTTGCCCGTGGCCTGGGCACTGCGAGGACTTGTTGTCTCAGGCACCCTGAGAGCATCAGGGCTGCCCTGCACTAGGGCTGTGGCACCTTCCTCTTTGGGCATCCCCTGAGCCACGTTCCAAGGGAAATCCGAGAGGGAGCTTTTTGCTGGTGCTCCCCTGCACCTGGAGCCTGAGAAGACAGCTCTGCACAGACATAGCTGCAGTGGGGATGCTTTTGTGCCTGAGCTCCCTGGGAAAAAACACACAACACCCAAAGAATGGAACAGGAATATTTACTTAAACAGCAACACCAACAATGAAAACAACAATGTGTACACTAACCACAACATCAACAAGAAAAACAGCAATAGTGTAACATCAAAAATAACAACAATAAACACAACAACAACATTACTGTCAACAATAAGAAAGAGTAGGTAAGTGCTGAGAGCCCTGATGAACTGGGCCTTCCTTGCAGCCTCCAGCATGAACAGAGCCTTGGCTTGCAAGGGAAAGGAGGTGTTGGCCCTCACAGGGCTCTGCAGGCCCCCAGCAGCTCGACTGGGCTGTGCAGGGGCAGTCGGTAACTCGGGGGCTGCTCCAGCTGCTTCCCTCCAAGCTGCTGTTCCTGGGCAGGTCCCCGTGCCTCCTGCCTTCCCCTGGGCATGGACTGCACAACACGTGCAGCTCAGGAGAGGCTGGGAAACCTGACGGCCTCCACAGAGGCTTCCTGTGGCCCTGGGAAAAGAGAGGAAGGCAAGCGGTGAGAAACGCTGCGGGGCCTGTTGAGCAGGCTCATCTCAGGCTGCTTCGCTCTTGCTGGGCAAGCTGTGAGGGGCCCTGTAGGGCAAGGAGGTGGCACTGTGGAGCCCAGGCCCCCAGAGGAGGCTGAGAGCTGCTGAGGCTCAGAGCAAGGTGGCTGCAAGGGGGACACGTGCAGGGGCCACAGGAAGGCTGGCCGAGGGACCAGCAGTGCGTGAGGAAGGGCTGCCCTGCTGCAGCCCTGACAAGCCAGAGACAGCAGCGCTGCGGCTGCCTGAGAGGAGGTGCCAAGCACCTGGTGCCCTTGGAGAGTCCGGCCAGAGCTTTGGGCCTTGTGGTCCCGCTGGCACGGAGGGAGGGCTGGCGCCTCTCCAGGGCAGCGGGGAAACCCCCGCCACAGGGGCTCGGCCCGAGGGACCCGGCTCCTCAGCAGCCCCCAAGGGGAGGGTGGTTCTGCGCGGGCTCTTTGCGGTGGACACAACTTACCCGCCGGCCTCCTGAAGCGATCCCTGGGGCTGCAGGTGCGCGCCCACTGCCACCAGCGAGCCTGCCAAGGGAGGGAAGGGTCGGAAGGAGCTCGTGTGTCTTCCACGGGGCAGGCAGCTTTGGGGGTGCTGGAGGCAGTGGCCCCTGGCCTGGATGGGAGGCCACGGAGCACCCACTGCTTCTCCTTGCCCTTTGTGGCCTGCCCAGAGCTCTTGTTCCCCATGGCCCCTGCTTGCTTGCAGTCCCACGAGGCAGCACTTCCTACCTGATCTTCCTTGGTGCCCTCTGTTTCCACTAGGAAAACGCACTGCGCGCCGCCCTGCCCAATGGCCGGGATCCTGCGGATGTGGCGGGGATGGGGGCTGTTGCGCAGCTCGGGGAGCCTTTCTGGTGGCTTGGGGGTGCATTTCTCTGCCTCCAGGACATTTCGCGGCTCTCTCTCCCGATGGAAGATGCGGGAGAAGGTGTCCACGCTGCAAGAGAGCAGAGAGAGCCCCGAGGTTGCGCACTGGGCAGCAGCGTCCTTGCTGAGAGCTGCCCCGGGCACCTGGCAGGGCCCCAGAGGCAGCCAGGCCCTGGGCGGCAGCAGAAGCTTGGGCTGGCATTGGCCTCCCGGCTGCCTGCTGAGCTTGCCCCAGCTGGGCAAGCAAGTGCTCCCCGATGCAGCGTGCGGCTGGCCCTGGAGCAGGGCTGTGCGAGAGCTGCCAGGGACTTTTTGCCCTCCGCAGAGAGGGTCAGCGCGGGGCAGGTGCACGTGGGCACGGGCAGCTCCCTTGGCAGGGCCCGGGACACTGCTCAAGGGCAGCTGGTGGCCAAGGGGTGGCCCAGGCAGCTCCTGGCTGCAGCTGCCCCTCCACAGAGGCTGAAGTGGTGGCTCAGCCCGGGGCGTCTGGGGCTCTGGGGGCCGGGAGGCTGCGCGAGGGCAGCGCCCTGTGCTGGGTGCGCAGCACGAGCAGCGCTCACCTGTCCTGGGGAGCCCCCAGCTTCCTCCTGCGCTGCCCGCCCTGCTCCAGGCTCTGGTAGTCGGGCGCACGCAGCAGGGGAGGTGCCGGGCGCCGCGCAAGCGTGCGCGGCCCGTTCCTGTCGGGCTCGGGGAGCGCCTGGGACGCATCCCTGGCTCCGCTGCCCGCAGCACGGCCTGGCCTCCGCACGTGCGCCATGCTGCCGCCGTGGCCAGGAGGCGCAGACTGGCAGGCGCCGCGAGCCAGGGCGACAGCACAGCAGCCCCTCCGTTGTGACTGCAGCAGCTCCTCTGTGACTGGGAGCTCCTTGGCAATGGGGTGGGGTGGCGGCGGGGAGGGGGACGGGGGAGCCCCGAGCGCCCCTCTTGTGCCGTCCCCAGCAGGACTAGGCTCTGCTTGTGGCCCTTCAGGCTATGGGGGCTCTGCAGTGTGGAGGCCGTGGCCGCCTGTGCCAGCTGAAGCCCCTCTCTTGGGGCCCCAAAAGTTGCCCTGTGCCCTCGTGGCTGGGCAGGCTCCAGCCCCCACAGATGCAGCAGCAGCCACCACACGAGGCCTGGAGCTGGTTGTGCTGGGCTTGCCTCAGCCATTGCCACGGGGTAACTTTTGGGGTGCCCTCTGTTTCCTCCAGGAAAAGGCACTGCGCGCCGCCCTGCCCAATTAATGCAATGTAGTTCCTTTTTCACCACTGAAGTTGCTAGTAATGAAGCAACCAAAAATCCCCTGCCTAAGATAGGATTTCAGTCCAGGAAGTCTTTCAGCTTCATAAAAAAAAAAGAAAGAAAAAGGCCCAGTCTTGTACAGAACGTCAGAGCCGGGAGCAGTTCTCCGCGTTGCCATGGATTGTCGCTCTCTGCCTCCACATCCCAGCTATTCCCAGGAATGTGGAAGGCTTCAGGAACGGGCGGCTCCTGTAGCAGGGAGGCAGAGCTTGGGGCCGCAGCCCTGCACCCCGTGGCTCTCCCCATACAGGTCCTGGCGCCCGGACACGCGATTGGGGACTCGCTCTGCCCAGGGGCTGCCCGGCCTCGGCGCCCGTCACCCGAAACCTTGACCGGCGCTGCCTGGTGCTCCCGCACCACCCCCAGCTACACAAAATCCAGCTTCACGACACAGAACAGCATTTTGAATCAGCACAGGTTCAAGAGGTTTAAACTGTTTAAAGTTATTTTGTATTCTTTGTAGGAATATCCATAAAAGATCTCAAAGGTATCTGTGTCTGTACATATACAAGAACCTTCAAAAATTATTCACAGAACAAAAATAAATCTTCTTTAGAACAAAGCCAGGCAATGAAATGCAGAGATGGATCTCACAGACCACACAGTCCAGTGCTACTAGCATAAAAATACAGCTTGAAAAACAGGTTTGTTACTTTTTTAAGGTGTTCTTTGCTGAAACGTGTAATCCTCTTAAAAGATCATCTATGAAAAAATCATCCAGCTGGAGCGATTAAAAAGCCCAGCAACAGGAAAGATGCTCCCTAAACACAAAATTCGCCCCCATTAACAGGCATATATCAAATCGGCCTCAGGTTCTGTTGTCTAAGTTTTGCTCTCTGGCATCAGCAAGGGCACAGCAGACACACCACTACCCCACATGACACATTCACATGCATCACACCCGTTGGGTCCCACTTCCCACAAGTGACTTGTGTTGACCGGGTGTTGTCTTGGCCTGGTGGCCAAGCGGGCTGACGCGGAGAGTCAGATGAGGTGAAATGCTACACAAGCGAGACAGGGCAAGCTCCATGGCAAGCGTGCCATTCCCTTGCCATTCCGAGCCATGGTTGAGCGTGCACAGCTGGGCTGCATGCACATGGCCACTGACCTATGCTGCTAAGAAGCACAGCTGCTCCAGAGCTGCCAGGCCCACGCTTGGAGCAGTGTCCACACAATGCTCCACTGCTCCTTCACCACTTGGGTTCTCCTCAAGTAGAGAAGTCCTGTGATTCTGACTTTTCAAAGCCTGCTCTCAGACAGTAGGGTCTTTATTGTACAGAACTCTCAATTCTCTCCTAGGAGGCAGTAAGTCGTATGTGCAACACCATGGCCAGTACTGCCTTGGCATCTAGATCATAACGTTGGGACAGGAGGATAGGGAAGAATGATGGGTTCTAGGCACAGGGCACTCAGTTCCTGGAGATCCTGAGCTCCTTACGGGGGCATCAGTGATTTTCTGCTTTGCATCAATGATGGCTTGCATCTCAGCATGATCCTTTTTCAGCTCCTCTTCAACTGCCATGAGTCTGATGTGCAAAAAGAGAGAATTAGGACAGTTTAAAACTATTCCTGGGTGTTTTGGCTACTCTGGGGCTGTTGCTTTGACTTCTCCGGTTGTCCTCTTTTCTGCAAGAAGTCTGCTGCATTCAAGAAAGGTTATCGATCCTTCTCACAGCCCCAGCTGGCTGAATTTATTATATTCAAAGTGGGTATTGCCAATAATCTAACTGTCCTGTAAAACCACCCCATGAGTACAGTTTTCAAACAAAGCAAATGGACCAGTTAGAGGTATAGCAGAGACTGGGGTTAGAAATTCCTAAATCTTTTTGTCTGCTCTCCTGACAATCTGAAGCAAGTCTCAACACTCATATCTCAGTTTCCTCATCTCTAAGGCAGGAGTGGTGTCAGTCCAGGAATATCAAGCCCACACAACTGCTCTCTTTATTGTCAAGGATAAATGTGACAAGGGGGAGCTTCCTGCTCTCCATGTTCTGCAGACTTTGCAGCCAAGTCTCACCTGCTGATGATGCTCTTCATCTGGCTGTCTTTCTCCTCTTGCTGCCGCTGTAGCCTCTCCTCCCTGTCTACCAGCGTGGACTTGTACTCCATGAGCAGCCTCTGTATATTCTCCTCCTGCACGAGGAGGCGCAGCTTGTACTTCTCCAGCTGGTGGCTGGACACTTTCAGGCGCTTCTTCAGCTTCGCTATTTCCTGCTCGTACCGTGCAGGGACGGGAGCAGAGCAGGAAAGAGTCAGATGCAAAGCAGAAAGGAACCCATTGGATTATTATGTTCTGCTGCTGCTGAGAGAAAGCCACCGCTCGCTTTCATTAAAAATAAATTGATGGGAGCAAAGGAAATGACAAGCAGACAACTGTGGGCAACCCCAAAGGAGTACGGAGGCTCCCACTGAGCATTAGGTTATTCCCACACTGTGGAATGTCTTCCTGTAGCCCAGTTTAAGCCCTCAAATAGCTCTGACATGGCTCCTCAGTCCTGCCTGGTAAGAACCCCACTTACTCCAGACCCAATGAGTTCCCAGACACAAGCTGCTAATGGTGCTCAGCTGTAAACAGATGTCCTGGGGTGACCAAACTTGTGAAAGGGACCCAAATAACTCGTTTCTCAGGACCTGAGGAACATGAAACCAATTGTTCCAGGCTGAAGGCAGGGCCCATCACTCACTACGTATAGTCTGCAAATTTACTTGGCTGAAGTTTTGTTTTTTCCACCTACCACCTCTGGATAATCACTTGTGCAATAGTACAATGAATCTCAGCACATTCCACTTCAGTTTTGGTTCATTCACCTTTCTTAAATTGTTTCTGTTGCTACTTCTTGTCCATCAAATATTCTCCTCTTTTCATCCCGCCCTCTCAGAATACCAAACCTCTTATTTGGAAAAAACCCTTTATTTGGAAAAAAAGTCACATCTCACATTTACTTTGGGAAATAAATACACTTAAAAAAGTGCATCTCAGGAGATGATGGACGTTTCTGGCTAGCCCTGAAATACTCCACCATCTAGATGACAGACATTTGCCTTGGGTGAAGCTCAAGACAAAATCCGAACGCAGCTGCTATCAAGATTGAATTGCATTTGCAGAGACTTGTACCAGCACTTAGGGCATACCAAACTGCACTCAGCTGAGTTAATGATCATTTTTAATGTAGTTCACGATCACTAATACATATTGCAAGTGCAGAAAAATGGCAGCATATTGTAACTATAATCTTGTCATGAAAGACATCCAGTTGAGCACTGAGGTGGCGTGATTTATGATGCAGGTAAATGCCAAATATCAGCCTGTAATGTAGGAACTCTCAGATATGTCTGCGTGCACCCATTTGACATGGCACAGCCTGCACCTAGATTAATCTGTAGTGTGGGATATTGTTCTACAAAGAGTGTCCAGTGGGAAGACCAGTGTGTGACCCTGGCACAGCAGCACCTGGAAACCACTTTGAAAGCAGCTGAAGGGTGCTGGAAGCCAGAAAGGCTGTCGCGTGCTGAATAAACCCTACCTTCTCAGCAAGCTTGGCTTCATCATGGTTCTGCTCTACGTGCTCCTCCACTTCCTTGTACTGTCCGCTATTGAGGACCCATGCAGCTGTCCTCTCCATTGGTGACATCGTGGCAGAGTCCACAGGTGTGTGAACCTGCAGCAGAGATGCCTGTAAGCGTTTGTCAAAGAAAATACGTATGAATCAGCACTGAAAGCACATTTATTCAGAGCAGAAAACATGGCCACCAAGCTATTAGTCTCAAAGCCTCCCCCAAACCCCTCTTCCAGAGATGCCTTATCCTCACTAGACTTTGGACACACAGCATTCATGTGAGTTCCTCAAAAACAAACAAAACCCAAAAAGAGACCTCTGAAAATCAAAAGTGAAGGAAATCTACGAAATCCTGAATTTCTTCTTTGCCTAGGTGAGCTCCTGTCTTTCTGGGGAAGTTCTTATTTGCAAACCCAGTTATCACCCACCCCCTGCTTAGCTTTGCAGCAAGGCTACTGCAATCCTAGGTTTCTCTCACACCACAAACAGAGCAAGGCGGCGTCACTCGCCGCCCGCAAGGAGCGGGAGGCCGGTTTCTTCGGAGGGTTGGGAGCCAGCGGGACAGCAGCCTTGGCTACCGGCTCCGGGGAGCACCGGCCCACGTGACTGCGACGGGATGCAGCGCTGCCTGGAAGCAGCAAAGAGCTGCAACGTCCTCGTTTCAGGGTCTCCCAGACTTAGATGTTTTATTGCAGCAAGCACGGCAATAAAGGCGGACACGAGGAGAAGGAACTGAGCAAAACCTGTTGGTTTCACGGAAAGTCTCCAGAGAGCCAGCAGAAGTGGAGGGCAAGGACTTTAGCTGCGAAAGGGTTATGAGCTATTCTGGTATAGGGGAAAAGAATAAAGAGAGAGGCTCTCTAGGAACGTGTATTAATCCCCCTCTATGCCCCCCTGGCAGAGGAACACAGTGACACTTCTGTTCCCACCTACCTCCCCAATGGAAATGGGAGGCAAAGCTGACCTCTCCCAGCGAGCAAAGGGGCTGCCTCTGCGCTCAGGAACAAGTGGGGCTTGCAGAGAACAGAGTCCAATAATTATAACGCCCACAAAGCTCGCCCGGGAAGAACATGCCAAGCTTCTGTTCTTATTGAAATTAAAAAAGAAGGAAAGAAAGAACAGAAAGAAAAAAAAAAGGAGAAAAGAGAATTCCACAGCCCAATTTGCAATTAAAAGGAGGCAATGGAACTTGTCTCCCAAAACACTGCGGCCGCTCGGCTTGGCACACACTGAGACGTGTCTGCGGGGTAAGGGTGAGGGAGGAACAAACCGATCTCTGTGAGGGAAGCAGGAGCGAGTGCTCCAGCGAATCCAGAGAAAACAACAGACAGCAGTTTACCCAGTGGTATTTTGTATTTATTCATGTCTCTTTTTAGGTGGCTCTGATTTTAAACGAGCACCATGAGACAAACACACTCTCACACCTCCGTTCTGCGGATCTGCTCCTGGCTGCTGCTGTTCTGGCAGGGCAGAGCGACGGGGACGGGCCTGTCGGGCGCTGCGCACCGCCGCGACAAGTCCTCGCTCTGCGTGCTGCGCTTGCTGGAGTCTTCCAGGCTGCTGTTGCTGGGCCCGCTGAGTTTGAAGTCTTTGCTGCTGCTTCGGCTCCAGGAGCTGGCAGTGCTCAAGTTCTCCAGGCTGGAGTCCACCGAGGCCTTCAGCATTGGCACGGGAGGGTTGTTGAGGTGCTAAACTGGGCTCTGGAAGGAGAGGGGCTGGAGACTGCCCTGTCGGTTCAAAGCTGGGCGCAGAGGCCTTCTCAACAGGGGAGCGCTCTGGGGTGTGTTCTGTGTCTCCCACAGCTGCTTGATGGTGGCCACCTGGGCCACGGAGACCTGGCTGCCCGCCAGGCACAGCAGTGCCTCGCTCACGAGCGCGCCGTGCTCGCCGTGGGCTGTGTGCAGGTCCTGCAGGTCCACGAGGGAGATGCTGCGGCCGTTGGGCAGGATGCTCTCCCTTTCGTCCTCATCTGAGTAACTCATGCTCTGGGTAGATGCCTCCTGAGCCAACAGCAAGGTCTTGCCTCTAAAATGTCCATCTACATTTTCCTGTGTTGGAGATTTCATCTTATGCGAGTCACTGTGGAGTAAAAAGGAATTTGGTTATTTTTTAACTGAGCCGCATCCCTACAAGATCTGTCCCAGAGAAGCCTCTCTACCTCATTTAACCCCTGCGCCAACTTCCTCGCTCTGAAAGACTCAAGGAACCAGATTTCCTTTTATGAGCTCTTAGTGTTTCAAGTTGCAACACACTCTTCCTTAATTACCACTTACCTCTGAGCATTAGGCTTGATTCAAGAAGTGCTTCACATTTATTTTTCACAGGTGCAATGCAAACCATTCCCACCAATTCCCCCATCTCTCACACTCTTCTCTTCTCAGCAAGACTTTGGAACATTTCAGACCCTATTTAACCCTTCCCCAGCTCTATATTATTGCATATGTCTAAAAATTCAGCAGGAGCTATCTGAAAGCTCCTGTAAATCGAGGCAGCTTGGAGGGACGGCATTTGCAACGGGAGCTACACCTGACGGTGCAGAAGCTTGGCACAGGCCACCCTGTGCAAGATCTCTGGTGTTTCTGCCACCTCCCAGCTTTTTGCTTCACATGAATCACTCCTATGGTGTGGGAAGGTTCAAGCAACAAGGCATTCACCACTGCCTGGGCGCTCTGAAGTGAATCCTCCTCATCCCCCATCTCCCCTCCAGCTCCGGCCGTGACCAACCTGTCAGTGGGGTCCTCAAATATCTTCTGAAGCCCTGAGGAGAGACTGCCACTGATGCTGGGACTACAACTGCACTCAGTGAAACGTCTCAGCTGCTGTTGTATGGGCGGAGGGTTGGTCAGGGACTTGGTGATGTCCGCAAGAATGCGAGGCAGAGGTCCCTGCTTTGCCACGGTCGCCTGTAGGAAGGAATTTTCACCCTAATTGGACAACAAGCACCGTGACACCCGCCAGGTTTTGGATCACGATGCCCAGAGGTGGAGGGGTGGAGGTGGAAGGAAGGAGGGTGGGTGGTTGTGTGCGGGTGTGCCCGGACCAGGAGGCAGTGTTATGGAGCAGCGTAATCACGGCGACGAGATGGATGGAGGAGACCAACGGGGTGCAGCAGACATTGAGGAAAGAAAAGGAAATAGAAAAGAAATTAGGATTGATCCCCCAAAACAATACAAAACAAACAAAAATCATGCTCAACAAAACCAAACTGTGGCCATTCCAATGCAAAACTATCATGCAAAGCAAACTAAAGCCAGGCTGGGTGAGGTCAAAGTGAAAACTACAGTATCTACTCATTAAGGGGGGTTTAAAGGCTACAGATTCAGCTAGTGGGAGGGAACTTTCCAGGCAAAGCGAGTCATGTGGTAAAACAAATGCATGCCAACAGACAAGGGATGCGGCATTCGAGGGTCATGAGAGACTTGAGAGGGTTCAGGGAGGTGGGGAAAAGAAGGTTTTCATTTCAGAAGCCTTTGGGCTTGGCATGTCACGCTGATGCCATCTCCTGCAGCAAACGGTTATCAAAAACTAAGGCGCTCCTCCCTTCTTAAAAGCAACTGCATGAAAACACCAGCGACCCTCATTCCAACACTGCCATGGAAGGTGGGATTAAACGCTTGGCTTCAGGTTTAATCCTGCCCTAGCCTGGTGCTGGCCAGGCCGAGCACGGCACCAGCCCGAAGGGGAAGTTTCTCCTTTATTTTTGCCCTTTCTGGGTCAAGACTGGTTGTAGCAGCTACACGGTGCTGCTTGCTCTTGCGCCCAAAGCAGGAGACAAAAGCAGTACAGACTTAATGCTGAAGTAAAACTCCCTCAAAGACATTCCTCTTTTCAAAGATGTCCTTATTTTCCCCTTGAGCAAGGATCCGGTCACTCCAGAGAGAGGTCTCTTTACAGAAGCTTTCTTACAGAGCATCTCCTGCTCTATTAAGATCTGTGAGGTTACTTGTCTCCTCAGTTCCCACTCACTACCCACAGTAGAACAGCACTGCAGTGTAACTTTATCCCTTAGTTCTCTTTATAGCAATCCACTATGCCAGCTCCCAGGGGCCTGCTAGGATAGATCCATACATCTAACCTACAGAAAGGACAAAGCACATCTGCTTTAAAGCTTTACGTCTGGCTCCTTCCCCTTCCAGCTGCCCGAGACATTTAGGACGTTTTCGTTTGGAGAGCAGTACCCATTTGCCCTGCAGAAACTGGGTTTCCCTTGACCTGATGGCCTGAGCAGCTGGAGGAAGGTGGAACAGTTTGTGGCACTGATGGATTTACCCCGACTTATGGAAATGGTGGAACTGGTCTTTTACATGCTCCCTTTGCCTGTTTTTCCGAGCTTGCTGAGCTGTCTTTATAACAAAGATTTTATTGCCTGTGACACCAGGAGTGCAAACTCTGCACATGTGTGACGGAAACAGATAAACAAGACCACAAACTGTTACCAGCCTAAGATTAACTGAGATTAATATACATTATCCTTCTGAGTCAAGGAAATTTAGATTTACTCTGATGCACAAAGCTCAGTGCCTTCTTTTAGATAATGTGCTGTGAGAAAACAAATATCCAACAAATCATTATCTTGGCAGACCCTTCTAGCAACAAAAATTATTAGCAACACATTGCAAGTCACCTCAGCTCTCCAGTTTCAAAAGACACGGAATACAGACAAGATAATGCAGCTTCAGATGTGCAAATATGGAACAGTTTTAAGTACTTTCAGGAAAAAAAAATGCTGACATGGAGCTCAGCTTTTCTGACTCTTGTCAGCTTTACTTGTTAACAAGGTTTTAATGATCTGGGGTCTTGCAGGGAATGTAGCTGGGGTAGAACAACCCAGACTCTGCTCTTGTGCAGTTCAATGGCCCCAGTGCTCAGAGCTGCAGCCGAGCGTCTCCCGTGGGGAGGAAGGAGCGTGGCTCTGGCAAGGCCACCCCCTAAGCTAAAAGCTAATGTAAACATCACAGAAATGGACGAATCTCAGCGGGTTTGGCCCTGGTCTTCCAGGAGAGCAGTTCTGCCTGGCCAGGACACGACTTCAGCCCAAGCTGGGCAGGGGAGGGTCCAGCCAGGTGCCTCAACTTGCATCCAAAAGAGCCACCCCCCAGCATTTCCATTTCCCAGCCAAGCACTCGAGTGCTGCCCTCTCTGCCTGATTTGGGTGTCTGCACCAGGAATGGGGCCCAGCCGCCCCCAGCAGCCGCCCTGGGGCCTCCCGGAGCCGGCGGGGCCGCAGCGGGAGCGCGAGGGAACCGTTGGGCAATGGCCCTATCGCACATTCCTCTCCCCAGCCGCTGGGCACTCTCTCCCCAGCGCGGCTCCGGCTGCTCCCCTGATGTCTCCTCGTGTTTACGGTCGCTACGCTACAATCGCCGCGTTCGCCCTCCCAGGCCTCCGCTCCACTTTACCTCATCAAGCTGGGAAACAACCTCACACAAGAGGGAATGCAGAACAGAGAGCTCTCTGCCCACGTCGATGTAGCCCTCAAATCCGGGCATGTTGGAAATGCTCTCTGGATTAGAAATCTTGAGCAGAAAATGCTTCATTCCTCCCCACTCATGTTCCAGAAAGTCATTCATGAAGCCCATGTACTCTTCCTTGTTACCAAACCTGCAAGAAAGGGGAGGGAAAACTCAGTCAACAACCACCACAAAAAAGCACAAGAGTAAAATAACTGTCCGAAAACATTTCATGGTTATCTTTTGACTTGCCTTTCTGAAAAGGTGTCTGGAAGGGGAGAAAATGGGCAATTTAAGAGATTCCCTGCTTTCTCGACTTGGTTAAATACTAGTAACTCACCACTCATACTGTCAACAAGGGGGTTGGTAACATCTCTTCCCTCCCACAGACTTGGTTTCTCTCCAGCACCTTCCCTGTACCCCTTTCCCTAACGGAGAAGTGCTCCTGGGCCTACATTCAGCTGGGAACCTGGGAGGTAGAAGGGGAAAAAAACCATGATCCTTGGCAGGAACGGCATTTTTTTTTTTAAAATAGCAAAGAACAGGCACACACAGGCATGCTAAACCATTAACCTCTTTGTGCTTTTCTCCTGTGTCCCTCTACTGAATTCAGTGCACCTCCAGTCTGCATTCAAATTGACTCTGCCTAACTCAGCTCTGGGCTGTTCCAAAGAGAACGGAGGAAATTTCTTCCTTTCTAAAGTCTGTTCCAATTTGCCCAAGAATCAGCAGTCTGCAAAAATGACCACTAGGCAGGGCTCTCCTTACTTGACCTGATTTGCACCCCTAGAAGTAGAGATTTCAAGGTCATCCCCACCACCTACTTAGCAAAATTGGCCAGATTCTGAACCACTTTAGCAATAAGAGTGAGGGTGCGGGATGTCTGGTCATCAGGATACTCCTGCATGAGGTAGAAGAGGCTGGGGGACATGATAGCAGGACTCAGGAAGCGCAGGAAGAGTGAGGCGCTGATCAGGCGCTCGCTGATGTCCTCCTTGCCCCTGCTCAGGCACTGCTGCTTCCACGATGCAAACACCTCCTTCAGCTCCCGAGGGAACACGCTGAAAAACAGCAAGCAGAGACACAAAACCGTGTGGGCAATGACAGGCAGAAAGTCCAAATGGTGACCAATCGCTTGAAATAATTAACTGTGAGAAATCATCCTTGACTTATATTTTCACTCCACCTCTCTAGGCCAGAAAATGTCATTAAACATCTATTCTTAGACCACCATTTAATCTGGTGATTCTTAAGTACTGGTTAAATCATCCCTTGTTCAAACATGTGAAATGAAGCTGTTTTCAGACCCACCGATGTGCAGACTAAAAACCACCACGACCACGCTGGAACAGAGTGCTCCAGATATTTAAAACAAACTGGATCAAAATGAACTATATAACTCTATATGAACTATAATTGAAATTTGTATTTTGCTTGTAAAGCTCTTCCACTGCTTTGCATATATTTTGCCCTGAAGCAGAAAGGACATTTTTTTTCCAAGGACACTCACTAGCAGAGATTTTTATTAATCTTTCGGCCAGTGTGATTTCCCACACTTTTTGGTTTTACCATTCTAAAGGGGCTGAGACAGAGTTGTCTATACATACCAAACCCACTTTTTATTCCGAGCTCCCACTAAGCTGTCTTTTCCCTTAACTCCCTCCTTGTTCAGGCACAACTCACTATCTGTCCCCTGCAGAGGATTTCAGCAGAAGCTCCTGCTGGAACCCCCTGGTTTAGGCAGAAAAGTCACCCACGATATTGCGCCCCAGGTAATAAGGCAGCAAGAAAAGGAAACAAGGCAGTCTCAGAAGATAGACGGCTACTTCCTAGCACGACTGCTGGCTTCACATCCTCAGAAGAGGAATTCACACTTTCCACTCAAAAGAGCTGTGAGGGAGAAGGAGGAGAGAGCGCCTCACCAGTAGGAATTGATGATCTTGCAGAAGGCCAGCTCGCAGCACTTTCTCAGGTTGCTCTGATGGTCTGTTAATTCACTGGGTGAGCACTTGCTGGGATCCACTTCGCAGTTTTCATCTGACTCATACAGAGCTTTGATGAACTCTCCTGGACACAGGGAAGAGGATGACAGACCACAGTCACTAGAGGAACAGCCTCCCTGACGCACCTTTCAATCCTGCTTGTGCCTTTCCAGAGCAACCTCGCTGCCTTGCGACATGGCCTCCAGACACCAGACCTTGGCGGCCTGGCTCCTCTGGCTCTCCCAGAGGAATGAGGCTTTGCTACTTGTCCTCAGGCCTTCCCCAGGAAATGCACTTGACAGTGATGCTTATTTTTATTATCTCTAAACTCGCTCTCCTTACATTTCAAATCTGTCTCAGGAATAAGACTAATACTCCAGCGTGAGATAAATTCTGCTTGTTTTCTCAGTTTCTTACAGGAACATCTCACAATGCCTCTGTCGCCTGCATCTTTCAAAGTCCTTTGCGTTTCTGTAGTCCTTGGACACACATTCGAAAAAGGATGAGGTTTCTTTTGCTTAATATATTTAAATGCACCATTCACCGTTTTTTCTCTTTTTTTTTTTTGGACTTATGCTAAGAAATGTTTTTTAAACTGCTGCTGTTCACCAGACAAAACCTTCATTCATTTGTTTAATGATTCAGTGTCTTCCGAGTTCACCTCCTGCCATGACCTTGCCGGCTCTGAGCTAACACTCCAAGGCTTGTTCGTGCAAAGGGGTTGTGTTTTTCGACCTCTGTTTTCTTAAAAAGCCTTAACCAACCATCAAGCCCGTCCAAGCTAAAGCCAGCAGTGTTCTTGCAAGCAGATCAGCTGCCACATTTTCTTAAACTGTTTTGCTTAGGTCCAAAATCTTCCTGCTGAGGGCATCTAGATCACTTACTTGCTAAACCAATCAGCATCACTTCTGTGGGTGAGCTCTGTTTTAACTGTTGCTTCCTGGGTTATTTTTTTCCCTTAAATGTCTTTGAAAGACATTCTTTGTGGTCCATGAGGCTCTGTATTAATCGTGTATTGAGACGCTCTCGCAGATAAAATAAACAGCTCACACCAACGTAATGTCACTAACTCTTTCAAAGAGCACGGCATCGGAGTGAACTGC
This sequence comes from Tinamus guttatus, assembly GCF_059628265.1. Lineage (NCBI taxonomy): Eukaryota > Metazoa > Chordata > Aves > Tinamiformes > Tinamidae > Tinamus > Tinamus guttatus. Next base: position 2,047,094 of record NW_028288621.1, read on the forward strand.
CTAGCGACACTCAGCACGTGATGAAGAATGAGAGGGATATATTGTCACGAGCAGCCTTGCCCTGGGCACCAGACAGGCTGCACAACCGACGGCGTATTTCCATCTCTAACATCGGTGATTTACAGTCTTATCACTCAGCACCAATGTTCTAGACCACGGGATAAAAGTCATTAATTTTCATTCCTGCTTCACCACTACAGCCGTGGTCCTTGGATGGGTCACCTCCCAGACCCCAGCACACAGAGTCCAGTCCAGTTCCTTGAGTTCTTGTTCTCTGCAACTGGATTAGCCCTTGCAATACCAAAAAAAAAAAAAAAAAAAAAGACAGGTTGGCACTTTCTTACCTAGTGCATCGTGAAGATACTTTTGCCCTACCAATTTTAGGTATTCCTCAACAGCTTTGGTAGCAAGTGTGTTCTCCCTGAGGATCAAGACATCGTGGTCCCCACAACGATCTATCTCAGACATCACCAAATCTGTCAAGAAGTCCTGAAGAAAAAAGTAACATGGGCAGAGGTTATTCTAACTGGACTCAGTCAAGCTAGGCAGAAACCAAGGAGGAAGGATAAACACAGGAACAAGAGGATCACTGAAATAACTGTCTAGCTTTGGACATGGGGTGCCAAGGACTGCTTTTCATGCTGAACACAGACAAACTATACATTTAAAAACCCAAGATGGAAGTTAGGAATCAATTCTTGCAGCTCAGCAAAATTTAATTAAGAAGAATGGCTTACAACAACTTAATTCACAAAATGAAAACAGCTCTGGACTTGGAAAAAAATGTTCCACTTCCTGTGGATCTACATGGCATGGAAGTAGCAATCGAGTTTCATCACTGTGAAAAACCACTTAATATAGGGCTTAGTCCTATAGTAATATTTCTTTCCTTGAGTGATAAGTGCTTATGAGCCAAGGACACTCGGCACATCACAAGAAACACTCAGTGCTTAACAAATCTCCAGGACAGGAGCTGTATTTTTGTCTGAGGTTTTTTACTTTTCAAAAGAAAAAAATACCCATGATCCTAAATTAGGACTAAATGATAACTGTGACTTGCTAGTGCTGCTCCAAACATTAATGTCCTCCAAAGAGCACTGCAGCGAGGCATCCTAGCCCTACTGATTATACAAAACTAATGTATCAGTACAAAATATTCAGAACAAACTAGGGCAAATATTCAGAACAAATTAGCTATTGCTTTCTGATGAAATTTGACAGAAATATTTTCACATAGTGCAGGCTGGGACCATGCATCTCTATCAGCACCACCACAGTGTGAGCTGCAAAGGTTCCTTGGCCCAGGCTGCTCAATGTGTCTAGAAAAGAGACCTTCAAAAATACTGTGGCACTGCAAAGACAAACTGATCACATCAACGTGCCTACTCCTTGCAGCTAGCACTGCAGGAATCCAAGGGCTGCTTTCCAAAAGCATTTTAGTACCATCCTAGAGGAGTTATCCCAGCTAGCAACTTCCCTGGATTCGAGAAACAGCGCGGTGAGGAACAAGCTCTTATCGAGAGAGCCCCCCTTCAGAGGGGCACATCAAGGCGGGCAGGGTACACGACTACGGGCACACGAGAGGCTGTTTCACAGCATCTGAGTGGGGCTGTCACCTGGATGCTGCCGACGGCTGCTCTTCCACATCTCAAACCCTCACACTTGTGTTTGGGGGTGCGTAACTCACTCCCCCGGCTACAGCTGGGCACCCCTCTCACACACCCAGCTTGGCAGGAGCAGCCAGGTAAATCGATGCCTTTTAATACCTCTCAAAATTGTCTAAGCCCTACAGGACATTTTCACACACTTTTTTTCCAGCATGCACAGAGAAGTCCTGATAACATCCCTGAGCACACTAAGTCCTGATAACACTGAGCACAGCTTCTGTAAAAGCTGTTCAAACCCTGACCAAATCAAGGCTGGAAGTGATTAACTGATTCAGCCTGAGACAACAATGGCAGTTCAGCCCATCACAGGCATTTCTGGAAGTTACTTTCTAACTTATTTCTCTCTTAAGATTCCTAAACACTCAATGAGTCCCCAATGAGTAACATAAGGTTGCATGGTCCCTCCTACTTCAGCCACTTCACTTGGCACAGAGTATCTTCAATCTTGGCATCAACCAGGGCACTTGCTTGTTGGTAAGACACCCATCCACATGCATTTGCCCAAGCCCTTGAAAGTATTTTCTAGACCCTTTTCCTAGCTTTTGATCCCATATCCAGAAATGCCACAGGCACCTTCTGCTGCTGTGTGCGGTCAGGCCAGCCCAGGCTTCCTACTTTCTGCAGCCCCAGAAACACCCAGTGCGAGCAGCAAGAGGGAGTCACTTGGACAGGGGCCGCCTTCTCTTACCTTTGCTCTCCCTGTGCTCTGCAGGATGTGCACCAAAGCACCAGCCATCTCCTCCTTTTTCCTGATGCTGATCACTGGTTCGAGCACGGAGCACAGCGTAGTGTAGTTGCTGGTAACAAATTCTGCAAATTCTTTGTATTGCTCCATGGGCAAGATGGTTATGGTCTGGTAATGGGACTTGATCCGAATGGAAGGTCCCCCTGCTTTCCCTTTCTTGGGTGCAGATGGGCTCACTGCGTACCATTTTTCCATAAACTGGTGACGAGTTATGCTGGCCACGGGAATGTTGACCAAGCCCACATAGTTGTTCTTGTCCTTCTTCTTCTTCTTCTCTGCATCCTTGTAGATGTGAACTGCGATACTTTGAAGAGGCGGGAGGCTGTAGAACTCAAAGTGCTCTCCCCAGAAAATGTTGTCAGCTTTTGTTTTGCTGGTGGTGCGGGCGAAGAGAGTGTCATCAAGGCACAGCTCACAGAAGTACTTTTTCTTAGGGGTCAGGTCCTTTGCCTCCATGATCCAAAGACGAAGCACATTCTCAGCTCGACGGCAGTTGTCCTGCATGGAAGAAAGATCTCAGCTTTGATTCAGAATCTCTAGGAAATTCAACATATTCTCTCCTAAAGCAGAAGCAACTTGCTGTCTTCTGCATGTCCAAGGTAGGGGCTAGAACATTTTTCTTCTCAGAAAGCTCCCAGGGAGGCAGCATGCCAGCTCTAGAGCTGACCTACCTCAAGTTTACCCATGGAAAACCTGACTTTCTTTCACCCAGCTCTGAAATGCCTTTTCCTTTTGCCAGCGCTGTACTGCCCCATTAACCCATGGAGCTCCATGTCCTTTGCTTCCTTATTTCTGGAATTTCCATTACCTTATTTGGCTGCACTGCTCTGCGTATGTTTTCCATCCACTTGTCTCTCTCTGCTGCTGAGGAACAGCTGAAACATTTACTGCCAGTGGAGCAGGTTACCTGCAATATATAAGTGATCAGCTGAGATCAAGCAAGTCCAGAAGACATGGACGATCCTGCAAAAAGTAAAGATGACAACTAGGAATGTTTGAGAAACAGGGAGTAAATATGAAAAAGGCAGGAAAGCATTAGAAGATCCCAGAAAGCAGAGATGGAGAGGCCCACAGAAAACAGAGAAAAAAAAAAGTCAGTTCAAATTAATATCAAACTAAAAGGAAACATATGAAGGGCCAAAGGTTACTCTTAAAAGACTCTTAAACATCTTACAATACATCTGGCTATAATCAGCCAGTCAATTATTTTTTACACTTGTTAATTGATCCATAGCTATGAAATGCTTGCAGTTTTCCCCAGAAAATCCCAGGTACTGGATGATTTGGTCACAAACAGCGCAAAGACAGAACTAGCAGTGTGTTGACACAAGGAAAAACTCCCTGGAAATGGTGACTTCAGGGAGCTAATGCCAAGTGAGCAGGAACAGCTCCTGGCCGGGGCTCAGAGAAGAGCCTGCTACCCGCTGGCTTTCTGCCAGGGCCGCTTCCAGGTTGTACTGCAGAGCTTTAGACACATGCAAAGGACTCAGCTGAAGCCACATTGACTCTCCCCTGCCACAGCTGCCTGCAATGGCCTTGGCTGCATCCAGCTTGGTGCTGCCCTTGCAGGGAAATGACTGTGGGAGCACAAACAGCCTGTTCTGGAGGCAGCCCGGGTTGAAAAGCAAAGAGGAGCTTTGCTCCCCGCTGCCCGGTGCAATGGAAATGTGCTCAGCTGCCGAAGCTTCTCCTCAAGCAACCTGGGAAGGGGCTGCGCTGCTGCAATATGGTTCACAGTGGAAATGACACTTCTCAGTTACGGTATATTTTCAAGTGAATTTAGGTGACAGGAGGAAAATCCAGCTTACAAGCAATAGCTACGCTTAGGGCGTACATACGTGTGCTGACTACAAATGCCTAGAGATTTCCCAAGGTAAGAGAAGTTCAATTAGAAGATGCAGTAATTGAGAATGTTTTCTCTTTGCTGACTGGCTGAAGCCATCAGGACTTGGGGATCTCATGCCAATTCGGCAGACCTCAGGAGAACATGTGTCCCCAGTTTGCTCTCAGCTGCCTCATCACAGGCCAGCGTGCTCTAAGTACATTTTTGAGTACATAAGCACTCAAGAGAGGCCTGCAGAGCAGCCCAGGGTGGGAGATGCGAATGCAGTCCAGCCAGGAGACCCTGCATCCCCGCGCCCTGCCGATGCTCAGAGCCTTTGCCAGCCTGTTATGGGAAGCGACATCTAGGCCACTAGTTGGTCTGTGACACCCTGGGCAGGCACATGGGGCAACCACTATGTCAGAGCAGCAAGACAGAGCTCCCCCAGTCCCTGCTGGGCTCGGGTGACTGCAGGGACAGCTAGAAATCCCCTAGGGATGCCAGTGCTGGAGCTTTGCTGGGCAAACCCAGACAGAAAACGGCCAAAAATCTCTTGGTCCCACACGACTAAGCCATGTGCTCACGCACCTGCGCCACGCTGGGGATCTCCTCATGTGCATGCACGAGCAATGGGAGCAGGCAGCTGTGCACATGCTTCCTTAGCAGCACTTTCTGCTTGCCCACCACAATGGCCATCACGCTCTGGAAGAGCTGGATGGAAAGCTCTCGCACGAGGGCAGCCTCCTGTGGGGAAGGAAGATGGGAGCAGCTCAGCAGTGGCTGCCTCAGCCCACAGTGAACAAGGGGCTTCGAGTGGCAGATGACGGCTTCTCCCTCTGCCTCTACGTTTGCCCCAAGGAGCTGCGGGGCCAGATCCGCCACCAGCTCAGTAAAGCCCCAGCCCCAAGACGTGAAGCGCGGTGGCATTCTCGGAGATGGGGCTGCCACGGGGAGCCAAGGTGCGAGGCGTGTGTGCCTGCAAGGGCTGCTCCGGCCCTGCTGGCACTCCCACCAGTAGCCTCCAGAGCGACCTGCAGAGAAGCTCCCCTGTGGCACCTGTGTGCAGGAGGAGATGTGGGCTGGCCCGTGGCATCAGCTCCTGGGCGCATCCCACTCACTCAAAGTCCCCAGATGGGTTGCCCCAGTGTGAGCCCTCATGCCCGGGCCACACGCCTCTGCCCCCACAGCCATGCCAGCAGAGCGCCCGCCTTTCCCACCAGCCCTACGTCATCAAAGAGTGGCAGGAGCTCCTCAGCAAGCTGCAGACCCATGGCACTGGCCATCTCCCTGTCCAGGAGGTGGAGCATGTTTCTGAAGATGGTGAGGGCCTTGGTGCGGAAGCAGCTCTCAGCAGCCTGCAGGTGCTCCAGGAGCGCGGGCACCAGGCCTTGCAGACTCCTGGCCTACACGAAACACAGAAGAGCCATTGTGTGAATCAAAGCAGGGTTGCATTCGCACACATGGCTGTAACACTCTGCGGACGCCTGGTGGCACGGGAGCACTCAAGTCCTGCCGCTGCCTTTCCCTCCACTACCTTAGCCTTCACCTGCAGCCCCAGGCCGCCGCCCTCTCTTTGCCCATGTGCCCCCTGCTCACTATTTGCCATCTCTCAGACAGCGTGACGAGGCCTGTGCCGAGGCCCACCCCGCGAGCCAGAGTGAACAACACTTCAATATGAAGCAGGTCCAACTCACTCTGCTGTCGTCTGCAACAGAGCTTTATACCAGTACACGTGGGCATGCGAAAAGAAGCAGCATTCTCATTGGTCGGCTACAAGCTCGCAGCTGATTGGTGCTCTTCCCGGTGCTTGGTTGCTAGGTCTCCCGGGCGTCGGTCCACTCCCCCTGAAACTTGCCCACGAACACGTTGTTCTCCTCTGGGTGACCCCCGAATCCCATTACTCCAGTTTCTTACATTCTTACAAAAGTACTAAGGCCCCAACAAGGCCCCAAAAGGCCTGTGATGACCATCTCGCGCATCACCAAGCTCTGGTTGTGCAGATGCCGTTGCAGGAAGTCCAGGACATCCTCATCAATCTCCTGCTCAAAGTCTGTGCAGTTCAGCAGCTGAAAAACACCCAGAGGCAGAGGGAGTGACTCTCAAGAGCTAACGGCACTCCCCGCATCCTCTGGACCAGCTGCGGCCCCTGGGTCTTGGGCCCCTGTGAAGCAGTAGAATGTAGAGAGCTGGCACAAAGGCTGCCTGACCTGCAAACGCTTGGGGCCGGTGGCCAGCAGAAATGGTCTCCTGGCAGGAATAAGCTCAACTTAGGCTGACTGAAGGGCGTTCAGCTCCCGCAGGCGAGGAGCCCAGCTCCACTGACCGCAGCCTGCTCCCTGGCCCAGGACATAGAGAGCCCAGTGTCTGCGGGCACTGCCCAGAGGCGCCGCTTGCCACCGTGCCCACCTCGAGGAAGACGGCCATGGCGGCAATCTCCCGGTGTTTGTCTCCGCGGCTGAGCACCGTGACTACGTGTTCAAACATCGAGGCACACTGGTCGGCCGCGTTCATCCACAGCGCTCTGGCCAGGAAGGGGAGAAGGCACTGTGGGCACGAGCGGGGCAGGCAAAGCCCTTTGGGCCTGCGCTGCCAACTCGAGCCATCCTGCCGCAAGCCAGGCCCCGTTGGAGCAAGGCCGCACCAGCTCCAGCAGCTGGGGCTGGTGCCAGCAGCGGCACCGGCCTTTCCCCACCACACCTTGCCAGGAGAAACGTGGCAGCCCAGCCAGTGAGGCTTATCTTGGTGAGAGAGCAGAAAAGCACCCTTACTCCACCAATGTTGTGGCCTAGCCGCACGCTGTCTTCAGGGCACAAATTCTGGGGCACGTGAGGAGGAAGGCGGCTCTCACCTAGTCAGCAACGTGGCTCCTGCGTGGTAGGTGTCCATGCTCATAAGCATGTCCCAGCCTCCCTGCTTCTCCATAGAGTCAGCCAGGTGGCCACAGTCAGCACAGCAGAGCAGAGCTTTCAGGGCCTGCACTGCACTCCTGCATGGAGAGCAAAGGCAGGTTACCTGCAAAAACCACCTTGATGATGGGTCTCGCTGCAGAGTTATCAGGCAAGCCAAGGCAAGCCATGCCGAGGCAGACCGAGGCTCGGTGCAGGGCTGAGTCAGGCCTTGCCTGGAAACTCACAGTCAGGGGAAGGATGTAGCCGCCCGCTGGCAAACGGGAGGTGTGCCGTCCCAGCAGCGGCCGGTCCCGCAGCCAAGAGAGCAGCTCCTTCAGCACCTCCTCTGCAGGGCACTGCTTGGAGAGCAGCACCCTCCACATGCTCCTGGCAACACTGCAGACCCAGAACATGGTGTCAGGGAAGCTGCCTCGAGCTGCCGTAGCCCTGGAGTTGTCCTCAAGGCTGTCAGGCCCATACCTGTCACACACCAGGGAGGTGTTCAGCAGAGCCTCCACCACCTGAGCAGGGTCCAAGCAGGCCATTTGGAAAAGGCTCCTCTTCAAGATGTCCTGGAGCGATGCCTCACTGATACCCATCAGCTTCTTGTGGAGGCTGCTAATCACTTGGGGCACCTAGAAGGGGCACAGGTGAGAGAGGGGCCTCTGCCGGATTGTAGCCATTGCCACAGGGGCCACCGAGAAGTCATGCCTTCCCATGGCTCCATGCTGTCCTCCAGGGCTGTGCGGTGCTCAGGGGGCTCAGCGCCCAGAGTGTGCAAGCACAGGGCAATGTGCTTGCAAGCCGCTTACCCTGTCCAGCTCAGAGTCAGGCTCCCTCAAGACCGCCTCCATCATGCGCTCCACCACCTCAGTGTTCAAGAGCCTTGGGTCTGTTATGCCGTTGATGATTGTCAGGAGGAAGTCTGTCCTCTCAGAAGGAAAGAGAAAGACGCCAAATTCCTGTGGGAGGAAAGAGCCATGGCACCCAGTGCACAGCCTGAGGAGCTGAGAGTGGCTCAGCTGAGAGCGATCAAGCAGAGCGGTGCTGGCACAATGCCTTCTGCCAGCACTGTGCCCAAGAAGGCCACAGGAGGGAGGGAGGAGCTTCTCACCGTGCTCTCATCAGTGGCCTTGCTGGGCCAGAAGGTGTTCGGGGCTTCCACCTGCCAGTTCATCTCTGGAAGCGCTGGATTCTCAGCTGCAAGACCTATGCCAGAGGGGAAACACAGAGCAGTCAGGAGGAGGGGAGGTGGCTGATCAAGGGCAACAAAGAGAGCTCTGCGGCTTGCAGAAGCGGGGTGTCACTGGAGCGTAAGGAGCAGAGAGCCTCCTAGGGAGGACATGAGCTTCTTGCCAGGTGGCAAAGAGGATATGGCCGGTTAGGATGCGGAAAGGCCCCAGAGGTTGGTGTCTCTTTGTGCTCCCAGGCAGGAGAGCAGGCCTGGAAGGCTGCTGGCACAGGCTCTGAGCTCTGCTAGTTGATGTGGACGCTCTCTAAAGCACTTCTCTAAGGGACAAAAGAGCCCTGGGTCACGTCAGTGAGGTGCCTGCCATGGCTCTTCATGGCACGGCTGAGGCAACGTGTCGCCTTTTGTGGCCTTGCCTGGGCTGCGGGTGCTGGAAGGTGCCAGCCTTCCCCAGCGTCTCTTACTCTTTCGCAGCAGAATGATCCTGTAGAAGTGGTGAAGCGCTTCTGCCGCGCTCCGGCTGATCTCCTGGTCCGCCTCAGCGTAGCACAGCGTGAGGTGCCCCATCAGCTGCCCCAGGAAGTCCAGAGGCCTCTTTCGGAAGAGGAAGGGCTTGACGCTGCTTCCTCCATGGCTGAGCCACTTCTGAGGGAGGAAGTCAGAAAGGACGGGCAGCGAGGCCAAGCCATGGCAGCGGGGACCAGAGCCCTGGGCTCCACACCAGAGCGGGCACAGGCCTGAGTGCCACACGAGCCAAAAGCTGAGCAGGCATCTGCCCTGCCCTGCGGCCAGCAGTGAGCAGTGGCGTGCAGGGCTGTGTGTCCCAGCCTGCCCGCCCCTGGGTTCTGCCAGTTCTGCTGCCCAGCCAAGGGCAACCTCCCCTCCCTCGGGCCAGCCCCGCAGCCAGCATGTGGCAGCCATGACAAGGCACGGAGCTTGCTGCCTCCCTGTCCTGCCTTGTCAGGCTTTGACGGCCAGCCCTGTGAGCCCGTGGTGCCACTGGTGCCTAAACAGGGCGTCCGAGCTTGGCTCTTCCCCTAGCCCACATATATCCCGCTCACACACACATAGCCTTCCCAGGGACAACGGAGCACCTCCTTCTGCTCCTGCTGGCCGCCTCATCCCCATCAAGCCAACATGAGCCCTCTCCTCCTGCCTGAGCCTGCCTGAGCGTGCTTGAGCAGAGGGTTGCCTATGGCCTGGAGCCACCTGCTTACCTCCAACAGAGAAGAGCTGCTCAGGAGCCGACCAAGCCTCACAATCCTGCCCACAGCCCTCTGGCGCTCAGCTTCTCTCTGGGATGCTGTGAAGGGCAGCAGCATCTGAGGAGAGCAAAGCTGCTGGTCAGGGCTGCGACTGGACGGCCACAGTTCTGCTAAGGCCCTGGCAGGCTTGATGCCCCTGCTGCCTTCCATGCACGCTTCCAGAAAGCGCCTTGCGTTCGCTCCTGGCCCCAAATTCTTCCACTGGATCGCTGCAAGGGTCGCTTCCCCTTGGCGTGAGGAACCAGCCCTGCCAATGCTCCCGTAATGCTTTGCAAACAGCAAACCTGCAAGATGTTCCGCAGCTGATGGAGACTGCAGGCCTGCGACTCGAATGCCAGCACCTTCAGCATCTCATCCAGAGCGTCCATGGTCTGCAAGGGCAGGGCAGAGAGTGCTCATCACCGCTTCCCCCGTCCCTCTTGCTAACAGGGGGCTGGCTGAAACCCCTTCCGCCCACGGTGAGCACCTACCTGTGTGTAGAGCGAAGCATCGAGGCTTTGCATCCGCTCTTGCTGAGGAAGGCAGAAGATGCTGTTGATGCAGGTGTAGAGCAGCCTGTTGTCCTGGCCGTGCATCAGGAACGGCCACTCTTTGCTGACAGGAGAGAGAGGTGCCAGTGGAGTGCTGGGCCAGGGAGGGTCGTCCAGGTGCCGGGGTAGAGGAGGTGGACGCAGCCATGGAGGTGGGAACAGCCAGGCTGCTGGCCATCGGAGGTGGGGAAGCCCTGCAGGGAGCCACCTCCTCCCTTTTCCGTGGTGCACACAAGGGACGGAGGACCCAGGGCAGAAGATGGGTGCAACACCTGTTCCTCCTCCTGCCTCTTCCCTCAGGGGAAAAGCCCAGAGACAGCGCTCTGTTCTGCCACCTGCCCACTGAGGGAGCACGCGGAGGGCTGAGAGACTGCAGCATCCCAGGGGACTCGTGTGGCGTCATCAGGGTCATGCTGTGGCCATGCTTGAACTACAACAGCGCCTGGGGCGGGTACCTCATTGCAGCCAAAGCCAGCATGGCTTGCTGCCACACCACGGAGTCCAGGCGGCCAGGGGACTCCTCTTCCAGCAGCACCTGTGGAGCACAGGCAGTATGGGGTATGGCAGATGCCAGCCCCAGCGAGCACCTGGCAGCACCCAGCAGGCAGCCCCGTCCCACCACTGGTGCCCTGGCTTGGCAGCCCCCTGGAAGGAGGCCCCCCATGCCCACGGGGCCTGCCCGGCCCTCTCTGCGCCTGGCTGCCCAAGTCCTGTGCTCTCCTGGCCAGCTTTGCCCCCTCCCACAGCCCCTCTGCCCGCTCCCTCACCACCAGCTTCTTCACCAGCTCGCCTAAATGAGCCACGTAGCTGCCCATCCCTTTGGCACTGCACAGGGTATGGATGCAGGCAAGAAACCTCAACTTCTGGGCTTCATCCTGTGAGCCGGGGGATAAAGGAGGGAGATGAATAGGGCAGGTGCGAGGGCACAGGCCCTGCCGGCAGCCGCAGCGTGGAGGGGGACGCAGGGCCGCTGCAGGATGCCCAGCGGCTGCAGCTGGCCACTGCCAAGAGCCCAGCCGCAGGCTCGCAGCAGGCAGCACGCACGGAGGCAGCCAGGCCCCCGGGAGCTGCAGGCACCACTCGTCTGACAAGGTCTCTAGTCACCTGGTGAGGGCCTGTGGGAAAGGCCTGCAGATACGCCAGGGCTTCCTGCTCCTCTCCTGCCAGCTCCAAGCAGGACGGAGATCCTGGACCTGAGCATGGAAGAGAATGGGCAGAGCTGCAGGCGCTGGCAGGAGGCAGAAGAAAGGAGTCGTGCTCCCTCTGCAGCAGCGGGCCCGCTTCCAGCATACAGCGAGCCCCGGCTCGCACAGCAGCCCCTGGCAGAAGAGGGGCAGTGAAGCTCCTGGCACCGCAGCAGCGCGGCCTCCTGCTGGCTGCGCTGCCTCTCCTGGCCTGCGCCTCGGGCCTGCCACTGGGCTGCCTCTGCTGCGCTCCTGTCCAGGGCTTGCTGACTGCCAACCAAGCACAGAGCAGGTCCAGGCATTCAGGCACTGCCTGCACGGGGCCAGCAGCACCAGGATGCAGCTGTGGTGGGAGGCAGGGCTGGAGTAGGGCCGGCTCCTGGCAGCCGGTCCCACAGAGCCGCTCACTCACCTGCCTGGGAGGTGTGCAGCTCACACCACTGCTGGGTCTCAGCTTGGCTCTCGCTCTCAGCGATGGCACTATCGTCATCATCGTCCCAGGGCAAGCAGGTCATGCTGGCACCAGCCTCCTCCTCCTGCTCCATGGGCTTGCTGGAGTCTATGTCATGCCAGCGTATGAGGAGGTTCCTGGTGGCTCCCGACCGCTCTCAGGCCTCAACGAATGCCCTGAATTGGTCATCCTCTGCTGCCCAGGGGATGGGATTTCTCTTTTGCTCTGGCTGCGCCATGCTGCTGAGCCAAGGAGAGGCATGAGGGTGGCTATGGGGAGCCCACAGCCCACGCTGCTATTCCTGCATCATGGCTGCTATTCCTGCATCATGGGAGGAGCCATGAGATGCCTGTTGAACATTCTCCCCTGGGCTCCCATTTGCTGCAGAGGAAAGAGCTGCCCCAGCACCAGGCCCAGCTGCACATGGCACGCCGGCATCTCTCAGCAGTTCCCCAAGCCATGCCTTAAGCAGTCTGTGGGGGCTGGAGGCAGTTTCCCACCCCACAGGCTGGGCTTTTCAACAAAGGAACATGGAGGAAGGGATTCTTGAATATTAGCCAGCTTTTGGGAGCCCTCTGTCCTCCAGGACTGTACCTCATGGGAGTCTGCCAAGCATGTGCCAGCACAGGCCCAAGGCTGCTCTCTGGATGCCCGGGGCTGGGAGTCTGCTTTTGACCCTGCGCCTTCCTCGCACGATCTCTGTGTTGGCATCATGCTAACGTAGCGCTACGTTAGCACCATCACAATGAGAGCAAAGGCTATGCTGGCAGGTGGCCTCCCCAGAGGCTTTCCTGAAGGTGTAGGAATGTCTGTGGCCGTGATGCAGAGCTTTCAAGATAGTCTCAGCCAGCTCTCAAACCTGCTGCCTTTCAAGAAAGCTGCATGGTGTTGCTTCCCCAGGCCTGCCTTCACAGCCTGCTCAAGTGCACGCTTGCTGCCCAAGCCTGATCTACCCCTGTGCCACATCCCTTGCTAAGATACTGCGGCCTCACACCTCATCCTGAAGACTTACTTCCACTCTGGAGACTAAACATAAAGGCAAAAGCTGCCTGTACGTGCAAAAGAGAGGGAGAAGCCCATGTTCATGCTCCTGGGGCTCACTCAGGCTCATAAAGGCTAAAGAGAATTCATCCAAGCACTTTATTTGGCACATCAAAGGATGCGGTGCCTGCAGTAGAAGGGCAATAGGTGACGTGGGGATTAGCAGCTGCTGCTGCAAAGGAGCCGGGCTTTGCAGCACTGTCGCGGGCCCCAGTGGGCAGAGCTCCGTGGGGTGGGAAGGGCTGCTCTTGCTGTGCGCCAAGAACGGTGTCCTGCAGAGAAGGGTGCCGCCTCTTCTATGCTCTCCGGAGACAGCAGCACAGTGCTTGAAGGCTGAATCCTGATGGTGCCTTCTGCCCTGAAGCTCTCAGGATCAGGATGGTCTGCATGGCCAGAGACCGGACGGAGGGGCTGCCGTCCCTTGCCGCTCTTTGAAGGGCTGAGATAGAAGGGAAAAGAAAGGAAACCCTTTCACCTGAGGAGACGCCAGGCATGGCCCCCGGATGGGGCCAAGCCCAAGCCCAAGTGCAATCTGGCTTTTCGCTTGCCAGCAGGCAGAAAGGAGGACTACCGTGACTGCTGGAGAAAGACGCACATGCGTTGCAAGATGCCCCAAATGCCCTGCCCTGCAAATCCTGGCTGTCTGGCAGGGCAGCCAGAAGCCTGGAGCTCACTGCCAGGCTCTGCGCCGCTGCGGGCTGAAGCTAACAGCACGCTGCCCCCACTCACCCTCAAAGATGTCCTGCAGCTTCTCCCCGCTCGGGTCCTTCATGCGCTTCCCGAGGAGCCCTAGGTGCACACAGCCTGTCACAAGCCCTGCTGCGGGTACACAGCGCCCAGACACCCAGGCCCTGCAGGGGACAGGTGGGGCTGCGGCAGCCGTGGGGACACAGAGGCTGCCCAGCAGAAGCTGTGACTCACCGAGGAACCTCACGGCTGCCTCCTGCCAAGACTCCTGGGGGCTCTCCAAGTAGGCCAGGCTCTGCCGCAGGTATTCATCGGCTCTGCTCCTGTTGCTCGCCAGCTGCACAGAGCACAAGGGTCAGGGCTAGCTACAGACCTCTGACAGACAGCCAGGCCTGCTCTCCTGCCAGAACTGTCTCCACATTCCCTTGCTCTGCCAGGACATTCCTGGTCCCAGCCAGGAGGCACTGAGCTTTAGGGGGAACAGAGGGCACGCATAGGGTGGCAGGCTGAGGTGCCATCCTGGTAGCAAGGCCCAGCTGGGCCAGGGGCTCCTTCCCCATCCTGGGGGCAGTGATGGATCGTGGCCCTTGGGAAGAGCCCAGCGGGACAGTGTGCGGGAGAAAGGGGAGCGCGTGTGCAGCTCCAGAGCCCGTAGCAACGGGCTGGCAGTGGGGAGGTGACATGGGCGAGGGAGAGGGCAAGGGTGGCAGGCCTTCTGCGGGGCACGTCCTGGGGGCTTTGGTGGCAGGTCTTACCAGGCACTCTCCAATCTGCCAAATCTGTGCTGTCTCAAGCAGCTGCCTGAGCTGTTTCCATTTCAGGAGCTGAGCAGCACCATGGAGGGCTTCCCGAGAGGCCTGCAGAGCAGCCCAGGGTGGGAGATGCGAATGCAGCCCAGCCAGGAGACCCTGCATCCCCGCGCCCTGCCAATGCTCAGAGCCTTTGCCAGCCTGTTATGGGAAGCGACATCTAGGCCACGAGTTGGGCTGTGACACCCTGGGCAGGCACGTGGGGCAACCACTATGTCAGAGCAGCAAGACAGAGCTCCCCCAGTCCCTGCTGGGCTCGGGTGACTGCAGGGACAGCTAGAAATCCCCTAGGGATGCCAGTGCTGGGGCTTTGCTGGGCAAACCCAGACAGAAAACGGACAAAAAAACTCTTGGTCCCACACGACTAAGCCATGTGCTCACGCACCTGCGCCACGCTGGGGATCTCCTCATGTGCATGCACAAGCAATGGGAGCAGGCAGCTGTGCACATGCTTCCTTAGCAGCACTTTCTGCTTGCCCACCACAATGGCCATCACGCTCTGGAAGAGCTGGATGGAGAGCTCTCGCACGAGGGCAGCCTCCTGTGGGGAAGGAAGATGGGAGCAGCTCAGCAGTGGCTGCCTCAGCCCACAGTGAACAAGGGGCTTCGAGTGGCAGATGACGGCTTCTCCCTCTGCCTCTACGTTTGCCCCAAGGAGCTGCGGGGCCAGATCCTCCACCAGCTCAGTAAAGCCCCAGCCCCAAGATGTGAAGCGCGGTGGCATTCTCGGAGATGGGGCTGCCACGGGGAGCCAAGGTGTGAGGCGTGTGTGCCTGCAAGGGCTGCTCCGGCCCTGCTGGCACTCCCACCAGTAGCCTCCGGAGCGACCCGCAGAGGAGCTCCCCTGTGGCACCTGTGTGCAGGAGGAGATGTGGGCCGACCCGTGGCATCAACTCCTGGGCGCATCCCACTCACTCAAAGTCCCCAGATGGGTTGCCCCAGTGTGAGCCCTCATGCCCGGGCCACACGCCTCTGCCCCCACAGCCATGCCAGCAGAGCGCCCGCCTTTCCCACCAGCCCTACATCATCAAAGAGTGGCAGGAGCTCCTCAGCAAGCTGCAGACCCATGGCACTGGCCATCTCCCTGTCCAGGAGGTGGAGCATGTTTCTGAAGATGGTGAGGGCCTTGGTGCGGAAGCAGCTCTCAGCAGCCTGCAGGTGCTCCAGGAGCGCGGGCACCAGGCCTTGCAGACTCCTGGCCTACACGAAACACAGAAGAGCCATTGTGGGAATCAAAGCAGGGTTGCATTAGCACACGGCAGCTCTCAAGTCCTGCCGCTGCCTTTCCCTCCACTACCATAGCCTCCACCTGCAGCCCCAGGCCGCCGCCCTCTCTTTGCCCATGTGCCCCCTGCTCACTATTTGCCGTCTCTCAGACAGCGTGACGAGGCCTGTGATGACCATCTCGCACATCACCAAGCTCTGGTTGTGCAGATGCCGTTGCAGGAAGTCCAGGACATCCTCATCAATCTCCTGCTCAAAGTCTGTGCAGTTCAGCAGCTGAAAAACACCCAGAGGCAGAGCGAGTGACTCTCAAGAGCTAACGGCACTCCCTGCATCCTCTGGACCAGCTACGGCCCCTGGGTCTTGGGCCCCTGTGAAGCAGTAGAACGTAGAGAGCTGGCACAAAGGCTGCCTGACCCACAAACGCTTGGGGCCGGTGGCCAGCAGAAATGGCCTCCTGGCAGGAATAAGCTCAACTTGGGCTGACTGAGGGACGTTCAGCTCCCGCGGGCGAGGAGCCCAGCTCCACTGACCGCAGCCTGCTCCCTGGCCCAGGACATAGAGAGCCCAGTGTCTACGGGCACTGCCCAGAGGCGCCGCTTGCCACCGTGCCCACCTCGAGGAAGACGGCCATGGCGGCAATCTCCCGGTGTTTGTCTCCGCGGCTGAGCACCGTGACTACGTGTTCAAACATCGAGGCACACTGGTCGGCCGCGTTCATCCACAGCGCTCTGGCCAGGAAGGGGAGAAGGCACTGTGGGCACGAGCGGGGCAGGCAAAGCCCTTTGGGCCTGCGCTGCCAACTCGAGCCATCCTGCCGCAAGCCAGGCCCCGTTGGAGCAAGGCCGCACCAGCTCCAGCAGCTGGGGCTGGTGCCAGCAGCGGCACCGGCCTTTCCCCACCACACCTTGCCAGGAGAAACGTGGCAGCCCAGCCAGTGAGGCTTATCTTGGTGAGAGAGCAGAAAAGCACCCTTACTCCACCAATGTTGTGGCCTAGCCGCACGCTGTCTTCAGGGCACAAATTCTGGGGCATGTGAGGAGGAAGGCGGCTCTCACCTAGTCAGCAACGTGACTCCTGCGTGGTAGGTGTCCATGCTCATAAGCATGTCCCAGCCTCCCTGCCTCTCCATAGAGTCAGCCAGGTGGCCACAGTCAGCACAGCAGAGCAGAGCTTTCAGGGCCTGCACTGCACTCCTGCATGGAGAGCAAAGGCAGGTCGCACACAGAAGTCAAACACAAGCACTGCGCTCATGGCAGAGAGCGGCACAGAGGGACGCCGCACCTGACAGGGCTGACTGGAGGACTGTCATCCGCCTGACTGCACATCTGGCAGTACTCTTGGAGGTCCTCTTGTGTGTACTCCATGATGAAGTAGATCTGGAAGAGCACCGCTAGGTAGAGCTGGGGAGAAATTAACTGCACGGGCATTTTGCTGGAGGGCTCCTGGAGAATCTCATTCAGGACCCTGGTTGCCTGCAAAAACCACCTCGATGATGGGTCTGGCTACAGAGAGATCAGGCAAGCCAAGGCAAGCCATGCCGAGGCAGGCCGAGGCTCTGCGCAGGGCTAGGTCAGGCCTCGCCTGGAAACTCACAGTCAGGGGAAGGATGTAGCTGCCTGCTGGCAAACGGGAGGTGTGCCGTCCCAGCAGCGGCCGGTCCCACAGCCAAGAGAGCAGCTCCTTCAGCACCTCCTCTGCAGGGCGCTGCTTGGAGAGCAGCACCCTCCACATGCTCCTGGCAACACTGCAGACCCAGAACATGGTGTCAGGGAAGCTGCCTCGAGCTGCCGTAGCCCTGGAGTTGTCCTCAAGGCTGTCAGGCCCATACCTGTCACACACCAGGGAGGTGTTCAGCAGAGCCTCCACCACCTGAGCGGGGTCCAAGCAGGCCATTTGGAAAAGGCTCCTCTTCAAGATGTCCTGGAGCGATGCCTCACTGATACCCATCAGCTTCTTGTGGAGGCTGCTAATCACTTGGGGCACCTAGAAGGGGCACAGGTGAGAGAGGGGCCTCTGCCGGAGTGTAGCCATTGCCACAGGGGCCACCGAGAAGTCATGCCTTCCCATGGCTCCATGCTGTCCTCCAGGGCTGTGCGGTGCTCAGGGGGCTCAGCGCCCAGAGTGTGCAAGCACAGGGCAATGTGCTTGCAAGCCGCTTACCCTATCCAGCTCAGAGTCAGGCTCCCTCAAGACTGCCTCCATCATGCGCTCCACCACCTCAGTGTTCAAGAGCCTTGGGTCTGTTATGCCGTTGATGATTGTCAGGAGGAAGTCTGTCCTCTCAGAAGGAAAGAGAAAGATGCCAAATTCCTGTGGGAGGAAAGAGCCATGGCACCCAGTGCACAGCCTGAGGAGCTGAGAGTGGCTCAGCTGAGAGCGAGCAAGCAGAGCGGTGCTGGCACAATGCCTTCTGCCAGCACTGTGCCCAAGAAGGCCACAGGAGGGAGGGAGGAGCTTCTCACCGTGCTCTCATCAGTGGCCTTGCTGGGCCAGAAGGTGTTCGGGGCTTCCACCTGCCAGTTCATCTCTGGAAGCGCTGGATTCTCAGCTGCAAGACCTATGCCAGAGGGGAAACACAGAGCAGTCAGGAGGAGGGGAGGTGGCTGATCAAGGGCAACAAAGAGAGCTCTGCAGCTTGCAGAAGCGGGGTGTCACTGGAGCGTAAGGAGCAGAGAGCCTCCTAGGGAGGACATGAGCTTCTTGCCAGGTGGCAAAGAGGATATGGCCGGTTAGGATGCGGAAAGGCCCCAGAGGTTGGTGTCTCTTTGTGCTCCCAGGCAGGAGAGCAGGCCTGGAAGGCTGCTGGCACAGGCTCTGAGCTCTGCTAGTTGATGTGGACGCTCTCTAAAGCACTTCTCTAAGGGACAAAAGAGCCCTGGGTCACATCAGTGAGGTGCCTGCCATGGCTCTTCATGGCATGGCTGAGGCAACGTGTTGCCTTGTGTGGCCTTGCCTGGGCTGCGGGTGCTGGAAGGTGCCAGCCTTCCCCAGCGTCTCTTACTCTTTCGCAGCAGAATAATCCTGTAGAAGTGGTGAAGCGCTTCTGCTGCGCTCTGGCTGATCTCCTTGTCCTCCTCAGCGCAGCACAGCGTGAGGTGCCCCATCAGCTGCCCCAGGAAGTCCAGAGGCCTCTTTCGGAAGAGGAAGGGCTTGACGCTGCTTCCTCCATGGCTGAGCCACTTCTGAGGGAGGAAGGCAGAAAGGACGGGCAGCGAGGCCAAGCCATGGCAGCGGGGACCAGAGCCCTGGGCTCCACACCAGAGCGGGCACAGGCCTGAGTGCCACACGAGCCAAAACCTGAGCAGGCATCTGCCCAGCCCTGCGGTCAGCCCCGCAGCCAGCATGTGGCAGCCGTGACAAGGCACGGAGCTTGCTGCCTCCCTGTCCTGCCTTGTCAGGCTTTGACGGCCAGCCCTGTGAGCCCGTGGTGCCACTGGTGCCTAAACAGGGCGCCCGAGCTTGGCTCTTCCCCTAGCCCACATATCCCGTTCACACACACATAGCCTTCCCAAGGACAACGGAGCACCTCCTTCTGCTCCTGCTGGCCGCCTCATCCCCATCAAGCCAACATGAGCCCTCTCCTCCTGCCTGAGCCTGCCTGAGCGTGCTTGAGCAGAGGGTCGCCTATGGCCTGGAGCCACCTGCTTACCTCCAACAGAGAAGAGCTGCTCAGGAGCCGACCAAGCCTCACAATCCTGCCCACAGCCCTCTGGCGCTCAGCTTCTCTCTGGGATGCTGTGAAGGGCAGCAGCATCTGAGGAGAGCAAAGCTGCTGGTCAGGGCTGCGACTGGACGGCCACAGTTCTGCTAAGGCCCTGGCAGGCTTGATGCCCCTGCTGCCTTCCATGCACGCTTCCAGAAAGCGCCTTGCGTTCCCTCCTGGCCCCAGATTCTTCTGCCGGTTCGCTGCAAGGGTCGCTTCCCCTTGGCGTGAGGAACCAGCCCTGCCACTGCTCCCCTAATGCTTTGCAAACAGCAAACCTGCAAGATGTTCCGCAGCTGATGGAGACTGGAGGCCTGCGACTCAAACGCCAGCACCGTCAGCATCTCATCCAGAGCCTCCATGGTCTGCAAGGGCAGGGCAGAGAGTGCTCATCACCGCTTCCCCCGTCCCTCTTGCTAACAGGGGGCTGGCTGAAACCCCTTCCGCCCACGGTGAGCACCTACCTGTGCGTAGAGCGAAGCATCGAGGCTTTGCATCCGCTCTTGCGGAGGAAGGCAGAAGATGCTGTTGATGCAGGTGTAGAGCAGCCTGTTGTCCTGGCTGTGCATCAGGAACGGCCACTCTTTGCTGATAGGAGAGAGAGGTGCCTGTGGAGTGCTGGGCCAGGCAGGGTCGTCCAGGTGCCGGGGTAGAGGAGGTGGACGCAGCCATGGAGGTGGGAACAGCCAGGCTGCTGGCCATCGGAGGTGGGGAAGCCCTGCAGGGAGCCACCTCCTCCCTTTTCCGTGGTGCACACAAGGGACGGAGGACCCAGGGCAGGAGGTGGGTGCAACACCCGTTCCTCCTCCTGCCTCTTCCCTCAGCGGAAAAGCCCAGAGACAGCGCTCTGTTCTGCCACCTGCCCACTGAGGGAGCACGCGGAGGCCTGACAGACTGCAGCATCCCAGGGGACTCGTATGGCGTCATCAGGGTCATGCTGTGGCCATGCCCGAACTACAGAAGCGCCTGGGGCGGGTACCTCATTGCGGCCACAGCCAGCATGGCTTGCTGCCACACCACGGAGTCCAGGCGGCCAGGGGACTCCTCTTCCAGCAGCACCTGTGGAGCACAGGCAGTATGGGGCATGGCAGATGCCAGCCCCAGCGAGCAGCTGGCAGCACCCAGCAGGCACCCCCGTCCCACCACTGGTGCCCTGGCTTGGCAGGCCCCTGGAAGGAGGCCCCCCATGCCCACGGGGGCCTGCCCGGCCCTCTCTGTGCCTGGCTGCCCAAGTCCTGTGCTCGCCTGGCCAGCTTTGCCCCCTCCCACAGCCCCTCTGCCCGCTCCCTCACCACCAGCTTCTTCACCAGCTCGCCTAAATGAGCCACGTAGCTGCCCATCCCTTTGGCACTGCACAGGGTATGGATGCAGGCAAGAAACCTCAACTTCTGGGCTTCATCCTGTGAGCCGGGGGATAAAGGAGGGAGATGAATAGGGCAGGTGCGAGGGCACAGGCCCTGCCGGCAGCCGCAGCGTGGAGGGGGACGCAGGGCAGCTGCAGGATGCCCAGCGGCTGCAGCTGGCCACTGCCAAGAGCCCAGCCGCAGGCTCGCAGCAGGCAGCACGCACGGAGGCAGCCGGGCCCCCGGGAGCTGCAGGCACCACTCGTTTGACAAGGTCTCTAGTCACCTGGTGAGGGCCTGTGGGAAAGGCCTGCAGATACGCCAGGGCTTCCTGCTCCTCTCCTGCCAGCTCCAAGCAGGACGGAGATCCTGGACCTGAGCATGGAAGAGAATGGGCAGAGCTACAGGTGCTGGCAGGAGGCAGAAGAAAGGAGTCGTGCTCCCTCTGCAGCAGCGGGCCCGCTTCCAGCATACAGCGAGCCCCGGCTCGCACAGCAGCCCCTGGCAGAAGAGGGGCAGTGAAGCTCCTGGCACCGCAGCACCGCTGCCTCCTGCGCTGCCTCTCCTGGCCTGCGCCTCGGCCCTGCCACTGAGCTGCCTCTGCTGCGCTCCTGCCCAGGGCTTGCTGACTGCCAACCAAGCACAGAGCAGGTCCAGGCATCCAGGCACTGCCTGCACGGGGCCAGCAGCACCAGGATGCAGCTGTGGTGGGAGGCAGGGCTGGAGTAGGGCCGGCTCCTGGCAGCCGGTCCCACAGAGCCGCTCACTCACCTGCCTGGGAGGTGTGCAGCTCACACCACTGCTGGGTCTCAGCTTGGCTCTCGCTCTCAGCGATGGCACTATCGTCATCATCGCTCCAGGTCAAGCAGGTCATGCTGGCACCATCCTCCTCCTCCTGCCCCATGGACTTGCTGGAGTCTATGTCATGCCAGCATATGAGGAGGTTCCTGGTGGCTCCCGACCGCTCCCAGGCCTCAGCGAATGCCCTGAATTCATCATCCTCTGCCGCCCAGGGGATGGGATTTCTCTTTTGCTCTGGCTGCGCCATGCTGCCGAGCCAAGGAGAGGCGTGAGGGTGGCTATGGGGAACGCGCAGCCCACGCTGGCCGCAGTTCTCCTCAAAGGCCTCTCAGAAGTGCACTCAGAAGTGCGGGACTGCCCGGGGAAGGTGCAGGGAAAGCTGCGTCAGTGCTCAGGGGGCTCCTGGGCCTGCCCAGCGTGCTCCTGCCCTGTGCTCTCACTGTCCTCCCGGACACTGTGGGAGGGAGGCCGCCCACAGTTGTCTGCGCGGGCTGCGGGGGTGTCACAAAGGGAGGTCACAAAGGGCCGCACTGTCACCTGCTGTCCTGGGCAGGGGCAGGACATGTGCCCTGTGAGTGGGTGGCCCAGGGCCTACCTCTTGTTGCCCTCTGCTTCCCTCTGGGCCCATCCATTTCCCTTTGGAGCACCCCAGGGATCCGCGGTTCTTGTTTGAGGAGGAAGTGACCAGAGGGCCGTGGGCTGGGAGGCTGCCACAGGGGGATGTAGCCTCCAAGCACAGCACAGGGAGAGCTGAATCTCCAGAAGACCCTTGACCTCACATTAGCATCAGTTTCAAAGCATAGAAATCTCTTTCTCCTAAGCTTTAGTGTCAGAAGCTTTTCAGGAGAAGAGAAAATATTCTATGTTATTAACATGAAGAGAGAAAAAAATCCAACTTCTACTCCCCCAGATGGAAATCCATGCCAACAGCTAGTACCCAGGAATATTCAGAAGGGATATAATCATGGGTTTGGAAATGGAGCTTAAAAGCAAACTCTCTTGAAAAAGAGACAGTGCCTATTGGGAATGGAGGTGTGAGCAGGCTGTGGAGCTGCTGCTATAGGGACATCTCCGAGCTATGGCACCCAGAGCCGTCGCCTGGCAGCTGCTTCTGCAGTGCAACAGGCTGCTCCTCACCATGTCCCCCTGCACGTGGGCAAGCTACTGCTCCTTGCGGGCACAGAGCACAATCTTGCTGTGCATTAGCACGTGTCCCCCACATTGTTGTTGTTGTTTTTTTTTCTTTTTTTTCTTTTTCCTGAATAATATTCCTGCATGATGGGAGGAGCCACAAGATGCCTGTTTGACATTCTCCCCTGGGCTCCCGTTTGCTGCAGAGGAAGGAGCTGCCCCAGCACCAGGCCCAGCTGCACATGTCACGCCGGCATCTCTCAGCAGTTCCCCAAGCCATGCCTTAAGCAGTCTGTGGGGGCTGGGGGCAGTTTCCCACCCCACAGGCTGGGCTTTTCAACAAAGGAACATGGAGGAAGGGATTCTTGAATATTAGCCAGCTTTTGGGAGCCCTCTGTCCTCCAGGACTGTACCTCATGGGAGTCTGCCAAGCATGTGCCAGCACAGGCCCAAGGCTGCTCTCTGGACGCCCGGGGCTGGGAGTCTGCTTTTGACCCTGCGCCTTCCTCACACGATCTCTGTGTTGGCATCATGCTAACGTAGCGCTATGTTAGCACCATCACAATGAGAGCAAAGGCTATGCTGGCAGGTGGCCTCCCCAGAGGTGTTGCTTCCCCAGGCCTGCCTTCACAGCCTGCTCAAGTGCACGCTTGCTGCCCAAGCCTGATCTACCCCTGTGCCACATCCCTTGCTAAGACACTGCGGCCTCACGCCTCATCCTGAAGACTAACTTCCACTCTGGAGCCTAAACATAAAGGCAAAAGCTGCCTGTACGTGCAAAAGAGAGGGAGAAGCCCATGTTCATGCTCTTGGGGCTCACTCAGGCTCATAAAGGCTAAAGAGAATTCATCCAAGCACTTTTTTTGGCACATCAAAGGATGCGGTGCCTGCAGTAGAAGGGCAATAGGTGACGTGGGGATTAGCAGCTGCTGCTGCAAAGGAGCCGGGCTTTGCAGCACTGTCGCGGGCCCCAGTGGGCAGAGCTCCGTGGGGTGGGAAGGGCTGCTCTTGCTGTGCGCCAAGAACGGTGTCCTGCAGAGAAGGGTGCCGCCTCTTCTATGCTCTCCGGAGACAGCAGCACAGTGCTTGAAGGCTGAATCCTGATGGTGCCTTCTGCCCTGAAGCTCTCAGGATCAGGATGGTCTGCATGGCCAGAGACCGGACGGAGGGGCTGCCGTCCCTTGCCGCTCTTTGAAGGGCTGAGATAGAAGGGAAAAGAAAGGAAACCCTTTCACCTGAGGAGACGCCAGGCATGGCCCCTGGACGGGGCCAAGCCCAAGCCCAAGCGCAATCTGGCTTTTCGCTTGCCAGCAGGCAGAAAGGAGGACTACCGTGACTGCTGGAGAAAGACGCACATGCGTTGCAAGATGCCCCAAATACCCTGCCCCGCAAATCCTGGCTGTCTGGCAGGG
The DNA here is from genome assembly GCF_059628265.1 of Tinamus guttatus. Lineage (NCBI taxonomy): Eukaryota > Metazoa > Chordata > Aves > Tinamiformes > Tinamidae > Tinamus > Tinamus guttatus. The sequence goes on from NW_028288621.1 coordinate 2,070,989, forward strand.
CAGCCAGAAGCCTGGAGCTCACTGCCAGGCTCTGCGCCGCTGCGGGCTGAAGCTAACAGCACGCTGCCCCCACTCACCCTCAAAGATGTCCTGCAGCTTCTCCCCGCTCGGGTCCTTCATGCGCTTCCCGAGGAGCCCTAGGTGCACACAGCCTGTCACAAGCCCTGCTGCGGGTACACAGCGCCCAGACACCCAGGCCCTGCAGGGGACAGGTGGGGCTGCGGCAGCCATGGGGACACAGAGGCTGCCCAGCAGAAGCTGTGACTCACCGAGGAACCTCACGGCTGCCTCCTGCCAAGACTCCTGGGGGCTCTCCAAGTAGGCCAGGCTCTGCCGCAGGTATTCATCGGCTCTGCTCCTGTTGCTCGCCAGCTGCACAGAGCACAAGGGTCAGGGCTAGCTACAGACCTCTGACAGACAGCCAGGCCTGCTCTCCTGCCAGAACTGTCTCCACATTCCCTTGCTCTGCCAGGACATTCCTGGTCCCAGCCAGGAGGCACTGAGCTTTAGGGGGAACAGAGGGCACGCATAGGGTGGCAGGCTGAGGTGCCATCCTGGTAGCAAGGCCCAGCTGGGCCAGGGGCTCCTTCCCCATCCTGGGGGCAGTGATGGATCGTGGCCCTTGGGAAGAGCCCAGCGGGACAGTGTGCGGGAGAAAGGGGAGCGCGTGTGCAGCTCCAGAGCCCGTAGCAACGGGCTGGCAGTGGGGAGGTGACATGGGCGAGGGAGAGGGCAAGGGTGGCAGGCCTTCTGCGGGGCACGTCCTGGGGGCTTTGGTGGCAGGTCTTACCAGGCACTCTCCAATCTGCCAAATCTGTGCTGTCTCAAGCAGCTGCCTGAGCTGTTTCCATTTCAGGAGCTGAGCAGCACCATGGAGGGCTTCCCGAGAGGCCTGCAGAGCAGCCCAGGGTGGGAGATGCGAATGCAGCCCAGCCAGGAGACCCTGCATCCCCGCGCCCTGCCAATGCTCAGAGCCTTTGCCAGCCTGTTATGGGAAGCGACATCTAGGCCACGAGTTGGGCTGTGACACCCTGGGCAGGCACGTGGGGCAACCACTATGTCAGAGCAGCAAGACAGAGCTCCCCCAGTCCCTGCTGGGCTCGGGTGACTGCAGGGACAGCTAGAAATCCCCTAGGGATGCCAGTGCTGGAGCTTTGCTGGGCAAACCCAGACAGAAAACGGACAAAAAAACTCTGGTCCCACACGACTAAGCCATGTGCTCACGCACCTGCGCCACGCTGGGGATCTCCTCATGTGCATGCACGAGCAATGGGAGCAGGCAGCTGTGCACATGCTTCCTTAGCAGCACTTTCTGCTTGCCCACCACAATGGCCATCACGCTCTGGAAGAGCTGGATGGAAAGGTCTCGCACGAGGGCAGCCTCCTGTGGGGAAGGAAGATGGAAGCAGCTCAGCAGTGGCTGCCTCAGCCCACAGTGAACAAGGGGCTTCGAGTGGCAGACGACGGTTTCTCCCTCTGCCTCTACGTTTGCCCCAAGGAGCTGCGGGGCCAGATCCGCCACCAGCTCAGTAAAGCCCCAGCCCCAAGACGTGAAGCGCGGTGGCATTTTCGGAGATGGGGCTGCCACGGGGAGCCAAGGTGCGAGGCATGTGTGCCTGCAAGGGCTGCTCCGGCCCTGCTGGCACTCCCACCAGTAGCCTCCGGAGCGACCCGCAGAGGAGCTCCCCTGTGGCACCTGTGTGCAGGAGGAGATGTGGGCCAGCCTGTGGCATCAGCTCCTGGGCGCATCCCACTCACTCTAAGTCCCCAGATGGGTTACCCCAGTGTGAGCCCTCATGCCCGGGCCACACGCCTCTGCCCCCACAGCCATGCCAGCAGAGCGCCCGCCTTTCCCACCAGCCCTACATCATCAAAGAGTGGCAGGAGCTCCTCAGCAAGCTGCAGACCCATGGCACTGGCCATCTCCCTGTCCAGGAGGTGGAGCATGTTTCTGAAGATGGTGAGGGCCTTGGTGCGGAAGCAGCTCTCAGCAGCCTGCAGGTGCTCCAGGAGCGCGGGCACCAGGCCTTGCAGACTCCTGGCCTACACGAAACACAGAAGAGCCATTGTGTGAATCAAGGCGTGGTTGCATTCGCACACATGGCTGTAACACTTTGCGGACGCCCGATGGCACGGGAGCACTCAAGTCCTGCCGCTGCCTTTCCCTCCACTACCTTAGCCTTCACCTGCAGCCCCAGGCCGCCGCCCTCTCTTTGCCCATGTGCCCCCTGCTCACTATTTGCCGTCTCTCAGACAGCGTGACGAGGCCTGTGATGACCATCTCGCGCATCACCAAGCTCTGGTTGTGCAGATGCCGTTGCAGGAAGTCCAGGACATCCTCATCAATCTCCTGCTCAAAGTCTGTGCAGTTCAGCAGCTGAAAAACACCCAGAGGCAGAGGGAGTGACTCTCAAGAGCTAACGCATCCTCTGGACCAGCTGCGGCCCCTGGGTCTTGGGCCCCTGTGAAGCAGTAGAACGTAGAGAGCTGGCACAAAGGCTGCCTGACCCGCAAACGCTTGGGGCCGGTGGCCAGCAGAAATGGTCTCCTGGCAGGAATAAGCTCAACTTAGGCTGACTGAGGGACGTTCAGCTCCCGCGGGCGAGGAGCCCAGCTCCACTGACCGCAGCCTGCTCCCTGGCCCAGGACATAGAGAGCCCAGTGTCTGCGGGCACTGCCCAGAGGCGCCGCTTGCCACCGTGCCCACCTCGAGGAAGACGGCCATGGCGGCAATCTCCCGGTGTTTGTCTCCGCGGCTGAGCACCGTGACTACGTGTTCAAACATCCAGGCACACTGGTCGGCCGCGTTCATCCACAGCACTCTGGCCAGGAAGGGGAGAAGGCACTGTGGGCACGAGCGGGGCAGGCAAAGCCCTTTGGGCCTGCGCTGCCAACTCGAGCCATCCTGCCGCAAGCCAGGCCCCGTTGGAGCAAGGCCGCACCAGCTCCAGCAGCTGGGGCTGGTGCCAGCAGCGGCACTGGCCTTTCCCCACCACACCTTGCCAGGAGAAACGTGGCAGCCCAGCCAGTGAGGTTTATCTTGATGAAAGAGCAGAAAAGCACCCTTACTCCACCAATGTTGTGGCCTAGCCGCATGCTGTCTTCAGGGCACAAATTCTGGGGCACGTGAGGAGGAAGGCGGCTCTTACCTAGTCAGCAACGTGGCTCCTGCGTGGTAGGTGTCCATGCTCATAAGCATGTCCCAGCCTCCCTGCCTCTCCATAGAGTCAGCCAGGTGGCCACAGTCAGCACAGCAGAGCAGAGCTTTCAGGGCCTGTACTGCACTCCTGCATGGAGAGCAAAGGCAGGTCGCACACAGAAGTCAAACACAAGCACTGCGCTCATGGCAGAGAGCGGCACAGAGGGACGCAGCACCTGACGGGGCTGACTGGAGGACTGTCATCCGCCTGACTGCACATCTGGCAGTACTCTTGGAGGTCCTCTTGTGTGTACTCCATGATGAAGTAGATCTGGAAGAGCACCGCTAGGTAGAGCTGGGGAGAAATTAACTGCACGGGCACTTTGCTGGAGGGCTCCTGGAGAATCTCATTCAGGACCCTGGTTGCCTGCAAAAACCACCTCGATGATGGGTCTGGCTGCAGAGAGATCAGGCAAGCCAAGGCAAGCCATGCCGAGGCAGGCCGAGGCTCTGCGCAGGGCTAGGTCAGGCCTCGCCTGGAAACTCACAGTCAGGGGAAGGATGTAGCTGCCTGCTGGCAAACGGGAGGTGTGCCGTCCCAGCAGCGGCCGGTCGCACAGCCAAGAGAGCAGCTCCTTCAGCACCTCCTCTGCAGGGCGCTGCTTGGAGAGCAGCACCCTCCACATGCTCCTGGCAACACTGCAGACCCAGAACATGGTGTCAGGGAAGCTGCCTCGAGCTGCCGTAGCCCTGGAGTTGTCCTCAAGGCTGTCAGGCCCATACCTGTCACACACCAGGGAGGTGTTCAGCAGAGCCTCCACCACCTGAGCGGGGTCCAAGCAGGCCATTTGGAAAAGGCTCCTCTTCAAGATGTCCTGGAGCGATGCCTCACTGATACCCATCAGCTTCTTGTGGAGGCTGCTAATCACTTGGGGCACCTAGAAGGGGCACAGGTGAGAGAGGGGCCTCTGCCGGAGTGTAGCCATTGCCACAGGGGCCACCGAGAAGTCATGCCTTCCCATGGCTCCATGCTGTCCTCCAGGGCTGTGCGGTGCTCAGGGAGCTCAGCGCCCAGAGTGTGCAAGCACAGGGCAATGTGCTTGCAAGCCGCTTACCCTATCCAGCTCAGAGTCAGGCTCCCTCAAGACCGCCTCCATCATGCGCTCCACCACCTCAGTGTTCAAGAGCCTTGGGTCTGTTATGCCGTTGATGATTGTCAGGAGGAAGTCTGTCCTCTCAGAAGGAAAGAGAAAGACGCCAAATTCCTGTGGGAGGAAAGAGCCATGGCACCCAGTGCACAGCCTGAGGAGCTGAGAGTGGCTCAGCTGAGAGCGATCAAGCAGAGCGGTGCTGGCACAATGCCTTTTGCCAGTACTGTGCCCAAGAAGGCCACAGGAGGGAGGGAGGAGCTTCTCACCGTGCTCTCATCAGTGGCCTTGCTGGGCCAGAAGGTGTTCGGGGCTTCCACCTGCCAGTTCATCTCTGGAAGCGCTGGATTCTCAGCTGCAAGACCTATGCCAGAGGGGAAACACAGAGCAGTCAGGAGGAGGGGAGGTGGCTGATCAAGGGCAACAAAGAGAGCTCTGCAGCTTGCAGAAGCGGGGTGTCACTGGAGCGTAAGGAGCAGAGAGCCTCCTAGGGAGGACATGAGCTTCTTGCCAGGTGGCAAAGAGGATATGGCCAGTTAGGATGCGGAAAGGCCCCAGAGGTTGGTGTCTCTTTGTGCTCCCAGGCAGGAGAGCAGGCCTGGAAGGCTGCTGGCACAGGCTCTGAGCTCTGCTAGTTGATGTGGACGCTCTCTAAAGCACTTCTCTAAGGGACAAAAGAGCCCTGGGTCACGTCAGTGAGGTGCCTGCCATGGCTCTTCATGGCACGGCTGAGGCAACGTGTCGCCTTTTGTGGCCTTGCCTGGGCTGCGGGTGCTGGAAGGTGCCAGCCTTCCCCAGCGTCTTACTCTTTCGCAGCAGAATGATCCTGTAGAAGTGGTGAAGCGCTTCTGCCGCGCTCCGGCTGATCTCCTGGTCCGCCTCAGCGTAGCACAGCGTGAGGTGCCCCATCAGCTGCCCCAGGAAGTCCAGAGGCCTCTTTCGGAAGAGGAAGGGCTTGACGCTGCTTCCTCCATGGCTGAGCCACTTCTGAGGGAGGAAGGCAGAAAGGACGGGCAGCGAGGCCAAGCCATGGCAGCGGGGACCAGAGCCCTGGGCTCCACACCAGAGCGGGCACAGGCCTGAGTGCCACACGAGCCAAAAGCTGAGCAGGCATCTGCCCTGCCCTGCGGCCAGCAGTGAGCAGTGGCGTGCAGGGCTGTGTGTCCCAGCCTGCCCGCCCCTGGGTTCTGCCAGTTCTGCTGCCCAGCCAAGGGCAACCTCCCCTCCCTCGGGCCAGCCCCGCAGCCAGCATGTGGCAGCCATGACAAGGCACGGAGCTTGCTGCCTCCCTGTCCTGCCTTGTCAGGCTTTGACGGCCAGCCCTGTGAGCCCGTGGTGCCACTGGTGCCTAAACAGGGCGCCCGAGCTTGGCCCTTCCCCTAGCCCACATATCCCGTTCACACACACATAGCCTTCCCAGGGACAACGGAGCACCTCCTTCTGCTCCTGCTGGCCGCCTCATCCCCATCAAGCCAACATGAGCCCTCTCCTCCTGCCTGAGCCTGCCTGAGCGTGCTTGAGCAGAGGGTTGCCTATGGCCTGGAGCCACCTGCTTACCTCCAACAGAGAAGAGCTGCTCAGGAGCCGACCAAGCCTCACAATCCTGCCCACAGCCCTCTGGCGCTCAGCTTCTCTCTGGGATGCTGTGAAGGGCAGCAGCATCTGAGGAGAGCAAAGCTGCTGGTCAGGGCTGCGACTGGACGGCCACAGTTCTGCTAAGGCCCTGGCAGGCTTGATGCCCCTGCTGCCTTCCATGCACGCTTCCAGAAAGCGCCTTGCGTTCGCTCCTGGCCCCAAATTCTTCCGCTGGATCGCTGCAAGGGTCGCTTCCCCTTGGCGTGAGGAACCAGCCCTGCCAATGCTCCCGTAATGCTTTGCAAACAGCAAACCTGCAAGATGTTCCGCAGCTGATGGAGACTGCAGGCCTGCGACTCGAATGCCAGCACCTTCAGCATCTCATCCAGAGCGTCCATGGTCTGCAAGGGCAGGGCAGAGAGTGCTCATCACCGCTTCCCCCGTCCCTCTTGCTAACAGGGGGCTGGCTGAAACCCCTTCCGCCCACGGTGAGCACCTACCTGTGCGTAGAGCGAAGCATCGAGGCTTTGCATCCGCTCTTGCGGAGGAAGGCAGAAGATGCTGTTGATGCAGGTGTAGAGCAGCCTGTTGTCCTGGCCGTGCATCAGGAACGGCCACTCTTTGCTGATAGGAGAGAGAGGTGCCAGTGGAGTGCTGGGCCAGGGAGGGTCGTCCCGGTGCCGGGGTAGAGGAGGTGGACGCAGCCATGGAGGTGGGAACAGCCAGGCTGCTGGCCATCGGAGGTGGGGAAGCCCTGCAGGGAGCCACCTCCTCCCTTTTCCGTGGTGCACACAAGGGACGGAGGACCCAGGGCAGGAGGTGGGTGCAACACCTGTTCCTCCTCCTGCCTCTTACCTCAGCGGAAAAGCCCAGAGACAGCGCTCTGTTCTGCCACCTGCCCACTGAGGGAGCACGCGGAGGACTGACAGACTGCAGCATCCCAGGGGACTCGTGTGGCGTCATCAGGGTCATGCTGTGGCCATGCTTGAACTACAACAGCGCCTGGGGCGGGTACCTCATTGCAGCCAAAGCCAGCATGGCTTGCTGCCACACCACGGAGTCCAGGCGGCCAGGGGACTCCTCTTCCAGCAGCACCTGTGGAGCACAGGCAGTATGGGGTATGGCAGATGCCAGCCCCAGCGAGCACCTGGCAGCACCCAGCAGGCACCCCCGTCCCACCACTGGTGCCCTGGCTTGGCAGCCCCCTGGAAGGAGGCCCCCCATGCCCACGGGGCCTGCCCGGCCCTCTCTGCGCCTGGCTGCCCAAGTCCTGTGCTCTCCTGGCCAGCTTTGCCCCCTCCCACAGCCCCTCTGCCCGCTCCCTCACCACCAGCTTCTTCACCAGCTCGCCTAAATGAGCCACGTAGCTGCCCATCCCTTTGGCACTGCACAGGGTATGGATGCAGGCAAGAAACCTCAGCTTCTGGGCTTCATCCTGTGAGCCGGGGGATAAAGGAGGGAAATGAATAGGGCAGGTGCGAGGGCACAGGCACTGCCGGCAGCCGCAGCGTGGAGGGGGACGCAGGGCCGCTGCAGGATGCCCAGCGGCTGCAGCTGGCCACTGCCAAGAGCCCAGCCGCAGGCTCGCAGCAGGCAGCACGCACGGAGGCAGCCAGGCCCCCAGGAGCTGCAGGCACCACTCGTCTGACAAGGTCTCTAGTCACCTGGTGAGGGCCTGTGGGAAAGGCCTGCAGATACGCCAGGGCTTCCTGCTCCTCTCCTGCCAGCTCCAAGCAGGACGGAGATCCTGGACCTGAGCATGGAAGAGAATGGGCAGAGCTGCAGGCGCTGGCAGGAGGCAGAAGAAAGGAGTCGTGCTCCCTCTGCAGCAGCGGGCCCGCTTCCAGCATACAGCGAGCCCCGGCTCGCACAGCAGCCCCTGGCAGAAGAGGGGCAGTGAAGCTCCTGGCACCGCAGCAGCGCGGCCTCCTGCTGGCTGCGCTGCCTCTCCTGGCCTGCGCCTCGGGCCTGCCACTGGGCTGCCTCTGCTGCGCTCCTGTCCAGGGCTTGCTGACTGCCAACCAAGCACAGAGCAGGTCCAGGCATTCAGGCACTGCCTGCACGGGGCCAGCAGCACCAGGATGCAGCTGTGGTGGGAGGCAGGGCTGGAGTAGGGCCGGCTCCTGGCAGCCGGTCCCACAGAGCCGCTCACTCACCTGCCTGGGAGGTGTGCAGCTCACACCACTGCTGGGTCTCAGCTTGGCTCTCGCTCTCAGCGATGGCACTATCGTCATCATCGTCCCAGGGCAAGCAGGTCATGCTGGCACCAGCCTCCTCCTCCTGCTCCATGGGCTTGCTGGAGTCTATGTCATGCCAGCGTATGAGGAGGTTCCTGGTGGCTCCCGACCGCTCTCAGGCCTCAACGAATGCCCTGAATTGGTCATCCTCTGCTGCCCAGGGGATGGGATTTCTCTTTTGCTCTGGCTGCGCCATGCTGCTGAGCCAAGGAGAGGCATGAGGGTGGCTATGGGGAGCCCACAGCCCACGCTGCTATTCCTGCATCATGGCTGCTATTCCTGCATCATGGGAGGAGCCATGAGATGCCTGTTGAACATTCTCCCCTGGCCTCCCATTTGCTGCAGAGGAAAGAGCTGCCCCAGCACCAGGCCCAGCTGCACATGGCACGCCGGCATCTCTCAGCAGTTCCCCAAGCCATGCCTTAAGCAGTCTGTGGGGGCTGGGGGCAGTTTCCCACCCCACAGGCTGGGCTTTTCAACAAAGGAACATGGAGGAAGGGATTCTTGAATATTAGCCAGCTTTTGGGAGCCCTCTGTCCTCCAGGACTGTACCTCATGGGAGTCTGCCAAGCATGTGCCAGCACAGGCCCAAGGCTGCTCTCTGGATGCCCGGGGCTGGGAGTCTGCTTTTGACCCTGCGCCTTCCTCGCACGATCTCTGTGTTGGCATCATGCTAACGTAGCGCTACGTTAGCACCATCACAATGAGAGCAAAGGCTATGCTGGCAGGTGGCCTCCCCAGAGGCTTTCCTGAAGGTGTAGGAATGTCTGTGGCCGTGATGCAGAGCTTTCAAGATAGTCTCAGCCAGCTCTCAAACCTGCTGCCTTTCAAGAAAGCTGCATGGTGTTGCTTCCCCAGGCCTGCCTTCACAGCCTGCTCAAGTGCACGCTTGCTGCCCAAGCCTGATCTACCCCTGTGCCACATCCCTTGCTAAGACACTGCGGCCTCACGCCTCATCCTGAAGACTTACTTCCACTCTGGAGACTAAACATAAAGGCAAAAGCTGCCTGTACGTGCAAAAGAGAGGGAGAAGCCCATGTTCATGCTCTTGGGGCTCACTCAGGCTCATAAAGGCTAAAGAGAATTCATCCAAGCACTTTTTTTGGCACATCAAAGGATGCGGTGCCTGCAGTAGAAGGGCAATAGGTGACGTGGGGATTAGCAGCTGCTGCTGCAAAGGAGCCGGGCTTTGCAGCACTGTCGCGGGCCCCAGTGGGCAGAGCTCCGTGGGGTGGGAAGGGCTGCTCTTGCTGTGCGCCAAGAACGGTGTCCTACAGAGAAGGGTGCCGCCTCTTCTATGCTCTCCGGAGACAGCAGCACAGTGCTTGAAGGCTGAATCCTGATGGTGCCTTCTGCCCTGAAGCTCTCAGGATCAGGATGGTCTGCATGGCCAGAGACCGGACGGAGGGGCTGCCGTCCCTTGCCGCTCTTTGAAGGGCTGAGATAGAAGGGAAAAGAAAGGAAACCCTTTCACCTGAGGAGACGCCAGCCATGGCCCCTGGACGGGGCCAAGCCCAAGCCCAAGCGCAATCTGGCTTTTCGCTTGCCAGCAGGCAGAAAGGATGACTACCGTGACTGCTGGAGAAAGACGCACATGCGTTGAAAGATGCCCCAAATGCCCTGCCCTGCAAATCCTGGCTGTCTGGCAGGGCAGCCAGAAGCCTGGAGCTCACTGCCAGGCTCTGCGCTGCTGCGGGCTGAAGCTAACAGCACGCTGCCCCCACTCACCCTCAAAGATGTCCTGCAGCTTCTCCCCGCTCGGGTCCTTCATGCGCTTCCCGAGGAGCCCTAGGTGCACACAGCCTGTCACAAGCCCTGCTGCGGGTACACAGCGCCCAGACACCCAGGCCCTGCAGGGGACAGGTGGGGCTGCGGCAGCCGTGGGGACACAGAGGCTGCCCAGCAGAAGCTGTGACTCACCGAGGAACCTCACGGCTGCCTCCTGCCAAGACTCCTGGGGGCTCTCCAAGTAGGCCAGGCTCTGCCGCAGGTATTCATCGGCTCTGCTCCTGTTGCTCGCCAGCTGCACAGAGCACAAGGGTCAGGGCTAGCTACAGACCTCTGACAGACAGCCAGGCCTGCTCTCCTGCCAGAACTGTCTCCACATTCCCTTGCTCTGCCAGGACATTCCTGGTCCCAGCCAGGAGGCACTGAGCTTTAGGGGGAACAGAGGGCACGCATAGGGTGGCAGGCTGAGGTGCCATCCTGGTAGCAAGGCCCAGCTGGGCCAGGGGCTCCTTCCCCATCCTGGGGGCAGTGATGGATCGTGGCCCTTGGGAAGAGCCCAGCGGGACAGTGTGCGGGAGAAAGGGGAGCACGTGTGCAGCTCCAGAGCCCGTAGCAACGGGCTGGCAGTGGGGAGGTGACATGGGCGAGGGAGAGGGCAAGGGTGGCAGGCCTTCTGCGGGGCACGTCCTGGGGGCTTTGGTGGCAGGTCTTACCAGGCACTCTCCAATCTGCCAAATCTGTGCTGTCTCAAGCAGCTGCCTGAGCTGTTTCCATTTCAGGAGCTGAGCAGCACCATGGAGGGCTTCCCGAGAGGCCTGCAGAGCAGCCCAGGGTGGGAGATGCGAATGCAGCCCAGCCAGGAGACCCTGCATCCCCGCGCCCTGCCAATGCTCAGAGCCTTTGCCAGCCTGTTATGGGAAGCGACATCTAGGCCACGAGTTGGGCTGTGACACCCTGGGCAGGCACGTGGGGCAACCACTATGTCAGAGCAGCAAGACAGAGCTCCCCCAGTCCCTGCTGGGCTCGGGTGACTGCAGGGACAGCTAGAAATCCCCTAGGGATGCCAGTGCTGGAGCTTTGCTGGGCAAACCCAGACAGAAAACGGACAAAAAAACTCTTGGTCCCACACGACTAAGCCATGTGCTCACGCACCTGCGCCACGCTGGGGATCTCCTTATGTGCATGCACGAGCAATGGGAGCAGGCAGCTGTGCACATGCTTCCTTAGCAGCACTTTCTGCTTGCCCACCACAATGGCCATCACGCTCTGGAAGAGCTGGATGGAAAGGTCTCGCACGAGGGCAGCCTCCTGTGGGGAAGGAAGATGGGAGCAGCTCAGCAGTGGCTGCCTCAGCCCACAGTGAACAAGGGGCTTCGAGTGGCAGACGACGGCTTCTCCCTCTGCCTCTATGTGTTGTGGCCTTAGTAAGAATATATAGGAAAGTGGAGTTTGTGGGGAACTGGACCGATGCCTAGCAACCAAGCACCTGGAGGAGAACCAATCAGCTGGGAGCCTGTAGCCAATGAGTGCTGCTCCTCAGCGCATGCCCACCTGCACCGGTATAAAGCCCTGCTACAGACAACAGCAGAGTGGAGTTGACCTCACTTTGTGTGGAGGTGTTGTTTGCTCTGGCTTGTGGGGAGGGCCCTGGCACTTGGTGTGAGAGTGACCCTCGACATCTGGTGACCCCGACGTGATCGTGCGAGAACGCGAGGGATCTTAGTGGAAGCGGATTGTGACCACGACCTGGTGAGTCAGAATGGGAATTGGCGCATCTAGAGTGGAAGTTGCTGCAACAGCAATGGAACATGATACTGTTGAACGCTTCGTAAGGCTTGCTCAAAAAACTAAGATTGCGGTCTCGAAAACTGAGTTAACTGATTTATTGCTATTTTGTAAGAAGAGAAAAGTCATAGAAGAAGCTTCCCAAGCATATAAATTTGAATCATGGGAGCGAGTAGGAAGAGAACTATGGGACGGTGTACAATTAGGCTCAGAGGAAGCGTGGCGCCTCACAAAAACATATCGTCTCATATGGCCTATGTTTGAGCGGTTAGTCGCTATTGCGTTCTGGGAAGCGCTCCATGGAGAAGAAGAGGAAAACGGGTCTGAAAGTTCTGAGTGTACTAACAATACTGAGCCAAATCAGTGTGAGAAAATAGATAATAAGAGAAAGGTAACCTCACCTAAACAGGCATGTCCGGTAACATTGGCCGAACAAGAAGTATGGGGGGGAGTGGATGAGTATCTCCCCCCATGGGAGGGGGAGGAGCGGCCACCCCCCACAGCACCCGAATGGGAGAAGCGACCACCTCCCACAGCGCCCGAATGGGAGGGGGAAAAGCGACCAACCCCCACAGCGCCCAAAATGGAAGTGGACCCATTTAAAGTACCGATCCCAGATGGATCGGACGATGATAATGCCGTGATTCAAAAAATGCGACAAGAACTTCGGGGACAGGCAGAGAGAATGACAGAATTATTAGAACAAATGCGGCGATTAGACTGTGGGTCCAAGGCCAGAGATGTGAAGGCAGCATATAAGGCTGCCCACAGGGCTATAGTGGAAGGGTTGGAAAATGTAGAGAAACAATTGGAGCAGTGGGAGGCACGAAAAGATGCTCCTAAGATTCAAAAGAAAGCAGCTGGAGCAAGTGACCCAGCTGAAGAAGGATTGTTGCCGGAGCTCCCAGCCACTGCAGGTGGAAGTAATGATGAGGGAATGCCACCTGTTGATCCAACATTTAATGCGGGAGCACGGTATAAAGGACTCATAGAGAATGCTCAATTACAAGGAGAATTTGTATTAACACCACTAGCAGCTCCTGTAGTAACGGGAGCCCAGGGCCCCAGGTGGGAACCTCTCGATTGGAAACTGGTTCAAGGCTTACAAAAAACAGTAATGCAGTATGGGCACGACAATAAGTTGGTGAGAAATCAGGTCTCTGCTCTGTTTAAATATTCCCATATGGTGCCTGCGGATAGCAGAGCAATAATGGAGCTCCTGCTTTCCTCTACCGCTTATATGCTTTGGTTAGCAAAATGGCAGGAAAGATTAGAGGAAAAGCAGTTGGAGAATCTAAATCGCAGTATGGATGATCCATTAAGGGTTGCCACCCTTGATCAACTGATGGGGAATGGGCGTTACCGGGCAACCGAGGCCCAGGCAGCGCTCCACCCTAGGATACTACAGCAATCAAAAAATGCAGCGCTAGCCACTTTTCTTGCACTACCACAAATAGGAACGCCACAGTTGCCATACACCAAAATAACACAAAAGCCGAATGAGTCTTTTTTCAACTTTGTTGATCGACTGAAGGAAGCCCTGGATATGGCACCTAATGTGCCTGCGGAAATGAAAGCATTATTGGCAAAAGATCTAGCAGTTCAAAACGCAAACCAAACTTGCAAGCAACTATTAGCTACCTTGCCACCAGGAGCTTCAATTGTCCAAATGATAGAGACCTGTGCCCGAGCGCCATTGATGGAGGAAGAACAAAAAGCAAAAATACATGGTGCGGCTTTGGCCGCAGCAATTAAAGGAGAAAGAATGTCTAGAAAGGAAGACAAGAGATTTCATGGGACATGTTTCCTATGTGGTCGATTAGGACACATGAGGAGGAAGTGTCCTAATAGATTCAGGATGGAAGGTATAGCCCCGAGAGGATTTAATGGGACCTGTACGAGATGTCAAAGGTTCGGGCATAAGGCAGCGGAGTGCCGATCACGGTTCCGCAAGAACGGCATGCCAATACAGGGAAACGGGAGCCGCCGCGTTGTGAGGGACGCGGCGAACAAGTATCCCCAGACAATGGCTGCCTCCACGAACTCTCCGCCGCAACCCGAGGAAGTGCAGGAGTCGAGCTCTCTGTGGCAAAATCCACAGTGATTAGAGATTCTGACGTGCATATTTTAGAATCAACATGCACTGGTCCTTTGGGGAAGGGCCTATCCGCTCTGATAATTGGCCGTTCATCAGCCTCAAAAATGGGTATTTTTGTGTTACCAGGGTGCATTGACGCTGATTATTCCGGCAATATTGGCATAATGGTGAAAATATTTAATCCTCCCATCACTATTCCGGCATTGAGCAGGATAGCTCAACTAATACCTTTTCGAGCTGCAATCCCCAATCCTGGACAGACCCGACGGGGAAATAAGGGCTTTGGATCTTCCGGACCCCCTCAGGTTGCTTTCTGTGAAAAGATAACTGCTCAGCGGCCGACAAAAATTGTGAGCATGGAAGGACCAGACGGCACTCGTCTTACCAATGTGGCCATGATGCTTGATACAGGGTCTGACATTACTATCATCCCTAAATTCGCATGGCCACCACAGTGGGATCTGCAGGAGATTGATACCCCTGTGACAGGGATCGGGGGGCAATCTCCTATGCAGGTTAGTCAATATTTCGTGACTGTTATAGATGACGAAGGAAACAGGGCCAAGGTAAAACCGTATGTGATGTGTACCTCACTGTGGTTGCTGGGCAGGGATGTTTTAGCCCAGTGGGGCGTCACTTTGCAGTCACATTTTCCCTAGCGGCCATTGGGGGCAGCTTCCGCCCTACTTTAAAGCTAAAATGGATTACAAAGGACCCTGTATGGGTGGACCAATGGCCGCTACCGGAGGAAAAACTGCATCATCTAAGGGAATTAGTTAAAGAACAGTTAGATCAGGGTCATATTAAGCCGTCAACGAGTCCCTGGAACACTCCTATTTTTACCATCAGGAAAAAATCTGGAAAGTGGAGGTTGTTACAGGATCTCAGAGCCGTTAATGCATGCATGGAAAACATGGGAGCTCTACAACCAGGGTTGCCCTCACCTGTTATGCTCCCACAGGCATGGAATTTGTTAGTAATCGATCTAAAAGATTGCTTCTTTAATATACCGCTTGACCCAGAAGACAGTGAAAAATTTGCATTTACAGTGCCTACAATTAACAGGGAAGGCCCATCGGAGCGATACCAGTGGGTAGTTCTTCCCCAAGGAATGAAAAATTCACCAACCATCTGTCAATGGTTTGTGAGTTTGGCCCTGAAACCCTGGAGGGAAAAGCACCCCGACTTGATCACGTACCACTATATGGATGATATTCTAATAGCAAGCCCTGAAGTTTTGCCAGCTGAGCAGGAAGAGGAGCTAATTAACTGTTTAAAGGAATTTGGCCTGGTCATTGCCCCTGAAAAGATTCAAAGGCAAGCTCCTTGGAATTATCTGGGTATGGTCATCACAGAAGCCAGAATTAGACCCCAGAAGCTTAAATTGCAGACGAAAATTGACACCGTCAACTGTGTACAAAAATTGGTGGGAGACATCCAATGGATTAGAAATTTTTGCGGCATTACAAATGCGGAAATGGAGCCGTTGCTTCAACTGCTTAGGGGAGCTAAAGGGCCTGCAGAAAAGCGGAGCTTAACCCCAAAGGCTGTCGCAGCCTTAGAACGAATTGAGGAAAAGATAGCAGAAACAGCGGCCTACAGGTTCCAGGACAGATTACCAATATCCCTGGTGGTCTATAATCGGGAAAGGGAGGTGGCGATAATTATCGCTCAGATAGATGAAAAAGGAATCCTGTTTGTACTGGAATGGGTTTTTCTCCCAAGCCACTTGCGACGCACCCTAACTCAAAGGCATGAAGCAATTGGAATGGGAATTTTGAAAGCCCGGCAACGCGTACGAACAATTGCCGGCAGAGAGCCTGATAGTATTATCCTGCCTCTAAAGACTCTGGAGTTAGTTGAAGAATGGTGCTTGAAAAGCGCAGAATTTGCTCTAGCTATTCAGGGCGTTAGAGTGGACAATCATTATCCCAAGCATCCTCTCTTCCACACCTCTTTGGAGCTGGAAGAACGAGAAATCCAGAGTTTAAGACCATTATCAAACGCGATTACTGTATTCACAGATGCTAGCAGCAAAACTGGGAAATATGGGTACGCTTTCCGGGAGTCAGATCGTTGGAAAACTCAGATTGGACGGGAAACTGCATCCGTGCAGGTTCTAGAATTAAAAGCGGTAATTTGGGCATTTCTAACTTTTCATGATCGGCCCATGAATATAGTTATTGACTCTCTATATGTAGTAGGCATCGTTCAAAGAATTCATAGGGCAATTATAGGACATGTAAATAACCATAATCTCCAAGCTTTGTTCGTCCAGCTGTGGAACATCATTCAACAAAGAAAGCATGCCTTTTGGGTATCGCATATTCGTAGTCATACTGCATTACCGGGCCCTTTAACAGAAGGTAATGCAGTCATAGATAGTGCCGTGTCAGCAGCAGGTATTTCTTGTTCGGCGGAACAACAGGCATCAACGTCTCATTCATTCTTTCATCAATCTGCTCGAGCGTTACAACGTGAATTTAAAATTTCCCGAGCGGCAGCTCGTGCTATCATTGCTGCCTGTCCGGATTGCGCAAGACTGACCCCTTTACAGGAAATGGGTACCAATCCAAGAGGACTACAACCGAGGCAGATATGGCAGACGGATGTTACGGAATTCGCTCCCTTTGGCCGACTAAAATATCTACATGTTACGGTGGATACCTGTTCAAAGGCTCTCTGGGCGACCCCAGCCACTTCTACAAACGCTAAGTCAGCCTGCAAACACTGGGCTCAGGTAATTGCTGTCTTAGGAAAACCGGACATCATAAAAACAGATAATGCACCGGCGTATAAGAGCAACATCTGTAAACTTTTTTCAGCAATGGGGAATAACCCATCAGATGGGTATCCCGTATAATTCGGGTGGTCAGGCCATCATCGAGCGACACCATCGAAATTTAAAACAATTATTGTCTGCTTTGAAAAAAGAGGGGGAGATGGGTCCCTATGAGTTAACAAGTAAAGCATGCTACGTTTTGAATTGGCTCAACCCTAGAAATGATGACAACGTACCTATTTTCACTCATTTTTCAAAAAATTCAGCTGACCTTTCGGGAAAGAAGGTACAGGTGGAAGTCTTTTGTCCACAGAAACAGATCTGGGAAGGTCCAATTGAGTTAGTTACATGGGGACGAGGATATGCGTGCGTACTTGGAGGAGACGGAGCGACCTGGGTACCAGCCAAGTGGGTACGACCATGGTTGCGGAAGGACAGAAACAATTAATGGACCATGAATTATAGAAATTGTTACACTTATGCGTAACCGGAATGATTATATTTATGCTTGCAACTATGTTTTTATTTGTAATATTTGATGCGTGATATTGCCAATTTTTGTTTTTTGTAAAAAGAGGGGAAATGCTGAGGATTACAGCCATGTTACTTTGTTTTTTGTAAATGTTGCAATGTTTATTGCTAATTTTTGTTTTTTTGGAAAAAAGAGGGGGAGATGTTGGGGCCTTAGTAAGAATATATAGGAAAGTGGAGTTTGTGGGGAACTGGACCGATGCCTAGCAACCAAGCACCTGGAGGAGAACCAATCAGCTGGGAGCCTGTAGCCAATGAGCGCTGCTCCTCAGCGCATGCCCACCTGCACTGGTATAAAGCCCTGCTACAGACAACAGCAGGGTGGAGTTGACTTCACTTCCCATAGAGGTGTTGTTCACTCCGGCTTGTGGAGAAGGCTTCAGCACTCGCCACGAGTTAAACCACCTTCATATTAAAGTGCTGCTCACTCTGATTTGTGGAGTGAGCCTCAACATTCGAGTGACCCTCGACACCTGTGCCTCAATAGTAGATTAAATATATTCCCGAATATTTTTTCTTGTTGTCGTACAGTATTGTCCTGGAGGAGAGCTGTTTGATTACATCATTTCTAAGGACCGCCTTTCAGAAGAGGAAGCTCGTGTATTTTTTCGGCAAATTGTTGCAGCGATTGGTTATGTTCACAGTCAGGGATATGTTCACAGGGATCTCAAACCAGTAAGCCTGTGTAGTGCTCAAAATACTTAATATGGTCAATTACTTAATACTCAAAATAACCGCTATGGTATTTTATTTTGCCATTAATGGCTGAAATGAGTTATATTTTTTTCCATTATCTTATGCATAGCAGGCCATTTTCTATAATTTTGAAAATACATTATTTCTACTTGCTACTGCTATATTCCTCAGTAGAGCTGGATGTCTGGATCTGACAAATGCTAGGTAAGAATGAAGCACAGTCATGGCTTTAACTGTGATTTCAATTAGCCATTGTCTTTTTTTTTCAGTTTGTGTCTTGAGAGAACCATTATGTTACCTGTCTGTTCCAACTACTCTATTTTCAAACCTCAAGGGAAAAAAAATAGTGCCTATAAAGAAGGTGTAGGGTGAGGCACATCCTCCTATCCCCTTCCTATATCCTTCACTTCAGCATAAGAAAATGAAGTTCAGTCCTTCACTGCCCTCATAAGGAAAAAAGCTCTTTCCTACATCCAGTCTGAATGTCTCTTGTTTGTGCTTATGCCTGTCTATCACTTTGTGTAGAGCTTGTCTCTGTCTTCCTACCCTTGATTTAGATATATTAAAAGGCTGCTATGAGGTGTTTCATGCCCCATCACTCTTAAAATCTTTTTTGATTGAACATCGTTCTCTGTCTCCTCTCAAGGGGCAAGTGCTCCAGCTCCAGAGCAGCTTCATGGCCAAGCACTTGCTTCACTTTTCTTATCTATCCTGTACTGCATGGCCCAAAACTAGATGCAGTATTCTAGTTGTGTTCCAAAAAGCACCGAAGGGAGGCTTGTAGTAACTTCTCCCCATTTGTTGGCTATGCTTCTTTTAATACGGCCCATGAGAACGCTGCTGGCTCATGTTCAGCTTGCTGTCTGCCAAGGTCTCCCAAGTGCTTTTCAGTAGATCTGGACTTCTATTTATCTTCTGAAATACAGTATATACTCATTAGCAAGTAATTCGAATCTCCAAAGGGGAAGTTAAGATTCTAGCTGCTAGTGGCAGGAGGAAATAAGAACATATAAGGTGAAAGACAAAGTGGTTTCTTGGATAATTATGTGAAGAGCATTCATTATCACTTTCTTTTATATCAGGAAAATTTGCTCATTGATGATGAACAGAATTTGAAGCTGACAGACTTCGGACTTTGTGCAAAACCAAAGGTAGGCGTATGAGTTACTTTCACAATGTAGAACTAAGTCAAATACTACACACGTGTAAAGATGTGTATTTGACATCACAGTACAATGAAATTGTATGGACAATGAAATTGAATGCTATATTCAAGCTGTTCGCATGTTCATGATACAGCTGTTTTTCAGTTGGTAGGGCCTTAACTGCATATGTGATAGAGCAAACTCTTAAATTATTTTCCCTTCTTGCACCTCATCCTTTATTATACTCTAACGTGGAGATTATCCTATAGTATATGAATAATAATCCTGAATATAAATAAGCTGGTGTGCACATTCTCTGTTATTTTAAACCACATATGCCTTTATTTGAAAGATCTGTATGTATGTGGAAATTATGGATGCAAGCAAATATCTTTTTGCAGGTGACAACTAAGGATGATTCCTTAGTTCCATATACTTGAATTGAATTGTTTCCTGTGTTTAAAATTGTTTTATAGAAGCCTTTTTCCCTGTGGTAAATTTAACCACATTTTAATGCAGTAGTAACCAAATTTTAATGTAGTAGTGAAAATCACTGGTTTGTCAGGAAGCTATTTCATTAAATATTGGTGTAGATAGCCAGGTTGCCTCATGCCCGGTAGCTCTTGGATCGTGTTCTTCCAAGTTTCCTACTTTTACGCCCCTCACAATTGTGAAGGAAACTCTCATTCTTAGATTAGGAGCTGAAGACTGTTAATTTCTGAAGGTAACACATGAATGCTCAGTCTTGAACAATTTGCATTTACTGAAGTAATAGATTATATCAAAACAAAAGACGAGGTCAACTCAAGTGCACAGCAGAGCAAAACGAAGCCACCATGGCCTTTAATGCCTCTTTATCAGAAGACTTTAATGCAGTCTAAGTCTACTGCTTCTGTGTGACTGACTTTTCTGTGGTATTCTAGGGTGGCCTTGATTATCACCTTAACACATGCTGTGGAAGCCCAGCTTATGCAGCACCAGAGCTAATTCAAGGCAAAGCGTATATTGGCTCAGAGGTATGTAGCACAGTTGCTTTTTTTCTTTTTCCCTGGAGTTTTTAAGGTTGCGAGCTTCAGATATGTACACTTAACTTCTCTCTCAAATATTCTTCTATAATATTGCCTAAGTAATTCTGAGAAGCTAACCTTAAAAGTCACAGACCAGAAAAACACATACTGTACTCTACTGGTCACAGGTTATGCTGTTGCCTATGCAGTTCCTCTCTGACTAGTCTTTCAGGGTTTCCATAAGTTGCTTTGTTTTATATGCTGCAAAATGTTACCTTAACTCTTTCCTCTGCTGCAAATTCTTTCAAGAAGTGTTAGATTTTGTTAATGACCCATCACACCTCCCAGACTTCTATGCAGTCTCGTTTAGTGTCTCATACACAAGCCATCAGGCTTGTTTGACTTGAAGTTAATGTATGGAAGTTTTTCTATTTTATGCTGTGTGATGTAGTAAATGTGAGAAGAAAAAATGTTAATGTCTTGCTCAAATTTCATATCTAGAGCACTGGGACCAGCTACATCCATTTTTAATCCATTAGAACTAGAATCCCCACGAAAGTTCTAAATTGTTGCTTTATTGCAATGATGTCAGTATTTCCTGTCATATTTTTGTACCCCTGTGTTGGACCTGAGCTCTTTCTTTATGACTTCCATACCTTTCAGTCTCCTTTTTCTTTTTTCTTAGTGAAAATCTTGGTATCAGTGAGTTATATGGACCTCATCATGCCAAATAGTGTCTTGCAGAACTTTAGAGTGGTTGTGTTTACACAGGCACAGGTGCTGCTTTACTGTATAGATGCTACTTTACTAGTTCCATCTGATGAGTTTGAATTTGTTGTTTTTTTAAGCAAACTTCCTTGTATATTAAACATAATGCAACAATTTCTTTCTCTATCAAAATTTGAAAAACCTACTCCTGATGACCTGGGGGAGGACACTTGTTTTAAGCAGTTTTAGCAGAAGGATAATTGAATTCAAATTGTATGCTTGCGCTAGAGAATAGAAGATTTCTGTCCAGAAGGCAGAGTGCTGCTTCTCATTGGTTGTATATGGACTTAGCTGAAGCTGGACAATATGATCTATCACTAAGTTATATCACTCTTGTGTTTTTAGGCGGATATTTGGAGCATGGGAGTACTGCTATATGCTCTGCTGTGTGGTTTTCTCCCCTTTGATGATGAAAATGTCATGGCTGTCTACAGGAAGATAATGGTATGTTCTGATTTAAGTAGAAAACCCTAAGAGTACCTTGCTAAGTGCTAATAGAGGCCTCTGCTTTTATAATGGCAGAGGCTGTTGGACTATGCCCCAGAATAAATATGCACATCTGGCTTTTGTTGCTTTTTGTTCCTTTTCCTATCAGTATTTGTGAATTTCACTTTCGTCTTCTCCATCTCTAACTTGGAGTCTAATATTTCTAAAATTTAGAGGAGAATCAAGGGTGCTCAAGGACCACTCTGGGAGAAAGCAACTGAGAGGTCGTTTATGCAGACTCAGGTTTTTTTGAGTGCATAAGAGTCTGAGCGCTTTAAAATGCACGGTCAGTTCAGCAGATAATGTAGTATTTTTGATTTGAATGGAGTGGACACAAATAGCCTCATAGAAAATCTATAGGAAGCTCAGTTTGTGTTCTTGGAGAATACTTAAAAGGAAACAAAGACTAATTGACTCAAAGAGATCTTGTGAAGATATTGGTACCCAGATAACTTAGTATTAAAATATCACTTTCTTACTTCCTTATTAACATGCACGTGCAATTTCTCAGCGAAATGTCTATAAATGAGGATAGAATAAATTAGAGTTGAACTGCTTTTCCTTCTCTGTTTATGAACTGATGTGCATCTGCATGCTCTCACCGAACTATAGAAGATCCTTTATGATAAAAAGTATACCAAGATGTAGAATCTGGTGTATGATGTTATTACTAAGGTCTTTGTTTGCATATAGATTTGTCACTGGTGGAAACTTAAGAACCAAAAGCTTACATGTAGAACTGAGATGTTAAGAGCATCAGTGATTAATCCTTCATCACTTAGTCATTTGTTTAATGTGTGCAAGGGCTAGAAGTTGGACACAACTAAACATTTATTAGTAAAGCTTATTTAGGTTGTTTAGGTGAATTGAGATGAAACTTTAAAACTGAGTGCAGTTGAAAACTGGTAATCCCAATTATGGATTTTAAAGTGCATTTGAAACACATGCAGGCCGGAATCTAAAGCAGAGCTGGCAAGAGTTATGCGTAAGGTATTCATAGCATAGATCATAGCTGGGTTTATAGGTGTTGAGCAGTGTGAGCTGCTCTTGTCACGGTGGTGGTTGACGTAGGGCAGAGTTTCTCCAGCTGCAGTTAAGCCCAGTGCCTTGAGGTGTGCATGACAGCCCAGCTCTAGCGGCTGCCCCGCGTGGCTCAGGTAAACGCGTGGCCCAAGCCCTGGCAGCTGCATATCCTGCGCAGACATCTCCATGGTCAAGCTGTGATGAAGGCACGCAGGAGCAGCGCATGGAGCTGATGAGCAGTGCATTGTCATGAAGCTGGAGGCTGTGGCTGGTGGCGTTCTTCCTGGCAGGAGGGCTGGCTGCAGCACAGACTTCCCCGAGCAGTGAGCTGTGTTCTTGACGCAGGCAGGGTCCATGGAGCAGGAGCATTGTGGTGGGGCCTGTGGCTGCCGCTTTGCTGCGGGGGCTGTCTGGTACCGCCGATTGCTAGTTTTGCTCTGTAAGCAGGAGCTGCAGTGCTCTGTGTCCAGTCTGTGCGAGACGTGTCCATGAGGGCCCAGGGAGCTGAGCAGCAGGGCCGGGGGTTGCAGGAGGGGAGAAGCGTCCCGCAAGTCTGGAGGGTTGTAGGCGGGAAGCCAGAGGAGCAGAAGGGCGAGCACTGGCCCTGCCACTGCTTGTCCAAGGGAGAGCCGTAGGCCAAGAGCCATTGGTGCTGCTGCAGCACAAAGCAGCCGCGCTGGGCTCCAGAGGTGCCCTGAGGGCCGCTTGCCCTGCGCTGGGCACCTTGGGTCCCGAGGGCATCACGGAACCAGGTGGCCCCTGGCGACGACACCCAACAATGGGGCTTCCCATCCTCCCCAAGGCGTGGGGGGGGGCCTGCCAGGCTCCTTCTATAGCCCCCCGCTCTGGAACAAACCTCCCCCTGAAAGCTGCTTTCCCAAAGCCTTAGCTCTGCCCACGTCCCAGGCGGCCCTGACCCTGGCTGGCCACTGGCGGCCCCCAGCGGCTCCTCCTTCATGGGGCTGGAGGTGTTGGGGATGCTGTGGAAGTGCTGTGGGAGCACTCTTGGGCGGATGGAGCTGGGAAAGGAGGGTCATGGTGCCCCTGAGGGAGTGCAGGATGCGGGCCGCTGTCCTGATTTCAGGGGGATATGAGGGCGCCTGCATCCCTTTTAACCAAGGGCTTTTGGAACTCCATCATCCTAGTCAGGGCCCAAATGGAAACAGCTGAAGTCCTCGGTAGGACTTTTTAAACAGCTAGGACTAGCAGCATCTTCAAGAGGATGCTGAGGCACTTGAGCTGCTCTGCCGAAGGATCATGTAAGCTTAGATGAGCTTGTTCATTTCTCTTCCATGCAGTGTCCCTCCATGCAGGAGGACTAACTTGTCCGGTTGAATCCTCATGAGTGCTGGAAAAGAACAGTTATGTTTTATCTCTTGCATATGACACGGCTATGAAGAGGAACAGAACTACTTAATTTCTTTTTAAGAGTGGAAGAGATCGATGACCATTTTTTCATATGTGATGAGCTTTGTCTTCTTCCTGCAATACAACTAGTTGTTGTATGTCTTTGTATATTTTAATTTGCCTTTCCCTTCTTAAATGTGAGAGAGGCAGAAAAAAAGGCATTTTAGGAGGATTATGTGTTTTGCATGAGCTTCCACCATCCTTTCTACGAATGCTGCAGTTACCTAAAGAGCAAAGAAGTTATTAGGCCAGGGCCACCGGACGCCTGTCCTTTCACACCGTCTATCCTTCCAAGGAAGAGGGAGAGAAGAGGAAAGAACCTCTCTCCCATTTTAATTTTCACCAAAGGGTTGTGGAAGTGTGCTCCTGTCTGTCTTGTCTTTGTGCACTCCCAAAATGACATTTTCTTGAGGTAAGCTAGGGAAGTGTGTTGAAGCAGTTGGAGAGAATAGTGCCAAGTTTGGCCAGTGCACAAGGTGTTTCTGTTATTTTCATGTTGAACTGGATGAACTGCTGATGTGTTTGGTGTCTAATGTAGCTTCTGGACTCAGCAGTGATAGTTGCATTTAAGAAGTGATTCCTCCCTCCCTTTTCTGGGTATGTGGAGAGTTGGCCTGAATTGCCCTCATCCAAGTGGTATCTTTCTCCAGCAGCTCCCTGGGCAACTGTAGACTACACTTGTATATTTTGGAGACTCTAGATGTGTATTTCAGCGGAGACTGACGTGACTGTCCTTACAGATAGGTCTCTTCTCTCCCTCTCCCCCGAAAAAGAAATGACCCAAAAGGATGAAATAATGTGATGCATTGAAATTCAGTCCCTCTCTGGAAAATGATGTGGGGAAAGCACTGTTTTTGAGGAATCTCTTTAAATAGCCACAGAAAGCCAACATATCATGGGAGAAGTTATGGTGGGCACCTGGTGTAAAGTTTTGTCCATTCTCTCTCATGAAGTATTAGCTTTTATTGACTGGAAAAAAAGGCTGACTGGATAGATTTAAAATGGGAATTTATCTTGTAAATATATGTATATATATTTTCCCTGCCAGAACAGTGATATGCTTGCTTGTCGTAATTACTGGCACTGGGCTTTCTATTTTATGGAAAAGGTATGAGATGTCTTCGTCTATCTGTTTTTTGGTGTCTGAATAGATAATTCTCTATTGAAAAGGCAGCTGTAGAGGGCATGGCATGGTTAACTCGGTTAACTCTTGTGAAATGAAGTGGGATAGAGCAACGGTGAATGCTGATGAGATGAGGGCGATGCACTGTGAGCTTGTCAAGCTCAAAGGAGGAAGCAGTATAAGCTTTTAGAAGCTGATGCAATTGCAGTGAGGTTGAGAGGGCCAAACCTAAAAAGAAAGCTCTTGTTTTTCTAAAAGATGTCATCATTGTTGTGGTAGTTTTCACACTGCAATTGAATGATGCCTATTCCATTGGGAACAGCTATGGTTTTTACTGCAACCTATTCATGATCAGTTCTCTGCCAGAGTTTGCAGTGTAGATAAGGTAGCACATATTTACAGGTGGGTGAGTGGTATCTTCTGCCTTTGCTCCATAATGACATTCGGCCAAACTTTCTTTCTGATGGCGGCTCCAAAATAATTGGTTTCCCTTGGATGAGGCAAGTACGGGCTAAAGGTACAGAGAAAAAATGTTTCTCTCCTCACAGCTTGGTAAATTCCTATATGATCAGTAAAAGCCACTGTCTTCACACGTATGGCAGTGACACCCAAGAGAAAGGTGGCTGTGCTGGCCCTTGGATAAGGACTGCCAGGGAACACGTTCCCAAGGAGCCACGCCGCACAAAGAGCCATCTGCTGCCAGAAAAGCACACTGCCTTGGTGGCACTCGTGTCTGCTTTGTAGATGAGAGGTAGAACTTGAAGCACAGCATCAAGAGCTAGTGAAGACTCCAGGCCTATCAACTCCTGATTCTACTTGGTCTCTTAAACAAAGACGGGGGGATTCACAGCACTTTTGCCACTGGTGCTACCCATGTCTGACATGTACTTTCCAGACTCTACACTAGGCGGAAGGTTTATGAGAATAAAGGGCTTAGAGATTCACACACTGCAACAGCCATGTCATCAAAGCAGGTCTGCTCTTCTGAAGGAAGGAAAATATTCTCTGTCTCATAGACACTCTTTTTTAAATGAATTGTGTCTAGCATTGCCACTTCTAGCTACAGTTACTTTCCCTTTTTCTATCAAAAGGCACTCACTTGACAAGAAGAGAGATGGTTTTCTTAGGTCAACAAGACAATTAATCCACAGGTGCGAAATACCTGACACAATGTGGAAAAAATGCTTTTCTAAGTACATATGAAAAAAAGGGGAGGGATACCTAAGTGGAAGGAACTGACGTAGAGAGCACACACACAGACAGAACAAAATACTGGCATTCCACACAGAAAACCTTAATCCAAGAGTCTTGAAGAGGGGAGTGAGAGTAAAACAAAATGTGCAGCACAAAGCAGAAGAAGAGGAGCAGCTCTGGAGTTTACACCGTAGGAAGTGGCACTCCTGTTGCTCATAGTACTCCCAGCGTAACTCCATTCACAGAGCGCTGCAAATATTTTTCAATCCTAGTGACAATAATGCTTTCTGTCTGCCATTCTTTGAGGCTACAGGCTGTGCTGAGGTCTGTGATGTGTGTGACAGTGGAGGCAGTGAACTCTAGAGCCTGGAGACCTTCGTTTTCTCTAGCTTTCCAGGCCAAAGCTGATCCCTTGACAAGCATGAGAGGAGTGCTCTTGTTTGGCTTTCTTCTGGTCAATGCAGCCAGGGCTTCTTCTGAGCCCAAGTGCTTCATGATGATGGCACTTGTATCAGTGGACTCTGGAGTCCTGAATTTGTGTCTTTGCATGTAGAGCGATGCTTAAAAACGGGAAAGGAAGGGAAAAAGCTGCCTTATGTCCCAAGTCAGGTAGTGCAGCTTGATCCCAGTGGACAGGGCAGTTTGGATCTGCAAGAGAAGAATCCTGTTGTCTCTTTCCAAAAAAAAGAGACAGAGATGGGATTGCTGATAGTAATTCTAGTCCAGCTCTGATCTTTGAAAGTGGCAGCATCCCCATTGATGAGCACCAACCACCTCTGCCCAGAAACGCTTCTTCCACTACCCAAAGAAACAAAACTATCCTCCATGTGCCACAAAAAACTGGGGAATAGACTCCCTCTGGGAGCTGCTGCCCGCCTGCTGTGACTCCCTCTCTGGAATGGGCCAGAAGGAAAAGCATCAGCTATGCCACTTAAGACCAGGACAGACAGTAAGCCCTGCAGAAAGGCTTGTGATTATACATGCGTCCTTTGTTTTATTTTATTTTTAATCAAAAGATAAAAGATATCTTTAAAAAGCATTGTGCCGGTGACCCACTTACCAACCAAAGGGATTTGCTCTGTGTTTTTCCCAGGGAAACAGCAAGAGGACAAGAAAGGAGGTTTTGCACTTGGTTCTCCTGTCCTGGTAGATCCCTGTTGGAGCGTTGACTCCTTCACTAAGGATTGGGTATGGTAAGGGTATGTTGCCATGTGGTCTCCTTTTCTGCTTTTTTTCCTTTTTCTGGAGTCTCTGTATTTGCCCTGTGGGAGCAGGGGCTTGCTTGGAGAAGGAGGCTGTGCAGATTTATTTTGGAATAAATGTTTGGGGCAGATGCAAGGTTAGGACTAGACTAGTGCTGGGGCAGATGGGGAAGATGAGTGGTTGCACTGCAGACGTGGCTGCAGTCCAAAACAAGTGTCTGAGTGTTAAGAAATCCTTAATACTTACTACCCAATTTAGGCAAGAACGACTAATGAAGTTAAACATGGAGGAGCATTTATTTGAAAAGTACATGGCACAGAGTAAAATAAGTGCGAAATACAATATCCTGCCTTCCTCATATAACAAGATAAACCACCTTTTTCCCATTTATTTTTCTGTTTGTGAGCCCCAAATGTGGGTTTTATTGTATTTTATCTTGATGGGATGTGCATGTTCTTCCTTTACATAAGGACTGTGCACAGGTCTGGGGGGCAGTTAGTAGCTGGCTTAAATGCAGGCGCTTGGTGGATTTATGTGTCAGATTATGGGGCCTGTGTGCTACCTGTGGTCTTGATTTCATCAGAAGCAAAGCACGCTTTTCTTTTGCTGTGTCACTACTTGCCAAGAGGTGACTAGGCCAACATTGCATTGTATTGCATTCAGGATGGTTCTGGGCTAACAAGGTTCATAACATGGGGAAATCTTCTACCTTCTAAAGTGTGTCTCCTCTTCCACCACTGCTAACTCTATTTAATTGATTCTCCTGTATGATTGTTACTCCATAAGGGTTTTAGATGGCTCTTCACATTTTCCTCCCAGCTTTTTCTTGCTCCTTTTTTTTAACCATGGTGGAAGCACACCCAAAGGTAAAAAACGAGAAAAAAGTGACAGCTCGTGAAATGAAGGGCCTTGTGTATGAACAGCTGCATACATTCTTTAAATTTCTTATCAACCAAAAGATTAGAAAAAAAGCTATTTTTACATGAGAATCTTCAGGAAAGAAGGCTTCAGCAAGGCCTGTGCATGCATGTGTGCACAGGTGTCCCTTGTTCTTCCCAGCAATATGTGAGTCTTTTAAGCAATTTCATCCAAATGTAACCAGAAGCTTGTGGACTCCCAGATGTGACCTTCATGCAAGGCTTGTGAGTTAAAGTGGCTGTCTGAGAAGAGAAGGGGAAACCTCAGAAGCCATCTGCCACATGGCTACTAATGCCAGCCATTAGTAGAGAGCAAATAAATAATAATAATAATAATAAAAAATCTCTCTTTCAGAGAGCTATGCTAAATACTCCAGCTGCAGGGCAAACCTCCAGCCAGTCAGCTCTTTCTACTCAACACTGGAAAATCTACCACCAGACATAAACTGCATAACTAGAATGTAAGTTCTTCCACTTGCCGGCTTGCCTTAAAGAAGCCAGGATCTCCATCATCCTACTAAGCTAACTTTTACCTGAAAATAGAGTTTCTCTTTTCCTCTTTTGGCTTGCTTACTTTTGAGCTTGACTTGCTTGTGCGAATGACAAGAAGTTCAGCATCATCTGCTTTCTAGCAATTGCCTTTCTCTGTTACAGTATGCAACCTGGACCAATAAGGAGACTCTAGGATTTATGGAGGGATGTCTCTCCAAGTTAAAAGCAGCAGATCCAAGTTTTAATGAGTGTAACCTTTACTTCTTCAGCGTGATTCTACTGGATGATGCCTTAAAGCCTGGGACTCCTTTCACCTGCATGCCATGGCTAATGGTTTGGAGCTGCTTGGCACTGCAAGTTGAGCACGGCTCCAGAAAGAGCTGGACAGTGCAGTGAGAAAGATGATGAGGCAGGCAAAATCACAGGCAGCGACTGAGCGGGAGAAGCTGCATGTATCTGCACTGGATATGCTTGCCAATGGGTAAGTGACTGGCCATCCAGGGAAAGGTGGTTTGATCAGTGTGAATCTATTTGCTATCACTGCGTACAACCTCAGTATGTATGGCATGTGCTGTTGTGCTGGCACCTTTCTTGCTGTTGGAAAGTCTGGAGATTGTAGGAAGCACAGATGGAAGCGCTGGGCGGTTGTGGTACGGCCTGAGATTATTGAGATGTAGTGAAGGGTCAAGATGACCTCTAGACAGTTGCTCTTGACTATCCGGCCCATATCCGGCCCGCCGGCCGTAGTTTGAGGACCCCTGGTGTATAGTTTAAAGCTATTGTAGCTTTTCACAGCTGTTTTAATTCCACTTACTAATTTACATGCAGTTCTGCTGGAGCTGGGCTGGCAGGTTTCAGCAGCAGGAGCCCAGCTCTGCAAACGCCTTCCCCCAGGCACTGAGGCGCACGGCTGCTCCCGGCAAGACCTCAGCTGGAGCTTCATAGCAAAGTGCAAAGTTACAGCACAGAGACACCCTAAAAGGGAGGAATAAAAAAAGGAGTATCCCCAGCTGCCTCTGGGTAACAAAGGGAGGACTTGAATTCAAAAAGTGCTTAATAGTGCTCTCCTCCCCAAATAACAAAACTGAGAAAATCCATATGCCAGTGATAAACAGCTTTTCAAGCCTCTCTTGGACTCAAGGTCACCAACCCATGTCTTTCCTGAGTCTGCTGCATGCAGAGGGTTTATACGGCTCATCACAGAAAAAGAAACCCATGAGCTCCCCTCGCAAAACACCCTGAGCATTAGCTCAGGAGCATAAGCACTCCATAGGAAACTAAATCACTGAAATGAATAAAACAAAACAAAAACAATTTAAAAACTCGTTTTTTTTTTTCTCAGATACCACTTTCTCATTTAAATTAAGCTAAGTGCAGTCCACCAGCCCTGAATATGTTTAATCAAATAGAGTGTAGTTGAAGATGTTTCTGGCACACTGCATGACATCCCAGAGGTGTGAGTGCAATGCAGGGTACTGATAACCTCTGTCAACTACTGTTCATCCTCTGGCTGAATAGCTGACATCATTTATACGGGCTTTGTGCTCATATATAGCACATAAGAGTCGTTTCCATTGTTGTAGCTGAACTATAGAGAAACAGTGAAAGGGAATAATAACCTTATAATAATAGAAGATGTGACAAATCTATTGCGGAAAGTTGTTCAGTTACTCTAGCAAGGAGCACAGTTCAAAGCCTGTCTAGAATAGGCTTCCACCTTCCTAATAAATATTCAGAAACTTCTTAAATCTTCAGGAACATAATATTGAACATCTGACATAAAAAAATCAGTTCAGATTCCTAAATGTTTTTTATTACATTTAATGAGAAGAAGATTTCATAATATTTTGTAACAAGCAGGATCTTAGCCAGAAGACACAGAACTCCCTCAGCTAGAGAAGTCATAGGTTGACTGCAAGTCCATGAAATAAACACAAGGCCAATTATGATTCAAATGTAGTATAAGTTATTTTCTATTCAGTGAGGAAGAAATGATTTTCCCAGCAGTGTTACTTGCATTATAATGATTATTGCATGTAAGACAAGTTAAGAAAACAATGGAAAAACAAATTAGATGGACTGCAGAGGAGTGGCTTATCTTGAGTGCTCACCTTGAAGGCACAGTTTGGAAAACATAATATACAGGACGAGGAGCCAGGATATTTGAAGCCTCTACTGTCCTTCCTTCCTTCTGGTATTTCATATTAAAATTTCTAAACAGAAATAAACATTTCCAGCAGGGATAAACACAAGGCAGCACGTCTTGCCATTCTAAGGACGTTTGCTTAATTAAAAGCAATGATAGCTTTGGTTTTAATTATCTTCTGGCAAAGATAATTAAGGAGGTATAAATGATATAAGAACTTACCTTTGTCTGATATTCTCATTTTTATATGCAGCTGTTTATGAGTCATACAAGAAAAAAAAATTACCAAGGCTCCTTGCTTTTTATTAGGGGACCAAGTGCTAAGGCAATGCAATAAAACACAAGGCCCCATATTATGGCACAATCTAATGGAAATCAGTAGGAATTCTTCCACCAATTTCCAGCATGCATTGTATAAACTTTTTACTGCATGCATAAGCCTGAATAATGGGAACAGAGGTGAACCAATCAGTGACGTAATGATAGTCTCCTTATGCAGAGACGGAACTGTCCTGATCAGAGCTTTTAACCAAAAAAGATGAGCTGGCCTCACGTTCTTGGACTACATCCACAAACAGCAAATGTTCTGTACATTGTGCTGCATGTCTTATCTAGCTGATAGAATTCACTACAAGAGACTTAGTTAACTATGTTTGGTTTTGCTTTGGGCCAGTAAAAATGACGGTCAGCATTACCACCAAAACTGAAACGTCATTACAAAAGGTTTCACACAGACCCTTCCAGAAGCAGGATTTGAAACACTCATGTGTTTCCAAGATCAGTCTTACGTGGCAAAAGGTCACTTAAATTTCAGAGCTGTGTTGGCCTTGCAAGGAATAAGAGCCTGCACAATTTTTGTAGTTCATTGCTATGTTGAAAAAGTATGCCATTAATTTACAGCCCTTGAGCTGTAGGGTTAGACGTAGTGCTTGGTATTTCAGCACTTTTGTTTATTACCTTTTAGCCCTCAACCATTTTTTTTTAAGGTAACATCAATATCTGTTCTTGCAAACAGATCATTCAAATATTAGGCATGATACCGGCTATTCTCTCTCCTTTCTCAGAATAAGGCATGCTTTGCAGCAATAAAAAAAATGAGCATTTGCTCAGAGTTTGACAGTTGTAAAGGATGTTTATCTCCTACGGCTTTGTTACTGGATTGCAGTTTTTAAAAGATTATTTTATGCTGCAAAAGTAACGGTCTACATAACTGCTCTTATTGTACTCTAAGGCAATGTTCAAGGCACATATATTGAGTTGTAGAAGAGGAAATAATATGCAATGAAAGTACAGAAAGACCCAGCTAACTTTTTGCATGCGTTTTGACTTTTCACACCTCCTTTACCCCAGGGTAATCCTCTGCATTACACACACGCTTCCTCTGCTCTCCACTTAATTCAGTGAATCTGTGATCATGGGCACTCGCAGTAACTACTGGGCCAGGGAGGACTGGGAGGTGGATATTGAGTGCATCATTTTCCTGCCTGCAAGTCATTCCTTAGATGGAGTCTGTAAGAAGAGACAGCGTTGACGGGAACAAGGTCTTTTTGGGAAGCAAAGCATTTGGAGACACATCCGTGCTGCCTTTCCCTGCAAGACCGGGACACCAGAGTCCATCATCGCCAGGAAAAGGCCGCAACCTGCACATGGGCTTGGCCATGATGGATCTTAGGTGCCGCTGGGGATCTGCTGCCAGAGCTGCCTTCGGCTTCTCCTTGCAGTGCTGGGCAGTGTTGGTGTTTGGGTGATGACAGTGTCAGCACAGCACAGGGGCATCACTAGGCCCAGGGATGTTGCCGGGACGTCGGCATCACACAACATTCCAAGCCCTCGGGTGTCACCAGAGTCAGGGATGTTGCCATGATGTTGGCATCGCATCAGAACACCTGCCGTGTGGCCCAGGGCTGTTGCTGTGACACCGCTATTGCATCACAGTCCCAGGCCCGTTATAAAGGTGGTGCTGGGGTGGCCTTGGGTCACTTTGCCCATTTGCGAATGGGCAAAGACTTGGACCTTGTGGTCAAGGAGTGAGGCTGTGGGGTAAGAGCCACTCCAGGGCCCCCTCTCCAGCCTTCCTTTGCTCAGTGACCTCCCAAGGGCCCCCAACTGCTGCCTGGTGCCGGGGAGGGCACATGGAGTGAGTACAGGGTGCCCTTCTCTTCCCAGATATCCTCTCGTCGGCCTTGAGCTGATTTTATTATTGGATTTTACTCCGCTGCGGACGCCAGGCGCGAGGGTGAGCCCAGAGCTGAGGGGCTGAGGCCGGGAGTGGGTGCAGTGGGTGGGAAGGCAGCTGCTGGGCAGGGCTGTGGTGCCGCTGCCCAACCTGGGGCTGGGCTTGCGGGTCACTGCTGGGGCCACTAACATGAGCTGGGCCGTGTTTTCCTCTGCAAACAGGACTTGGGTGAAGAGGTTGGCGCCGGCCGCACGCGAGGCCCTGTCACCTCGGTGACATGGACTCTCGCGTGCGAGCCGCGTGCCAGCTTGTGGCCCTGAGCCTCGTGCTCCTTACCATCCTGGGCATCCCCTCGGCCTGCCGCGTCCTGGCGTCTTTTTGGATGGCCATGATGTTCATCCCTGGAGGTGAGCGGCCCTGTCCTGAGCGTAGCCATTTTAGTGGCTCCTGGCCAGCACCCCGGCTGCCGGCGCCCACCCCTCTGCTGGCTGTGGTTGCGCAGGGGCTGCCCCACGGCGCTGACGGCCTCTTGCCTTCTCTCCCACAGTCTCCGTGTTCCCCTTTGAGCTCCCGGAGGAGCCTGCTGGGAGGGGGCTGGAAGGGTAAGTGGAGCCCGGCCCTGCCGGGGCTGCCCTGAGGCGCTGGCTTGGTCCCACGAGCAGGAGCAGGGTGGGCCGGGAGGCCAAGAGTTGGGCCGGCTTCCCTTGGACCCGCCAGCGCCAGGGCCTCCTGCTGGGGACACTGGGCAGCCCCGGCCCCCTCCTGACCTGCCTTCTCCCTCCCAGGTGCCCAGGCACAGACGGCGGGGTGACCGGGGAGCCTCATGGCCCGTCCCAACCTCGCCGCCGTGTGCAGTTGGG
This sequence comes from Tinamus guttatus, assembly GCF_059628265.1. NCBI lineage: Eukaryota > Metazoa > Chordata > Aves > Tinamiformes > Tinamidae > Tinamus > Tinamus guttatus. The sequence goes on from NW_028288621.1 coordinate 2,104,655, forward strand.
GGCCATCCAGGTGGTGTTCCTGGGGCCGGGCAAGGAACTCCTTGGCTTCATCCCCAGGGAGCCCCACCTGGATTGGCCCCCAACTGCGGCGCGCAAATCCATCCTGCAGCGCCTCTGGGCACCCATCCTGGTGGTGGAGACCAGCCCATCTGGGTCTCCACCCCAGCCCGAGTCTTCCAGCAGCTCCGGGAGCGAGGAGCCCTCCACTGTCCCAGCGCCGCAGCGCTGGGAAACGGTGGACTCCGGGGACACGGAGGCTCCCTCCCCTCCTGCAGCCGGCTCCAGCTGGCGAGCGGCGCTTCGCTCCCTGCTCTGCCCCGGCTGCTCCTGCGGGGGCTGGCGGGCGCTGGGCAGGGGGCTCCGTCGCCGCGTCGCCGCCCTGAGGAGGAGGAGAGGGCGCAGGGACCGCCAGGCCGCCCATGACACCAGTGGGACGCTGTGAAGCACAGCCCCTGTACAGAGGCTGTGCTGAGCAGCGCCCACCGGCCCGGCGCCCCTGTCCCCCTGGGGTGAACATCTGTGCCCCGCAACAGGGTACCTGAGGCCCATGTCATCTGGGAGAGGCGCAGCCCATCAGTGCCTCTCCCTGGGCCTCCTGGTGCCCTGTCCCCTTGGACGGTGCACAAAACATCTGTGCCCCGCAACAGGGTACCTGAGGCCCATGTCATCTGGGAGAGGCGCAGCCCATCAGTGCCTCTCCCTGGGCCTCCTGGTGCCCTGTCCCCTTGGACGGTGCATAAAACATCTGTGCACCACAACAGGGTACCTGAGGCCCGTGTCATCTGGGAGAGGCGCAACCCATCAGTGCCTCTCCCTGGGCCTCTTGGTGCCCTGTCCCCTTGGGCGGTGCAAAAAACATCTGTGCACCGCGATGGAGAACATGGGGCCCTCGTCATCAGGGAGAGGTGCAGGACACCAGTGCCTCTCCCTGGGCCTCTCCTCTGCCCACAAAACTTCTCACCTTTGCCAGACAGCCAGGCAGGGAGCACCAGCACAGAGCCACAGGAAGCCCCCTGCTCCTGGCCCTGCCAACAGTGACCCTTCCCTGCACACGGGCTCCCATAACAAGGATCCTCGGCCACCTCAGGAAGCGCGGGCGAGACGAACAGCCAGAAGATGGCCTGAGAAGTGGCCGAACAGCTGAGCTCAGAGTTGAGCTCAGGACACAGACTTGGGGGAGGCCCGGAGCTTGTGGGGGCCTCCCCGGCTCCTCCTGGCCTTGGTCCTGTTGAAGTTGATGGAGCTGCCAGGCCAGGAGGAGCAGCTGCGGGACACCGGAGAGCTCAGCACGGGTCAGAGATACCGCTAACCAGCCCCGCGCTGAGCCCGGTGTCCTTCTCACCGGGGCTCAGTGCAGTAAATGTGCAATAAACTCTTGTGTGCTGTGTAGCAGGAGTCGAGTGATTCTTCTTCCCCAATCTCACCCTCCCCTTGATCTCAACAGTCGCACAGACAGGGGACACTGGGATGGAGCGGCAGGAAGGTCCCCTGCTCCTGGCCCTGCTCATGGCAGCAGTGATGCCTCCCTGAGCACTCTGTCCCGCACTGCCTGCGCAGATGCTCTGGCTGCGGGACCAGCTCCTGCCAGGCAAGGCACCGCCATTGGCAACAGCAGGCCCAGCAGCCTCACCTGCAGCCCCGCAGAAGCCCCGGGGCACCCGGCAGCTCCGTGGGCATGCCAGCTCCAGCCTGGGAAGAAGGAGCTCAGGGTAGTGACACACATCCACAAGGGGAAACCATGCTTAACCACTCTTGAGAGCCCTCCATGATGTCTGTGTAGAGGAGGGGAGGGCAGAGCATGTGGTCTACCTCGTGTTCTGCAGCACTTTGGACACTATCTCCTTTACTTGGCAGAAGGCAGAGCTAAGGGTTGTACTCGTGGGCACAAGGTTTAGCTGGATTTTGTGGGCAGAGGAGAGGCACTGATATTCTGCTGGGCTTTATACTAGCAAAGAAAGACTGGCTGGAGATTTGAAGATGAGATTGCTGAAGGCCAGTCTTGCCAGGGAAGACAGAGGCAAAAAAGGCACTAAGCATCTTGTCCCTTCCCAAGTCCTTTGTCACTATCTCCCCTTTCCCATCTAGCAGAGGGCCTGATATTTCCTAGTCCACTTCTACCCTGGTTCCTTCCAGAGCTGAGCTGAACTTGGAGGCAACGATCCACAGACGAGAAACAGAACAGGAAGGAGCAGCTCCAATCAGATCAATGATGGATTTAGGGGCTTCCACTCTGTGGGTGGGGAGGCAGGTAAGAGCTGTTCTCCCAGCAGGAGCCTCCCAAAACTCCATCTCCAAGACTGCAAGCCTGGGGCTGCAGTACAGAAAAAAGCATTAGATTGAATGTGCCAAATTAATTGGGGAGCATGCTGTTAGGCAGGCCAACACGAGAAGCATGGCTGTTGGCATCTGCTACAGCAGCAACCAAAACATAACTATGCTGAAAAAGGATTTTCCAAGTGACAGAACTCAATGCCATGAAAGCTCCCATAGTGATGGGAGCAATACTTCATGAGGAAGGTGAAATTTAAGTGTCCATACAGTCTAGATATACTTTCCTCAGAGTGCCTTATGAAAAAGAGGGAATATCATATCAAAGACTAAGACTTCTGAGACTTGCAGACTTTTAGAATCTGAAACACACACAAACATATGGGGTTTGCACCAAACATTCAGCACTTCTACGCAACAGAAGCTGAAGCCTAAGCTGTTATTCATGAACGTACAATATCAGAATAAAGTACTTTACAGAAATGTAGAAATTCCTTTGTATGACTGTAGAGACACTAGTAAAGCACTGCTAAAAAAAAAGCAGCTTCCCATCCCCCCAAAGCAAAGGTTAACAAGAGTTCTTTGGAAGGCAGAAAGTCTTCAAGGACACACTCCTGTCTCCTTGAAGTACCCCTTGCCTTATTCCCTGTTTTACCTGATAATCACCACTTTCATCATGGAGGACATTAAACAGATGAATCTACACCTAGAACCAAGGACGTGTCCTGTCAGCCTAAAACAAATAAAAAGATCAAAATCTTTCAAAGCCTTGAACAAAGAGCCAGCCCCCTGCTTTCTAGTGCGCTAGAGCATCTCTTCCAGACCACGTTCACATCTCTGATGTACAAGCAAAATGGCAAGTATAAGTTGCTGCTGCTCTTCCCTAGCCCTGAAGCTACATGTCTGTCCCTGCTAGACCAGGGCAGTGCCACCTCTTCGACTGACTCTTTGTGGAGACACAGATCCTCATGTTGAGCTTGTGCAGCATTTCAGTAAAGCACTGTTCAAATGTCCTCTGTGATGAATCAACTCGATCCAAATTCGGCAGTTTAAGCCCACACACTGCACAAATACCACCAATATTATGTGGCAGTAAAACCATACAAATGATGAAAGCCAAAAAAAAGTAGTATTTGCTACATGTATACACTGCTACACTGTTTTTTTTTTTTTTTTTTTTTTTTTTTTTTTTTAAAGGAGAACTATAGATATATCATTCACATAGTTTTGAAGGGATGGATATAACTACGGAGACACACACAGATAATAGCTAAATTTGTAAAGGGTTTAAATATTCACCTCAGCTGAGTGTAACACTACTGTAAAATACTGTTCTCCTAATAAAGTATCAGAAACTAATACAAGAGTAGAAATGAACACAGTGCAAAAGGTGATGATGAAGGGGTACCGCATCAACAAAGATATGGTATATGGAAATGGTATATGCAAGGAAATGGTATATGCATCACTTCAGCATCACAAAATAGTAGAGCTATGATTTTGTACTGTATTAGTTAGGAGATTCAAAAGAGCAGGCTTGAATTGTGTGCTGCTGAGCACAAAGCCTCTCTGTGATCAGAAATGGTTATTGGAAAGGAATATAAATGTGCAAGAGTTTCCCCCTCCCAGCCCAATCTCTCTTTGTTCTTTCGAACATGGAAATATATTCCCATAGGAGTATGATCTGGTGAATCAGGCCCCCACCTACGACACTGATTTGTGACCGTGAACTCTTGAAAAATTGCTTGTCCATTCCATCCCATAAATGAGACTTTTGTGAAATGCATAAATATGTTTACCTACATACCAGGAATGTTACAAGATTTGCTAATACTTTAGAAAAGTTTTGATATTCCTAAGAAAACTGAAAGTTTTCCCAATCATTTATTAAAAAAATGTCTCCCTATTAGTTTAAACAAATATATATTTTATTTGTGCTTTCAGCAACCATTTTATTCTTCTCTGAAGTGGTTTCCTGTCTACTGCAATAGCATAAAGCCCTGAATCTGCACACATGGCTACCTGCAGATATGTATCTGTACAGATGGATAGTTTGACACCTATCTCCATCCCACTGGAACTCAGTGGAGTTCCTTGGGTGGGCAATTAGGAAATGCATGTTTGAGGATGTTGTAATGTACTTCCAATGGCAAGCAGCCATTAGCAACGTCCAACGTTATTTGAGTGCAGAGATCAGCACAAAGATTTAGATCCAGGCAATTTTGGCCGAACACTGAGATCGATCTCAGGCACTTAGACATGTATTTAGTAAAAGCAGAGAGAAAAGGGAATCTTGTCTCAAATAATACACACACAGAACCATGGATGAAGACTATCTCCAGAAAGTTAAAAGCTAAAGTATCTGATCTGAAAGTTCCTATTGAGATTGTCACTCCTCAGAGCAGAATCTTCTGGTATCAGGGCAGACCAATGTTTGCCTGTAATTTTATACTCCTGTTCAGATCTGGAATTCAAAGCTAGTGCCACTTAATTAAAAATGTTATGAACTTTGGATGCTATAAGAGAATCATATCATTCCTGTGCCAGAGTGAAACCTAATATTCAACAAAGCATAGAAAACATTTTTTTTCTCCCACTACATGTTTGTTCATACAATGTCTTTGGAAAAGCCCTGAAGATGCACAGATTAGTTAATACTAGATGACTATATTTGGACAAGAAATTGAATCTGAAATCATATCCTCAGCTACGTTAACTGAAATTTTATGTCAGCAAGAATATTACCAGGTCAGCAGTCACGCAATAGCATTTCCAGGCTACTATCATAAAATGCTGACTGGCAACTGCTAGCATTGGAGGACAGGTAAGAGTGAATGCAAGGCCAAAACTTCAGCTTGCAGCTCACCCAGCTGAGCAGGTTCATGTTTGAGATCTAGCCTGCCCTGTCTAGAACAAGTTTTGAGAACGCTACAAGGAGACCATAGCTAGCATGGGCAATGATACAGCTTCAGAAAGCTCCAAATCTATGAAAATGTCCTTATATAAACAACTAGTTCATACTTGGTTAGTTTGAAGCCTGTTTTCACTTCACTCAAACATCTCTCTCTCTGCATATAATATAACAGTCTGTAAATTATTCTCTAGTTAACAAGAACCAAATACACGGAATGACCTGATAATGCACTGGGAGATAAGTGTGCCTGCCTTGCAGGGTGAGCCCATGGAAACACATCAGGGTGTCCGGAGGAAAACATCGTGTGAAGCAAACAAATTGCAGATTTTTCTAACGGAGACCCCAGAAGTCAAGGAAACTGCACCTGAATAAAGAGAGCAGCTGGGCTCCTTATTGCAGCTCATGTAAGACAATTAGAATAAATCATTTTCTATACTCACATGTGAAATTCAGGCTTGACTCTGACCTATAATTTCAAAGGCGCTCCACTTTTATCACTTAAATTTCACTCTTAATAAGAGCAGTCTAATTGAACTACAGGCAAAGAGTGTGAAATACTTTACAGGTTTTGCCTGGAAAGGTCAAGGTCTTAAACAATGAAAGGTGCTTTTGATATCAGACTGCTTGCCCTGCACAGTGTAAAACTAATTGACCATGATGACAAATAACGCATGTCTTCTGTGCCCAAACAATTTTGTTTACCACCACACGCAAATTAATTACCAATCAACTGCTATCAAAAGTAACAGCACATGGCTGGCAGAGGTCCCAAATACCAGACAAAGAAAATGATCTTAGTTCTTTCCACTGAAGATGAGGAAGCCAGGACAATTTATATTAGCTTCTGTGAACCTATCCCAATTACCTTTTAGCTCTTATACAAGGACACTTAGACAAGTTAAGTAAAATGAGCTAAAAATCTATAAAACTAGAAGAGATTCCTTGATACTAAACTTGAGTTTCTTTTGGTCCTCAGGTGGGTGCGTAACAGAGGTTTACTTGTTTTTCTTCCCTATGCTAGATAATTCAGTTTGGCTTTGCAGAGACACCTTCGCACAGACAAACTGCAGGCATAAGGAAGGACAGATATTCTGTTCACAGCAGTATACTCACTTTAGAACCCTTTTCCCTACAACTGTTCTCACTGCTCCTCTTACATTCCCCATCCATTCTCTTTTATCTCTCTTACCGAGTTTTCCATGTACCTAATATTTTCAGTGACAAATCAGCTTGGTTAGAACTCTCCAGAACTTGCATAAGAAACTCTTGAGCAGCACAACAGACCTCCTTCTGCAGGCTTAGCAGATGACACATTTCTTTCCAAACACACTCTTCTGGAGAAATTCAATCTGGAACTTTAAAAATGTCTTCTGTTGGAGATCACTTCTCCATCATATGCTAGAAAAACTGCTGGAAGGGTAAATATTTCAGTTTTTTTTTTTTTTTTTTTTTTTTAAACAACAACAAAAAAAGCCTGGCCTGGATTTTGAAGGAGATGTAAGCTCTATTCTCCTATACTTCAATGCTGATATGGCTTTGCTAAGGGCTACATATAAGAGATTAAAGGATAAGGTGTCATTCCTAAGATGTCATTTATAAATCTCAGTGAGGGGTTGAAAGTGTGTTCATGTTCAGTATAGGTAAATGGAGAATGGGGGAACAGTTCTGGCTTCACATCTCTTAAGAGTACAGCAGCTTGTCCTTCCATGGTGGATAGCTGGCAGTGCAGGGATTCCTGCAGATTCCTTAAGAAAAAATGAAGAACTGCAAATGCCCCGATCAAGGAAAGAATTACAATGATTGATGGGAACTTTAGGATATTGGAGAAGCACCTACCTGGATATTCTATCACTGCTCCTCCTTTGTATTCACTCTTAAGGAAAGGCAAACCCTAGAAGTGGGAATTAGAACACAAAGCGGTAGTGAAAACTCCGACAGAAGAAATAGAAAAATTTCAGTCCCTGGGACCAGAACACCCTCACGACCATCTTATAGCTGCATGGGGTTGCACTGAACGTGCTGCTAACTGTAGGTTTCAGCAAGTAACTTATTGTTACTAAGTTACAGTAACTTACTCTTACTTACTGTAACTTACTTACAGGCTGGCCCTGATGGAACAAAAAGATATTTATTGTTTAGCTTGACCGCATTTAAAGAAAGGGAACTACAATGTTCTGAAAGGGAGAAAAAGGACTTTTATCCTTAGTCCAAGCAGTTAAACAGGTTGAGAAAACACATCAAGGACAACCTGTGCAAACTAGAGGACCATTTCATTTACTAGAAGGAGTCCTAAAGGGGACTGCTCCCCCAGAAGGAATTGCACCAAACCACACTGCCACAAAATGCTATGCCTACCTAACAGGAGCTGCAGAAAATATGCAGCTAACTGAAGGGCATACTAAGGTTTCCAAATCACAGATGCCTGTAAAAACAGATCCATTAGCATTGGAAGAACCTCTTAAACCTTCAGCAATTCTTAGTGTACCATCCATCATTGAAGGAACACCAACAGAAAACATGTGGTTTAGAGATGCTTCAGCAAAAAGGGTAAATGGTAAATGGGTATAAAAGACTGTTGCATTAAATATTATCACTGGTTAGGAAGCTACAGAAGAAGATGAAGGCAGTGCACAAGTTACCCATGAGTCAGCAACGTGCCCTCGTGGCCAAGAAGACCAATGGGCCTCCTCACAGGAGTGGAAGGGGTCTCTGGCTTGCTTACAGCAATTAAGTGCAGGAAAGCCAAGGGGCGGAGTGTGGTGCAAGGACTATTGTTTTGGTTCCCACATCTACCTACTCCTGTTATTATCCAAAGTGATAATGGCTCAAATTTATCATGTAAAAAAGTGCAAGATTGGGCAAAGCAAGAAGGATTTCAGTGGGTATTCCACACCCCATACTATCCCAAATCAAATGGGATGGTGGAAAGAGCCAATGGCTTGTTAAAAAAAGAGCCTCAACCCACACAAGGCTCAATGGGACAGACAACTTCCCAAAGTACTCCCTCAGTTAAATAATCATTGTGGGCCTGCTGGAAGGCCTGTAAGCCCAGCATTCTTTGTGAAAGATGAGCTTAGTGCTCAACCTACAGGTAAAAGAGGATGTCCAACAACATTACAGCTGGACAGCCTGTGATGGTCAATTTACCATCCATCGGTGCTGTGCCTAGGACTCTAGGTAAAGCTCGTGGCCCACTTGCCTGGGAAGCTACTGATAGCAGTGGTGCAAAACACAGAATTAGGGCATGATGGATTTTTCCTTCTTTTTCAATGGGGTAACCTGTTCTGCCTCACCCCACCGAAACAAGTTTTTATTTTCTCTTGCAGCAGTGTGCAGGACGACTGATGGAAATGCTGTATTCATTTTACTAACTCTAGAGCTATTAGTTCTATTACTTATAATCTATAAGCTGTATTACATATATTTTGTATATAAAAATGCGAGGTATGACAAACAAATAACCCAAATTCAACCACCCAAAAGGTACAAATTTGTACATAATAGCAGTACTTCATGTTAAAAAATGTTTACTTGCCATGGACTTATAAGTGCAAAAATTATCAATACACTATTTGTGGCACAGAGCCAAGGGGGGACCATAGCACTACTCTGTGAGGATAAGATGACTTGACTATAGTCAGGGGGCAGAGTGTGACCAGTGTGCTCCTTCCCTAGCTCAACCTGACTGTTCTCATGTAGCCCTATTCAGGTGTTAATCACCAGTGACATATCTGATCCTGGTGGGTAGCTCCCTGATTTCTTCCCCCACTCAGGTATTAACCATTATTAAGGGTCCTGATGGCTGCATTCTCAGGGGAAGATAAAGCTGATTGTGCATACACCAGCCAGAATTGCTCTGAAATGAAAGAATGACTCTCAGTCAGTCATCTTCTCCCATAAATATGGGGACAGCCCCAAAACCCCTTGAGCTTTCCTTGCATCGCAGCGGGCTGCACGCCAGTGTCTCCCCTTGAGCACAGACACCTCCCAAGGATGCTCCTCAGCGTTAAAGAGATCCTTGCCAGATCCTGACACATTCATGGTAAGTGACGGTAGCAGCTCTTTTTGAACTTGTAAACTTTACTGACATAACAGTGCACAATTTTCCTTAGTCCTAAACTGTTGATCAGGTCTGGGACTAAGACTGCATCCAGCTGCATCCAGACTCCTCTCACAAAGAGTTTGCAAAGCAAGGGGGTCCAATCTGAACCCCCTTGGGAAACCCTCAATGCGAGGGTTTCCTTGGTAATTCTCTGTATATCCTGTACCCCATGCAGTAAATAATAAGTGACCTTGCCTTTAGAATCTCGTGAAACCATTGACCATATGAACAAAACCTATTACTATTTCTTTCAATGCACGAGTGAAGTGCACTGTGTCATTCACCCCCACCATCACTCATTCTGTGGCAACCAATAACAAATACATCAGCAGCAAGAGGAAGACGAGGGAAAATGTGGGCCTGCTGCTGAACGGGGTGGGTGTCTTGCTGATGGAGATTAAAGAGATGCTGGATTTACTAAATGCCTTCTTTACTTCAGCCTTCACTGCTAAGGCCAGTCCCCATGGACTAGAGAGCTCAGAACAAGAGAGAAAATCTGGAGGGAGGAACAGCTTCCCCTGGTTGAAGAGTATTGCTTTAGGGATTATTTAGGCAAACAAATCTATGGGCCCCGACGGGATGCATCCACAGACGCTGAGAGAATTGGCAGGCGTTATTGCTCAGCCCCTCTCTATCATCTTCAAAAGGTCATGGAGAACAGGAGCGGTGCCAGAGGCCTGGAGGAAAGCCAACATCAGGGAGGTGGATTGGGAACTGGCTGAATGGCAGAGCTCGCAGCGTTGTGATAAATGGGGCCGAGTCTAGTTGGAGGCCTGTGGTCAGTGGTGTCTCCCAGGGGCCAGTACTGCTGTAGCCCAGTGCTATTCAGGTTATTCATCAATGACCTGGAAGATGGGACAGAGTGCTCAAGTTTGCGTGTGATCCAAAACTGGGGGGAGTGGGCGACACAGCAGAGGGCTGCGCTGCCTTTCAGAGGGACCTGGACAGGTGGGCGAGTTGGGCACACAGGAACCTCCTGAGGGTCAACAAAGGCAAGCGCCAGGTCGTGCACCTGTGACAGGAGATGATCTCTAGAGGTCTCTTCCAACTTCAAAAATCCTGGGATTCTGGGATTTTCTGAGTCCCACATGGGACACTTAGAATCTACTGTTCCTCCCTACCATTTGTAAGGCAGTAAAATGTGCCTTAACATAAATGAACAGAGGAAGAACAGAGAAAAACAGCCTTTTTCCACAGGGAATGGGTTGAGCCCATCCCTGCAGAGGGGAGCTCTGGCCAGCTCATGGCACTGGCCTTACTGCTCTCTCATCAAGGCCAGTGAGAAGGTACCAGCTGCACTGGAAGGAACCCCCACAGTGCTTTTGTGCTCCATCTTCTCGAGAAATGAAAGACATTCCTGATGATGTTTCCACATCCTTGTAGCTGAGCTGAAGAGAAGCTCTTGATTCAAAGAGCTTCCCCACAACCTTCCCTACCCATAGCTTCTCTACCCGTAGCTATCTGATCTGCTCTGCATGGGAAAAGCTACTTTGAGACATGGAAATACTCTGGAGTTGATCAGGTTCTACCTTGTGATGGCTTTTGCTTTCTTCTCTTTTCTGCTCCTCTTTGAATTTTTCCATCATCTTCTTCTCAACTTTCCAGCAGACAGGAGGATGCAAAAGAAGTGAGTGCCAAAGAGAAGCATGTCCAAAGCTCTGTGCGTGGGGGACAGCAGATGTGTGGCTCAGTTCCCAGCAGCCCTGTGACGGGGAAACTCTGCAGCCCCTCCACGCTGGGCTGGGCTGCTCTCGGCAGCGCTGTGTCCCGGGCACAGGAACAGGGCAGCGCGGCTGCAGGGCTCTTGCCAGGGCTCTGCCTGCTCTGCCTGTCGTCTGCAAGCAAGCGGGGCAAGGAAGAGGAAAGCTGCACTAGATCTCTTACATTTAAAAGACACATATTTTGCTGTGGCAATGCCTGTTTCCCCAAAAACACAAATGAGAAAGAGGAAGCACCTGAGCAGTTTCCTTTTGGAAGCACTTCTGTGGCAGCCTCCCATTCCCAAGCAGGGGACTTGTCGATGCAGGTTTAAAAGCGGCATTTGGAAGTGCCTGCCGGTGGCCTGGGGGCTTTATTTCACCCTGTGCTCTGCAGTGATGGGCCTGCCTGTGGATGAGCCACCTCTGACTGCTGTGTAATGGCACATGAGCAACAACAGCTGGTCACTGCTGGGCCTTCCAGCCCCACCGTGGGTTGTGGGAACTTGTGGGTGCTAAGAGGGAAAGGGGCTGGAGGGAACTGCTGGCAGGTAATGTCCTTGGTGGGTGCTTTGGGGGAAGCTGGGGCAGGCTGGGTGGGTTTGTTCCCATTTCTGGTGACGATGGAGCCTCCTGGTGCCGCAGAGGGGCTGCACAGCTCTGCCCGCGCGCTGCTGGCACCAACAAACCGTGCGGCAGGGGGTTCTCCCTGGCGCCTGCAGCTGTGCCAGGCCAGCAGTGCAGCAGAGCAGGGCTGCGAGGCAGCAGATCTGCTCATCCGCTGCCACGGGCTGCTGCCGACGGAGAGGAGAGCTGGCTTTGTTTTGGGATCCTTCACTAGGGCCCCCAGGTTCTTCCCAGTGCTCCCAGTGACCCTGGTGCCCCAAAGCACCTGGCAGTGGCCCCCTAAGCTCAGTGCCTGCAAACCCCCTCCCACCAGTCCCTCTGCTCTCCACTGTCCCCAGGCAGCTCCACGCAGGGCCCACATCCCCAGGGAGGCAGGGCCAGGGTGATTGCCGCACCGCACACAGCCCCACACGGACAGACAGTGCCCCTCCACAGGGACACGGCTTTATTTGCCTCCTGCTCTGTGCTGCTGGCCTCCCCCGGTGCAGAGCTTTGCAGCTACCGCCCGTCGAGCACGGGGCTCCTCGGCGTGCTCCGGCCTAAGGTGAGCTGCAAAGACACCGATGTTGATGGGAGCAGCATGGGCACAAGGCCCCTGATGCCCCACGGTGCCCGGCTGGGGTGTCTTCCCTGATGCACCCCTAGGGCCACGCATCCCCAAGCCCCCTGGCTTTTGGCACCCACAGAACCTCTGGGCGCCTTGCTAGCCAGGCCCCACTGCTGTAGCCACGTGGCTGATGCCTGGAGCAGGCCTGGCATGGGAACATGGCCACCAGGGCACGGGCATGGCCACAGCCCCGACCTGCCCCAGAGCCCGACCTTGAACCCAACCCGGGCTCTCGGCCAGGAGCAGCGCCTCAGCCCCCCGCTGCTGCTCACCCAGGACGTGGACGGCTGCCGCCTGCGGTGCCTGGTGGCTTCCCATGCAGCAGCTCCAAGATGTGCTCAGAAGCTGCTCGAACAGCGCGGGGCAGTCTTGGGCCTGTGAAAACACACAGTGCAGGCAGCAGGAGCTCATCCCCATCTCCAGCAGCCCCCTTTGCTCCCCTCTGCCCAATCGCCTGACCACCCATGGCCAGTACGGGGGCGACCCCATGACGAGGGAGTCACGGGATGGGCAGCCAGCATAGGGACACAGCCCCAGCGCACAGCTCACTCACCAGGTGTCTGCAGACCTCGTCCTGCATCTTGTGCGCGCTCAGCCCAATGCTGATGTTGAGGCGCCTCTGCAGCCTCTTCGACCCCAGAAATGGGGCACACAGGTGCAGGGTCACCTTGCAGGCCTGCAAAAGAGCCCCAGGCCCTATCATGGGGATGCTCTGCACCTGCCCGGGCACTGAGGAAGGAACCTTGCCGGCAGGGCAGCATCACACAGGGCCCGTGGAGACTCCTGCAGCCCCATGCGGAAGGGAACGAGTGCCCCCATGGCTCAGCCAGCTCCACGGGGCTTTCTGTGGGGCGCCTGGGGCTCTTACATTGCACACAGCCAGGGACGGATCACGAAGGTGCAGCACCAGGCTGGGAAAGGCCTCCTCCACCTCCCTGCTGAAAAGCGCTCTCCTCCCCAAGGCAGAGGAGGCCAGGGTGCCATAGAGGCCAAAGGCCGAGCGGCGCAGCTCCTCTTCCTCCTGTGACGAGAAAGACCGTCGGGCAGGCTGCTAGCACACACTGCTCGGCACCGCGCGGCGCTGCCCACAGGGCTGGCAACCGGCGACGGCTGCCCCCTGCCAACAGCAGCCCGCAGGGGACGGCAACCCGCGTGGGCTCCCGCCTGCCCACGGAGAGACAGCGGCTCCACTTACCGCCCCCCAGAGTGCCCGGCAGCTCCTGGCCACCTCTTCAAAGGCAGAGCCCATGGCCCTCGCCTCCAGCCATGCCAGGACCTTCGTCAGAGCCAACAGGCTCTCCACAGCCACCTCGGGTCTGCCCACGTCCTCCATGCCCCCGAGCAGCGCTCTCACCACTATGGCCCAGTGCCTCCGCAGCTGCAGAGCGACACGCACATGAGCTCTTGCCTCTCAGTGCTGCTCCCCGCTGCGGCGCCAGTGGCAGCGCTTTCCAGAGCAAGCCCAGGGGAGAGCCCCGATGCCAGGGCATTGCCTCAGTGCAGCCCTGCACCTGCCTCGGCTCCTCGAGCACTTTCGTGCTCCTCCGCAGCTCGGCTTGTGCACAAAACCCACCAGAGGCTGTCTCACCTTTGTGGGTGTTCCTGTGGCCATGTTCCCCAGACCCCTCAAGGCCATTTGTCTTACGCTGCTGACAGGGTCGCGCGACCTCTCTGCCAGCACCTCCAGGAGGGGAGTCACGATTTTCCTCTCCCTGACCAGCTGGTCCTTCATGAGCTGCAATCAAGACACGTGAGCACTAGCATGGAGCAGCCCTCACCTGGGTGAGACGCAGGAAGCCCTGCGAGCCCCCTCGCCCCGCGGCTGCCTCACCTCGGCACAGAACGCAGTGGCTGTGAGCCGCAGGTTCGCCGAGCGGGAACGCAGCCAGTGGAAGAGCCGCTGCACCAGGCGCTGCGGGACCTGCTCCGCGCGCAGCAGCACACTGCGCACAGAGCACAACAGCCTTGTAGCACGTGCTCACACAGCATGGCCCCCCGGCACTGCTCCCAGCTGCGCCCACCCCGGTGCAGACGCCGCTTGCACTGGAGCAGAGCTCGGGGCAGGCCCCAGCTCCCAGCAGCCCTTCCTCTAGCACGGCCCCCACCAGGGGCTCTCACCTTGCCAGGAGACACACGCCGGCCGTGTGAGCCTGGGGCGCTGCCAAGGACGCCCACGCTCCCTGCTCCCGCAGCAGCCGCAGCCACCGGTGCTCCAGGCTCTTGGCCAGCACCAGCTCCAGGGCCTCCACAAACAGGCTGCAGGGAGAAGCCAAAGAAAGTTCCAGGCACAGCACTTTGTGGGAAGCTGCTCTTTAGCACAACCCCACGATGGATCCCAGCAGCAACACCCAGCTGAGTTGCAGAAACAGCCCAATGCCCAGTGCGCTGCCCTACAGAGCCCAGTCCCACCTACCACGGAGGCAGCCCAGCACCAGGGCAATAGGCAGGTGGCTCCTGCATAGCCATGGGCCGCACATGCAGATTCTGCCCCTGCCCCTGCTGCTCCTCACCTGCCCGGTGGGTCACTCCTACTCAGCTCTCTGAGGGACAGGTCCATGTCCTCCCCCAGTGTCTCGCTGAGCTGCTCCAGGAGGCTTGGAAGCAGCCAGGGAAGCAGGCGCTGAACCAGGGTGTCACTCCTCACTGCTGACACCACCTCACAGAGGGCGCGAGTGATCTACAGAGAAATTTAACCAAGAACCACCTGGTAAAACAAGGCACTTGCCCATGGACCACGTCCCCCTGACAGCCCAGGGGCTTTTACTCTCTCTAGTTCTCACTGCAGGGAGAGCCTTTCAGCCTGGCAGCCGCAAGCTGTCCCAGCATCCCACGCTGCTATCACACCAGCTCAGCACCCCACAACGCTCCACGAGCCCTCACAAAGGGCAGGAATCCCGCTGGCACTCAAGCACTGCTTGGAAAGCACGTGCAAAGCGGCACGGCCGCCGGGGCTGCTGGACGTACCACGCGAGGCTCCAGGGCAGCCTGGCTGCTGCCCAGCTCCCCAGCGCAGCGGTTGATCCCGTCGCTCTTTCCCGCTGCCCCCAACTTTTGTGTTAAGTGGACCAGGATTGGGCAGCCCACGGTGCTTCTTCCCAGGCTCCTCCACACCTCTGCTGTGTTGCTGCAAAGGAACACATGCCAGCACGTGAGCCCACATCCCCGGCTACCCAAGGTACCCCTGGAGAAGCCATACACCCTCCTTGTGCCCATGGGCACTGCCAGTGCCCAGGTCCCGACAGGCACACTAGCTGCAGCGCTCAGCCTTGCGCGGGGCAAAAGCACTGGCTGCCGAGAGGGCCGCCCACGCAGGCGAGCCCCGCGACTGGCTCTGACGGCAGTGGGAAGGGCGGCTGCACAGACCTGTCCATGGGCAGCGGTGTCTGCAGGAGGCTGCCCAGCACCGGCTCTTGGTGAGAGCGGCACAGCTGGACCATGGCCCGCAGCACCACGCGCCGGGGAGTGCTCAGCTGGGTGCTCCGCAGGCACGTGCACAGGATGAACACCAGCTCGGGCACCTGAAAGGAGGTGGGCGAGAAAGAAAGGCTCGGTGTGTCCTTTCCCCATTGTGCCTCAGGGCCAACACACTACTGCAGAGAACAGCCAAAGGCATCCTAAAAAATGCCTCCCTCACCTCCTCCTGGAATATGTTGCCAACACAATCCCCCAGGAAGGTCAGTGTCCACTGACCCGCAGCCTGCATGCACATGGGCCTGGAGCACAGCAGGCTCTCCATGATGCTGCTCACGAAGCCTGTGGCCTGGCCTTGTGGGAAATATTTGCACACAAGCTGGGGAGAAATCAGAAACACAAGCGAGCGTGTCGCAGGAGTTGCTCAGATGCAAAACATGTGTCCTGCAAGCAGCACTCCCACACACACGTGCACACAAACATATTATGGCCCCACTCGTGCTTTTTGAAGGCCAGGTACCTTGGCAATGTTGGTGGAGGTTGCCAGCAGAGACCCAGAGGTGACAGCGCTGAGCCTCTCGGACAGAGACGTGATCTGGGTCCACGGTGCCACGTCCATCTTTTCATCTGGAACTATCAGAAAGGGGAGTGACGTTGATGGGGAGCTATCAGAAAGGGCAGTGATGTTCATGGGGAGCCGACTCCCGGATCCCTGGGCACTGAGCAAGGACATGGGGGAGGCCTGCAAAGGCCACGCAAAGCCAGGGTCCCCCAAGGCCACACAGTGGCTTTGCAAGCTGGACAAGGTACTACGGCGCAGGGGAACAGGGCCTGGTGCTGGGCTCCTTCCTGCAGGGAGCAGCAGGGGCAGCCCTGCCTATTCCTCTCACCAACTCTCTGGAGAAGGAGGCAGAGGCAGGTCGCTGCCCGCCGACGGGATGCGGCTGACTCCTCGCATGTCAGAGGCCCCAGCAGTCCCACCAAGGAGCCAAACTCTTGGCAGGCACCACCTCGCTGCGGGAGCAAGACACAGGCACAAAGGTCACCAGCATCGCCACGGCCGCTGGCCCTCTCCCGACTGCAGGGCCCCGAGCACTGGCGGAGACGGGCGGGAACAAGGGGCCACCCCGCAGCCCTGGGACACCCAGAACCCGCCGCCCGCCCACGGAGAGCTCCCGGCACAGGGTCCCCGCTCACCCTCTGCTCGCGCCTCTCTTCGCAGGTGCCCAACACCTGCACACACACTTCCAGTGCTCCGTCCCGCTCACACAGGTGGGCCGAGGTGAGCCAGCGTCGCAGAACCTGCCACGACAGCGCCTGTCTCACCATGGCCTGAATTTTGCCCTACACCCCTCCGCAGGGACCCTGCTGCTTTTGTGGCCCTGCTTTCTCCGGGCACCGCGTGAGGAGCCCTTGCTGGGGCCACCTTCCCACTCCAGGCTCTCGCCATGGGCAGCCTTCATTTGTGTATCAGCCCTTGCTCACAGCCGCACAAGTGGGAGAAGCTCTGCTCATCTAGGGGACTGCAGGACACTGCAAGCTGCCTGCAAGAACGTTGCTGCAGACGGGAAAAGCGTGGATGCAAACCTAGGGCGAGGGGACCTGAAGCTAGGACCATTTCACTTCCCACTGATGTGCACGGATAGCACCGAGTTAGAGAAGAGCTCCCCTCCATGGACCAGGCCCGCAGGCCTGATTCCCCTGGCTCTGCTGTGTTCTGGTAGCAACAATGCCTTCCCCGCTGCCCCAGGGCACTCACCCGCACCACGTCCCCCAGGCAGATGGGGACCGGCTCTGCCTGCAGGAGGGCTGCCGTGAGCTGTCCCAGGGCTCGCAGGGATGGCGCCTGTCAGCAAAAAGCAGAGGAGAGACCATGTACCCCACAAAGACGCCACAGCAGCCAGTGGGATTCCCATTCCCAGCGTGGGGTGCCTGGTGCTGGCTCCCCGCTCAGCAGTGACCCAGCAGGCCAGCACCTACCACTGTGCGTGAAGCCACCACCATCGTCTCCCCTCTCACACGCAGCTGTTCCGGGCAGGGAAGGCACAGGATGGCCTGGCAGCACTGAGCCAGGAGGCTGCACTTTTCCCCCCTGCTCAGACAGGGTTTCAGCTTGCTGAAAGGAGAAAAGGGCAGAGAACACAGAGAGGGGGCTTACTAGCGCTCCCCAGAGTGAGCCAGAGGACAACTTCCTTTGGCCCAATCCACAACCCCAAACCCAGTGCCCACAGCCCCAGCCAGACCAGGCAGCTGTGCTGGGACACACACTGGCATCCAGAGTGCCAGGAACAGAGCCTACCTCAACTGCTCCATGGCCACGAGGGCCCGAGGCTGCACCGGGGACTCCCGCGGCTCCTCCTGAATCACCTCCTGCAAGGCACAGACAGACAGGCACAGGGTGGGCAGGGGGCAGGAGAGCAGGAGGGAGCTCCTGCCAGGCCGAGCCATGGGCTGAGCTGCCCAAGCCCACAGACACCAGCTCTGCTGCCCCCTCACGACTCCCACAGAGGCTCTACAAGAAAAGGCAGCAGCTCTGCAGTGCCGGGACGCACTCTGCTCCCCCACTGCAGCCCCAGCGCCAGCCCCCACGCGCCCTGCCAGCTGGGGATGTAGCTCGTGGCCGTCAGGAGCTTGCATACCACCCTGCAAGAGCATCGCGCCCCTGCACAAACCCACCCCATGGCCCAGCCCTTGGCTCCCCTGCACCACGTCCCCGGCTCTGGGCACTCACCACCAGGGTCTGCAGCAGCTCCCGCTTGCAGCAGAGCTCAAACCTGGGGCTGCCGCCTGCAGCCTGCAGGGCAACGCTGATCTCTGTGATGCTCTGCACCAGGGAGAGCCTCAGCTGCGTGTCCTGATGCCAGGGGAGACAAAGAGGCTTTCAGCCAGGGCCCCAGGGTGGGAAGGGCAGCGGGGCTGGGGCTAATCTGCCTCTAAGAGCAGCGCAGGGAGGACATGGTGCCCTCTGGAGGCCCTGCGGCACCCTGGGCACCTGCCCCACAACACGGAAACGTCCCCTCCCTCTCCCTTGCTGGCAAGGAGCCTCCCATGGGAGGGGAAGCTGCTGCTCCAGGTGCTGCCTGGGAAGACCCCGTGCATCGCGGACACGGGCAGCAGGCTGAGCAGCGCTCGCCTGGCTGCAGCGGCAGAGGTGCGTGACGGGAGGAGCAGGAGGGGCTGCAGCTGGCAGCACCCACACGCCTCTGCCCCACGCCGCGAGCTCCCACCTGGCAGCCCTCTCTGTAGAGCCCCAGCACGTTGCCCACGACGTCTCTCTCAACGTGGGCCAGCAGCTGCTCCCTGGGGGCGCGCAGCGACATCCGCCCGTAGGTGACCATGAGCGTGGCGCGAGCAGCGTGTGTCCTCACCGTGTCGCCCTGCCGGGGGATCACCAGAGAAACACCGAGACGTCAGCCCGCTGCCCTGCTCTGCCCCGAGACTTCGTGTGCTCCTAAGGCAGGAGCTGCCCCTGCCCCAACAGCGGCACCTCCCGACAGGGGCACCCTGGGCCCTTTACCTTCTGGGCTTTCAAAGTTCCCAGGAACTCCTTCACGCAGGCCAAGGCAAGCGAGAAGTGGCTCTCGGCACAGCGCGACAGGACAGAAACCATTCCCTGCAAGGCAGCAGAAACAGGGAGTCGCTCCCAGCCCAGCGCCCAGCCGTGACCAGCTCCAGAGGTCAGGCAGGACCCTTCCCCAGGGAAAGGGACACAAACAGGTCACCAGCTGTGCTGGAGCACGGCCGCACAGAGCCCCTGCACCCCAGGCACACGCAGGAGACACCCTGCCGCACAGCAGGGCAGTGCGAGGAGCCCTCACCTGCGCCTCCCACAGCTCCAGGAAGTTGGCTGCTTGCAGGTGCTTCAGGGTCTGCTCTCGCACGTGGCGCAGACACCCGCAAGCTGCCAGGGCCGTGCCGAGAGCCTTGTACAGGAACCTCTGCAAGAGGAGAGGCCAGGCCCCAGCTGCAGGGACAGCCCTGCCCGGCGGGACAGGGCCAGGCCGCAGCGGTGCCACCGTGCCGAGAGCCGCCCAGGCGCCTGCGGCAGCAGCCCCAACTGCACGCGCTGGCCAGCCCGGCACAGCCGCCAGCCCGGCGCGGAGGGGAGAGCAAGCGCCTTCCTGGGCAGCGAGAGCAGCAGGGACAGGAGCCCGCCGGGCAGAGCAGCCCCGCCAGCCCGTGCGTGGGCCCCGGCCTCCCAGGGCTCTGCTGGTGCCGCAGCCCTCAGGGCGCCCCAGCAGCGGCGGCGACACCGCGCAGGGAACAAACCTTCTCCCAGGACAGGCGGGGAGAGCTGCCCAGCTGCTGGCTCAGCTCCTGGCTCAGGCCCACGATCCAGACGTCGCTCCCGATGGCTTCCAGCGACGTTTGCAGGAACTAGGGCAGAGGGGGACATGAAGCAAACACCCCCTGCCCTTGCCTGGGCCCTTTTGCACACCTAATGGGCAGAGGTCTCTAACCAGCCTTCTAAAATCTGCCTCTGTCTCTCCCCCAACACGATGCTTGAGCCCGGGGAATTGGCAGGAGCTTGTGCTGCTCAGTGTCCAAAAAGGGAGCCCCCAGGTTCCTCCCAACACTCTTCCACACCCTGGGCGCCCGATCCAGCTGTGGCCCCCACACACATGCTGTACCTTCAGCACAAGGCTCTCCCACTCAGCCACATCCAGGGAACTGGCGGTTGTTCCTGCAAAGCCCAAGGAGGCAGACCCTATGCTCTCAGCGCCCTGAGCCCCCAGCAGAGCCCCAGGGTCTCCTTTGCAATCCAACAGCCCAAAGGCTCAGCCCAGGGGGCTGACGAGCATCCCTAAACCTGGCACCATTCCCCAGTGCCAAGCTGGGAGCTGACGGTGTTTTGCTGCGTCCTCTGCCGCCAGCCTGTCCCTGGCAGCGACACTTTACCTGCCAGATGCTGCAGCAGCAGGGGGATCTCTGCAGCCCAGCTCGCCCCCAGCGCGCTGTGGATCATGCCGGGGAGCACCTGCAGAAGCTGCAGGGCCGCAGCGCCACGGCCACCACCCGCATGCGGAGCCACCGCCGCTGTCACCTAGCAGAGCGCGAGAGAGACGGGGGGCTCGCACCCGCCTCGGAAGCCGCGGCTGCGCCGCAGGCAGCCAGGCAGGCAGGCAGGGGAGCCCCAGGCACCTCTCGCACACTCCTGCCTCCTCCCAAGGTGCCTGCACCGGCCTCGGCACCATCTCTCCCACCCTCTGCTCAGCCACGAAAGCTCCTTCCCTGCTCCTCGAACTCACCAGCAGGCGAGCCAGCAGCGCCTGGGGAGCCGGCAGAGCCGCTGTGGGCACAAAGGAAGGCAGCGTGAGATTCCCAACCCCTCTACGCCCTGCCCGTGCCGCTTCCCGTGCTGCCACGCAGGGCTGCAGGGCACCCCGGCCACAGCGCCTGCACAGCAGCACTGCCGGGTTCCTGGCGCTGTGCACACAGGCACAAGGACAGCCCTGGTATGGCAGGAACCAGCCCCAGGGCCCCAGAGAGCTGCGAGCAGCAGTGCCCAGTGCCTCCGCCAGGAAGGGCCGCATGGAAAGAGCCCTCACGCCTGGCAGCGGACACTGCTCTGTCCTCCGCAGCCCCGCGCCTCCCGCAAGGGCCTGGCAGGGCTGCAGGGACACGCGCTGTCCCGCGCCACCAGCCCGGCACTGCTGCCCGGCACCTGCTGCTCCCCACCTTGCTCCTCAGGCTCCAGGGCCTCGGGCTCCCTGCGCTCAGTCTCCGGGTGCTTCTCGGCCAGGGCGCGCAGGCAGCGGCACAGTGGCACAAGCAAGCCCGTGTACTGCACTGGCACCACGTAGTGCAGCAGCTTCGGCCACAGGAGCTGCGGACAAGAACCAGGCCATTTGGCACGAGGGCATTCCTGCCTCTCCGTCCCAGTCCCTGCGTCATTTCCATGTCTCCAGCCCTGGCCTGGGCCCTTGGCCTCACTCCTTCACGAGCTCAGGAGCTCTGCTCCTGCTCTGCCCTCCTCCTCCCCCTCCTGCCCCTCTCCCTGCCGCGCTTCGCACCCCTTTCCCTCTCCCTCGCTCTGGCTGCCTGCTGAGAGCGGCTGGCACACCTCTGCCCCCGGGGCAGCTCCCTTCCCTGCGGCAAAGGGATGCGGGAGCCACTCGGGCTCACCAGCCCCTCCCAAGATCTCTATGGGCTACGGGACGCAGCCAAGGCGCGTGCCCAGCGGTGCTCACGCGCTGCAGCACGCACAGGATGAGCGAGTCTGGCCACACAGAGCTCACACCCAGCTCTCCCTGATTGCTTTCATGCCTAAGGTGGACGTCCCGGTGCACATGGCGAGAACAACTCACTTGGGCTACCGCTCTGTTGGAGACATCCATCGTGCTGACCATGTGCCAGCACAGGCGCCGAATGGCCCGTTCTTCATGTGCTTCCGCAGCACAAAGATTCCCTGTAGCCTGCAGGATAGGGTGGCAAATATTTGTCACTGCCCCTTCCCAGGCCCCACGGTGCCTGGCAATGGGGAGGACCCCCACCACGGCACCGGTACTGCCAGCCCGGCTGCGCTGGGCTCCGCTCCTTCAGGGAGACCCATGGCAGTGCGGCACAGCCATGAGGTGCAGCCACGGTGCTGCGCTCTGCCTTACCAGCCTGCCCGAGGCACGGCAGAACTCGCTGAAGAGATGCCCCACCACGTCCCACGACGAGCAGCCCAGGCCACTGGAGCGCAACAGCTCCCCGATGAAGAGCAGGACGGCCATCCTCACCTGCAGGCAGGGCAGGCTGCCGCCACGAGCCGGCCCCAAGCCCCAGGGGAGCTGCCTGCGCTGTGCTGCAGCCCCTCTGCCCAGGCCGGGACAAGGAGGCAACAACAGCAGCCCTTGCTCTGCTGCTGCTGCTGCCGCCAGCCTCCTGCCCCAGAGCCTGCCTCCGCCTATGGCAAAGGCCTGGCCAGGCTCTGCCTTGGAACAGCCCTGCTCTGCCCCACAATGGCCCTGTCCAGACCAGCTCACCTGGCACGTGGGGTCGTGGCACACGGACTCCGCGAGTTTGACAAACAGGGCCAGGTTCTCCCGCATGGCAGGCACTGCAAGAGACATGGAGAGGCGGTGCTGAAACCAAGTCCCCATTTCCGCAGGGATTTCACACAGCTCCCTGGCTTCCCACACACAAGCAGGGCAGAAAAAGGGTGCCAGCCTGTGCCTCAAAGGAAGCAGCACATTCCCAGGGGGATGCTGATCTTTTTGCTGCCTGGCCTACTGACCATCAGAGCGGACCAGAGCTTGCAGCACTCCCACAGCTGCTACACGATCGGCCTTGCTCCCGTTCCTCAGTTTGAAATAAAGGAAGACGATTGTCTCCTCGGGGCAGATTTGGGCTGTGGGGAAGAAAGAAATCCTGCTGGTCAGGAGAGCCCAGCGTCTTCCCACGTGTGCAGCTTTGCGAGAGCTGCGGTGATGCTGCAATGCGGCCCCGGCTCTCCTCTCCTTACCCTGCAGCACCATGCAGCGGCACAGCTCTGCCCTGTGCTCGGGCCGGGGCGGATCGATCTCATCACAGAGCTGTGGGAACAAAGTGTTTTTCACAGCAGGTTGCATTGGTAGAGAGGGGGACAGAAAGGAAACCTGTCGCGGGCATCTCTGGGCGCGGAGCCACGCGCCAAGCGCAGCGCCCTGGGCACACGCAGGGCTGGGCAGCAGCCGAGGCTGCCCAGGAGCCCCAGGCCAGGGAGGCGCCGCCAGGCCTTACCTGCTCGTGCACAGCAGCACTGACGGCCTGCAGGTGGGCCCGTGGCCCGCGGCTCTGAATGCCAGCCACAGCTGCCAGGAAACGGCCCAGGCTCTGCAAGGGAGCGCGGCAGGGAGAGGGCAGTAGTTACCGCGAGCCCCCAGGAAGGCAGAAACAGGCGTCGCTGGGAAAACCACGGCCTGAACGCACTCACAGAGCTCTTCACACACCCGCGCCCTGGGAGGCACCGCAGGGTCCCCTGTGGAGCCACGTGCCCCAGCCACTCAACGCGCCCTCCCAGCCCTTCTGCCCTGCTGCTTTCTGCCAGCAGGAGCGCGGGAAGCCGCAGGGCCCTGTTCCCTCTTCCCATCTCCAAGGGACTCAGCTCCTGCTGGCGCCCTGCAACCCCCTGACACCTCATTGTTCCCCCGCAGGCCCCGGCCGCGCCGTGCCCCGCACAGTGCCTCACCATGGTCACACCAAGGGGATCTCGGACCTCTCGGTATTGGTGCAGCAGCCAGAGCAGCTGCTCCCAGACGCGCTGGCAGTACTGCTCCGCGTGCAGCAGGACGGCCATCATGGCACCCACTGCCCTGAGCACGGCCTGCTTGGCCTGCCGAGGGAAAGCAAGACACCGCCACATGCAGGGATGAGGCTCTCTCCAGCACCCACCTCCCCGCGAGACACCCAGCCTGCACTTCCCGCACAGGGCTCTCCTTTTCCTCTCAGTCCCGGCAAGAAGGCCTCGCTCGCCAGCACAGGGAGCGTTTCCTCCCACCACCCACAGCTGCCCTGCTAGAAGGCCCCAGCATTCGCCTCTTGCCTGCCCCAAGTGCTTGGCCCAGGGCTGCTGCACGGATGTCCCCTCCTGCCTGTCAGCACCACTCACGTCGGCGCTCCCTGAAGGCTCCCGGCTCGGGATGCTTTCCAACCAGCCTGCTCCCTCCAAGCCCTCACCCGGCCCCGTGCACAGCCCCGCTGGCCCCTGGGGACGTCCCCGTGGCTGCCCATGGCTGCGAGGGCAGCAAGGCTCACCTCTTCATCCTTGCACCGCTGCCAGTGTCTGCCCACGTAGCAGAAGAGTGGGTAAACCGGGGCGCAGAGCTGGGTGGCCTCCAGGCGAGGGAAGACCTGTTTGTCCCACTCATGCAGGTACCCGGCTATCCCGCTGCACCACTGCTCCAGAACTGCAGCACAGGAAGGGAAACAGGATCGCCTCAAAACCTCTGACCAGCACCACACATTGCAGTGGCCCCCAGACCTCCTTCCGCCCACTGTGGCCTTGCAAGGGTGGCACGGAGATCTGGCTTCAGAGACACCCCGTGCCATGGCACGAGACGGCCGGGTGGAAACGCTGCCTTGCTTCTCCCTTCTTCCACCCCCGCACACCTTCTCCTCCCCAAGGCGTAGCTCCCCTCCAACACTGCCCGCTGCAGCCCCAGCCTCTTCCTGCCCCCAGCGTTTGCCCCTCAGCACAACCTTCACGGTTTTGGGCCTTCTTTCCTGGGCTCTGCCTTTAAGCCCACAAACAGCAAAGCAGGCTGTGCTCGATGAAAGGGAAGGGAAGGGAACGGGGGAGCCCAGGCTGGGCAGAGCTTGGCCAAAGGCAGCTGAACCGGGAGGCACGCGTAGCAGCAGAGGCCGGGCAGGGAGCCAGGAGCTCCTCCGGCCAGCGGAACCCAGTGCCGTCGGCTCCGGCCGCAGAGCCGCTGGTGGCAGCGCCGCAGCACCGACACTCACCGTCGCAGACGAGACGCAGCGTGCGGCCGCTCCCCGCCGCGCTCAGCACGTGCTGCAGGGCCGACAGCGTGCTCCCCGCAAAGGGCACGCACTGCAGGGCTGCAGAGAGAGCAGCGTGTGGGCAGCCCTGGCCACCCAGAGCCGCGGCGGCCAACGGGCTCCATCTCCCGGCACCGCTGCCAGGACAGCGCTGGGCCAGGGGGAGAGCCCGCTGCAGGGAGGCTCCTGCCAGGCCACTTGTGTGTCAACCACCTTCCTCGAGGGGCACGGGGAGTGGGGAAGCCCTAAACTGGGGAGGACAGCGTGGGGCACAGCCTGGTGTGTTGGCTCTTTGCTGGTTTCCCTCTGGTGCAGCCCTGGGTCTTTGGGGCAGGGCTAGGAGTCCGTTCTCCTGCTTGGCACCTGCTGGCACCCAGCTGGGGGGCCCTACCATAGCGGGCAGCCACGTTGCGCAGCGTGATGAGGACAAACTCCTCCGACATCTCCTGCAGGGTTTGCAGGTGGCCCTGCAGCGCCGACACCACATCTCGCAGATGGCTGCGGGCCAGCGCCACCAGGACGTCGCTAGCGGCCGTCCTCACAGCAAGCGGCGCATCCTGGAAGAAGTATTTTGCATGTGGCAGGAGCGGGACTGACCCTCTGCCAGGGCTCGGCCTCCAGGCAGGACATACAGGCGCTAGCAGGGCTCCCGCTATGCCTTGCGCACACACAGCCCCACAGCTCCTCTTTGCACATTCCCTGGCCCCACACCGCAATGCGTCGCGAAGCTCCTGCACGGGACGGCCGGGACAGGGGCCAGCACCTGAGGTCACCCTCAGAGAGAACGAGCTCACCTGCGCCGCTCGCAGGTCCTTCAATGCCACCGCTATGGCTCTGTCCACAACAGAGCTCTGCAGGTGGCTCTCCTCGCCCCATAAGACGCCCTCCAGCTCGCGGTAGGTCTCCTCCGCTCTGCCATCCTGGGGGCACAGAGACACAGCAGCCATGGGACGTGCTGCCCCACACACAGCAGCTCGGCCACGCCGATGCCAGGGAGCAGCTGCTGGCACTGCTCAGCACAGCCGTCGGCAGCGGGCGAGAAGCCCTGCTCTGTGACCTCCTCGTGCGAACCCAAATCCTAATGTGGACACCCAAGCCCAGAGATGCCGCCACCTCCTGCCATCACGGAGGGCGCGAGGGATTGTCCACGCAGCATCCATGTTTTGGAACGAGGTGCAGCCCAAAGTGAGAGGCAGCATTGCAGGAGATCAGTCTGCGGCACCCAGGGAAGTCAGGGTGCTGCAGGGAGCCCTCGAACCCCACGGAGACCATCAAGACACCCCTGCTCACCTCGGCGTCTTGCAGGCGGTCCAGCAGTGAGGTCACGATGGCGGCAAAGGTAGTAATGGCCACAGGAACAGAGCTGGCCACACTCCCGCCATCCTCACCGCGTGCAGGTCTCGACCGGGCACCTGCACAAGTGAAGCAACCTGGAAGGAAAGCAGCGCCGGCTTTGTGTCACTCCAGCAGCCGCAGGGACAGAGCCCAGCTCAGGGCAGAGCCTGCACAGCTGGAGCACGGGGCGACAGGAGAGGCTGCTGGCGCCAGCCCTGCTCAGGCTGGGGAAGAGGAGACTGCAGCAGCTCGGGGCCGGCCCCAGGGGCTCAGGCACGCTCTGCCCAAGCCTGGAACATGGGCGCTGGCAGGTTCCGTCGCCCCCGTGAGACGCTGAGCGCGGGGACGCCCCCACCTCGGAGCGCTCGCAGCACCCCCATCGCGGCACGACTCCCTCTGCGAATGCACTGCTCCAGCAGCACCTCCTCCCTCGGGAATCACAAGCCACTGACGCAGCAGCAGTGCCGGGAGGGACAGGTCACCCGCGGGGGCCACTGTGACCTGTGGGGACCGCTGTGACGCCTCACAGAGGGCTGCTGGCAACGTGGGCATGGGTAGGGATGGAGTGACAGACACTGGGGCCTCCTGTTCCCTAAACGTGGCACTGCCCCAGGCTCCAGCACTCACAGTTGCTCCTTGGTCCCCAGCCCTTCTGAGTGGTGACTGTCCCTTGCCATTGCACAGGGGCAATCGCTCTAGCAGAAAGAACCCAGGAGCTGCTCAGGCCTCTGCTCACACAAGTACCAGGTCATTCGGCTGCCTGGGCCAAGGAAGATGGTTGACTGAGAGTCATTCTTTCATTTCAGAGCACTTCTGGCTGGTGTATGCACAATCAGCCTTATCTCCCCCTGAGAATGCAGCCATCAGGACTCTTATTAATGGTTAATACCTGAGTGGGGGAAGAAATCAGGGAGCTACCCACCAGGATCAGATATGTCACTGGTGGTTAACACCTGAATAGGGCTATGTGTGAACAGTCAGGTTGAGCTGGGGAAGGAGCACACTGGTTGCTCTCTGCCCCGTGACTATAGTCAAGTCATCTTATAGTCACAGAGTGGTGCTACAGTTACCTCTTGGCTCCGTGCCATAAATAGTGTATTGATAATTTTTGCACTTACAGGTCCATGGCAAGTAAACATTTTTAACAAAGTATTGCTATTATGTACAAATTTGTACCTTTTGGGTGGTTGAATTAGGGTTATTTGTTTTGTCATATCCCGCACTTTTATATACAAAATATATGTAATACAGCTTATAGATTATAAGTAATAAACCTAATAGCACTAGAGTTAGTAAAATGAATACAGCATTTCCATCAGTCGTCCTGCACGCTGCTGCAAGAGAAAATAAACTTGTTTCGGTGGGGTGAGGCGGAACAGGTTAACCCATTTAAAATGAAGAAAAATCCATCGTGCCCTAATTCTCTGTGTTTTGCACCACTGCTATCAGTAGCTTCCCAGGCAAGTGGGCCACGAGCTTTACTTAGAGTCTTAGACACAGTGCCGATGGATGGTAAATTGACCAGCATAGGCTGTCCAGCTGTAATGTTGTTGGACATCCTTTTTTACCTGTAGGTTGAGCATTAAGCTCAGCTTTCACAAAGAATGCTGGGCTTACAGGCCTTTCAGTAGGCCCATAACTATTATTTAATTGAGGGAGTACTTTGGGAAGTTGTCTGCCCCACTGAGCCTTGTGTGGGTTGAGGCTCTTTTTTAACAAGCCAATAGCTCTTTCATCATCCCATTTCCTGTTTGATTTGGGATAGTATGGGATGTGGAATACCCACTGGATTCCTTCTTGCTTTGCCCAGTCTTGCACTTTTTTTACATGAGAAATGTGAGCCGTTATCATTCTGGATAATAACAGGAGTAGGTAGATGTGAGAACCAAAACAATAGTCCTTGCACCACACTCCGCCCCTTGGCTTTCCTACACTTACTTGTCCTAGGCAAGCCAGAGACCCCTTCCACTCCTGTGAGGATGTACTGATATCCTGCAGAGGATCTAAATGGCCCCATATAACCAATTTGCCATGTAGACCACAGAGTTTTCCCCTCTTTGATGTGCAGAGCTGGAACTTTAGCAGGATGATCTGCTTGCAACCTTAATGTGCACTGGAGACATTCTGTGAGAATAGTTGCACAAGTTTTCCCGTTTAGGGCTCATCCCCTAGTCTGTGCAGCAAAGTGAAGCGCTTCCTTATGTGTGTGACCCGGGTTTTGATGTAACCATTCTCCCAACGGATACCACTCTGGATCTAGGGTGATTTTTCTCATTTTAGTCAACTCATTACCTTTTGATTCCACGTTGTGGCTGGTTGATTATCCTTAACAGGAGCTTTTGCCCATCCCATTTAAATGGTGTTTTTCTTGCTATAACTAGCAATAGCTGCCAATCCTGTTCTCTCCAAACTGGAGAGAACTACTTCCCAGTTAAGAGCTTCCCATCCACAAAGCCATTGTGTGGCACCAGCCCACACAGCAGAGGAGCCTACACAGACAACCCTTGCTCCATTTTGTGTAGCTAAAACTACTGCTCTTAACTCTCCTACTTATGCACTGTCTTCACCTTCTTCTGTCACTTCTTCACCAGTGGTAATATTTAATGCAACAGCCTTTTATAGCTATTTACCATTTACCCTTTTTGATAAAGCATCTCTAAACCACATGTTTCTGTTGGGGTTCCATTGAAGAGGGGTGGTATGTTCAGAATTGCTGAAGGTTTAAGAGGTTGTCCCAATGCTAATGGGTCTGTCTTTACAGGCATCTGCAGTTTGGAAACCTTAGTATACCCTTCAGTTAGCTGCATATTTTCTGCAACACCTGTTAGGTAGGCATAGCATTTTGTGGCAGTGTGGTTTTGTGCAATTCCTTCTGGGGGAGCAGTCCCCTTTAGGATTGCTTCTAGTAAATGAAACAGTCCTCTAGGTTGCACAGGTTGTCCTTGATGCATTTTCTCAACCTGTTTAACTGCTCGGACTAAGGATAAAAGTCCTTTTTCTCCCATTCAGAATATTGCAGGTCCGTTTCTTTAAACGCAGTCAAGCTAAGCAATAAATACCTTTTTGTTCCATCAGGGCCAGCCTGTAAGTAAGTTACAGTGAGTTACTGTAACTTAGTAACAGTAAGTTACTTGCTGTAACTTACAGCTAAATGGGGTTTCACTGAACATGCTAATTACTGTAAGAGGGTCATGGGGGTGTTCCGGTCCCAGTGACTGAAATGTTTCTAATTCTCCAGTGGGAGATTTGCCTGACTCTTTGTGTTCTAATTCCCACTTCCAAGGTTTGCCTTTCCTTAAGAGTGAATATAATGGATGGGCAATGATAGAAAATCCAGGTAGGTGCTTCTCCACTATCCTAAAGTTCCCATCAATCCTTGTAATTCTTCGCTTGATTGGGACATTTGCAGCTCTTCAGTTTTTCTTAAGGTATCTGCAGGAATCCCTGCATTGCCAGCTATTGAGCAAGTCCCTAGGAATTTTACCTCTCTGCTTGGTCCCTGGCATTCCTCAGGTGGTACCTCAATGTCAGCTTCAAGTAGGATTTGCCATACTGCTGTGGCTGCTTTCCCAACCTTTTTGGGAAAATCACCCCCTATTAGGATGTCATCTATGTACTGGCATATGCATTGGCATATGTATATGCATTATAAAATGTAAATGGGCACATACTACTCTACCAGGACCAATAACTGAAGGAAATGCTATAGCAGACAAATTGATGATGGCAGCAGTACTGCTGCTCAGTTTTGAGCAAACTCGATTATCTCATGAGTTCTTTCATCAACATGCCTCTTCCTCATGTAATCAGTTTGAGCTGTCCTGAGAACAAGCCACAGAAATTGTCTGTGCCTGCCCTGACTGTCAAGGTATTACACCAGTATCATCATACACAGGAGTGAATCCTCGAGGTTTACGAGCTAATGAATTTTGACAGAGTGATGTTACACATATATCAATATTTGGCAGACTGTGTCACGTGCATGTTAGCGCAGATACCTTCCCAGGGTTTCTCGTAGCCACTGCACATACTGCAGAAAAGGCACGCGATGTGAAATGCGTCTGGTTAAGATGTTTTGCCACTATGGGCATTCCAAAAGCAATTAAAACTGACACTGGTCCTGCTTATGTTTCACAATTTCTGTCTTCCTACAAGACTGGGACATACAACACATTACAGGTACACCGCATTCCTCCACTGGACAAGCCATTACTGAATGTGTCCATGGGACTCTCAAGGGAGCAGCGCACGCAGCAGCACCGTGAGAGCCCGGGGCGGCCGTCCCGCCTTTCCTGCTGCCCATGAAGCCGGCCCAGAGTGCTGCCCTTTGGGACGCTGCCCGGCTCACACAGCTTGCTCCTCCAGCACCAAAACTGCAACTGGGTGGCTGCAGAAAGCACCTGGCAGCAGAGCCACATCGCCGCAAGGGCAAAGAGCAGCGGCCACTGCGGCACATGCAGCCATGGCTCCTGCCCCACGGGACGTGCCAAACAAGACCTTGCTCTGAAATCAGCCCACAACAAGCTCATGCCTGCCTTGACCCAAGAAACCACCTCGACGGGGAAAACCAAACAGCCACAGGGCACAGAGAGTCCTGCAAGTCACTCTTGCATCTGCAGGCCTCTGCCTAAAACACTCACATTAAAGCAGTGTCAAAAAAACAAACAAAAAACAAAAAAAAAACAAAAAACAAAAAAAAACAAAGGAGGTGTTTAGCACTTTTTCAATTAAGCCCTTGAGGGTCCACATAGACATGTGTGCTTTGGCTTCTCTAATTCAGCCATCAGCATGGGGAGACTCTAATTTCTTTGTGTGCCATCATTGTCTGTCCTCCTCCATGGCGCTGGCCAGAGCACGGACAGGAGGAGGTGGAAAGAGCTGGGGCCTACTAGTTGTCATGGACATCCTTAGCCAGGGACACAGTGTGAGAAAATGGCATTTTTGCCCCTACAGTAGATGAAGTCCTAGGGGAACCAATGGCAGTGTGGAAGGTAAGTAGCCAAGGCGATGGGACAGATGCTCGTGGCTTGATCCATCACCGCAGTTACCAGGAGGGAGGCGGTAACTGTCTCCACAACAGATCTGCTAAGGACAGAACACCAGGGGACCTATGGAGAGGGACCAAGTGAGGGACAGAAGTGATGAGAATGGATATGACAAGGTATGGACACAGTAGGGGAAGAACCCCATGGAAAGTGGATGCTGGGCTGGAGACAAGGACAGAAGCCACGGATGTGTCAGCGGACAGAGACCATGAGGGAAACAGGCCCCCTCGCAGGCCTCTTAACCTGAGATCACTGAAGAGCAAGTAGATCCCAGCAGCCCCTTCTAATTTCAGGGTTTCATTATTTATATTACTTTCTCACCTGGGGTGCCCATAACCCAGTGACCAATGCCATAGAAGGGCACTCTCTAATCTTCTACAGGTGGTCTCTATATCCCCACATCTCGTTATCTTCATCAGGTGATCCCTATTAAGCTCTCCTCCGAGCTATTCCCATAATGGTTGGCCTCAGAAAATCCTTTATCCATTAAGCAGATAATTGTTTTCATCCTTGGTCATATTAACCTTTCATCTATATAGTCCCATACCAGTAGTTTAGCCATTTCACCCTTCATTCCTGTCCTAGTTGTAAGCTCCAGCCCTTTAGACCTAGTTCTTGAGCTCTTTACTACCAGCTATTTAGCCCTAGCCCTAGTGCCCCAAGCTCGAATCCTTTAGCCCTGGGCCTTAGATCTTAGTCTTTTAGAACTCAGCCTTAGCCCCAAGCACTTTTTCTTTTAGCTCTAGTCCTTTAGCTCTGACTTTTCAGCATTTAATCCTAGCCCTAGTTATTTAATCCTGGCCTTTGAATTCTAGCATTTGAAACGCAGCACTTTAGCCTTAGGCATTTAGTCTTAGCCCTTTGACCCTAGAACTTTAGCCCTTTGATTCTAGTTTTTTAGCTCTAAAGCCTCCCACTTCAGCACTAAAGGTCTTCGGCCCTAAAAATCCCTTGATTCTCATTGCATGTATCCAACTTTAAGGAGGTTCTGCATGAGAAAAAGCTGCATGGCTGCTCATAGCTGCAGAGGGAAGTGAATGTATCTTGTCTTGCATGCTATGGCATATGCAAACCTCTCTGGTAAAGGAAGGGCTGAGCTGGGCACTGAATGCAAGTCTCCATCCATGTGCTCCATGGGGCAGTTTCCTCCAGGGGCTGCAGGTGAAATCTGGAAATGTCCTGTCTTTGCTGGTGCTTCCCTTTCCCTCCTTTCAGAGGATAGGAGCAAAGTACCCACAGTTTCTAGCAGCACTTGGAAAGCCAAAGGAATGCAGTGCTTAGTCTGTGCCGAGAATTCAGGTTAGAGGGGCTGAGACAGCTGCGCTTGCAACCAAATAAAGGTGGAGAGGGAATAGTTGCAGGGAATCAGTGTAGCCTCTCTCATCTTTGCAGAAATCAAGAAATCAGAGACATGGAGGGCTCCAGTTGTGCCTTGGGTTCATAGCCTTGAAGAGCCTCCAGCCCATCGTGACCTATTTTGGCAGAGCCGTTTTGGCAAAGCGTAGGAAGGGGAGAAACCTCTGCCACTGACTGTGGCAACCGTGTTGCATGGCCAACATCACTTTGTGTGCCCCTCCTGCTGTCAGTAACCTTGACCTGTCTGCAAAACCTTTGTCCAAAGCAGAGCAGAGCAAAGGGAAGCAGATAGAGAGCACGCTGTCCTTGTGCTGCCCATGGGAGTGAGAGATTTAGGCACGGGAGGGCAGAACGGTGCCTCTCTTGGTGCCATCTCCATGCTGTGCTGGAGGCAGCTTTCCTGCTCTCAGCAGAGAAGGGGGTGGTGGCAGGGGGACGAGGAAGAGGTGACCCGACCTGCGCAAACTTGGCTTCCTGCAATAACGCTGCGAGGCTGCAGAATGGAGAGGCCTCTCATTTAGGTCCTTTCACCATTTTGGAGCTCTCGTTTGGATGGTATTCCCAGTGCCTTGACTCATGGCAGCTCTATGAGGCCCTTTTGGGACTGGAATCAAGAGATCCTCTTCTGACACCAGCTTGAGAAATCCTACCTTACCCAAGCATCATTGCAGTGTTCTTTTCGTCTAACAAGGCTGCTATTTAAACATTCTAACCTTAATTTTACAAATTAATGCAATTCTGATTAATTTAATCCTGACATATAGAAATCAGTTCTGACATTACAATTCTACCCCTTCTAGTAAGAGTATGTTTTCGTCCTTTGCAGAGTTGGAGATGGACTGGCATTGAATGAAGATCCATTAAGTCTAGCCGCTCCACTAGTAACTAGTATTTTGTGTAATGCTTTTCAGGGCATTTTCTTCTCATTTATGCTCTCATATAATTCACTTTAATCCTCATTGTCATTTGAGCATAGTGTAAAGAGTGGCTTAATTATTCAACTGGAATACCATTCTTCTAGGTGTGGTGGAACATCCCTGTAGCCTCCTCCTCCTTCCCCCAAGAGCTTTCCTAGGAGCAGTTTTTACGTAGCCGACAGCCGAGAAGGAATACACACAAGAACGTAACTTGAAAACAACACCAGTCATTTTATTTAGAAAACATAAAGGACTACCTGGAAAGGGAGGGGAATGAAAAAAAAAGAGAGTTTTCTGCAGGTCGCTGAGGCAGCATGACGTACAGCAGGAACAGCATTGCTACTGTATATTAATACTGTGATAATCAGAGCCAAACAAAACAAGACACACACAAAAAAAGGAAAGAAAACGGAGTAGCACTGGCTGCCATCACCCCCAACTACCACCAAACAGGAGTGTTGTGCATCTACCCATAGTGTCATTGCTCTGACTAGAAAATGGGACTGAACATGGGAAAGTACAAGAAACCTCATCATTTCAAGGCCCTTCAGCCCTAAAGCCCTAGGACTTTATCCTGAGCCTTTAATCCCTGTCTTACACTGTTTAGCCCAAACTCCTAACTCTTTATTCTTCTTTATTCCTATCCTTTTAGCCCCAAGCTGTAGCCCTAGGCCTTTCATCCTAGCCCTTTCCCACTGCTTCTTTCATCTTAGCCTATGGGGATCACAGAGGAGCAGGAACAGCCCTGCAGCCCCTTTTAAGCCCAGGGTTTTGGTATTTTCACAACCTTCTCACCCAGGGAGCCAATAACCCAGTGACCAATCCCTGGGAAGGGCACTCCCTAATCTTCTACAGGTGACCTTTATATCCCCACATCTCTTTACCCTCACCAGGTGATCCTTATTAACCTTTCCTCCTAACTATTTCCATAATTATTGGCCTCAGAAAATCCTTTATCCACCAAGCAAGCAGACAATTGTTTTCATCCTTGGCCATAACAACCTTTAATCTATATATTCCCATACCCACCTTTTTGCCCTTCATTCCTGTCCTAGCCCTTTAGACCTAGGCCCTAGCCCTTTAGCCCTGGTACTAGAGCTTTTTAACACCAGCCTTTAGCCATGGTCTTTTAGTTGCAAATCTAGTGCCCTAAGCCCTTTAGCCCTGGGCCTTTGGC